>NC_136906.1:49899679-50239091 GCF_949606895.1 Notothenia rossii
AACCAATTTAAATAGCGGGCACAAATGGGTTAATTGCCATGCATGTGGTGTTTGATATAGTTTACGTTCAATTTCAACTATTTTAGGCAGAAAAACGTTTATTGACTAAAACCTTTTTTAATTATTTACTATAATTTAGAAAGGTTTTTGTGAGAAATCATTTCAAAAGTAAACTTTTTTTTAATTTTATATTTAAATTTGAAATGTTTGCACACAACATTATTAATTTATACATTTTTATAAAAATAAATAAATTATGAATCCATTTATTTTTAATGTATCTCCTTGAGGCTGGGGAAGATATATCAGCATGTAGTTCAACATGCACATGTTCTAATGCAAGTATAAGTATAACATGGAAAAGGAAATAAAATAGGTTTCATACTGTATGAGGATGTGGATTTATTTTCTCTCACCTTGTAATTACACAATCAAACAATGTAATGTAGCTCTGGCCTTCACTCACAAAAAAACCTTTTGTTGAATTGGACACATTTTTCGAAGCTCTATTGACTGACATGCAATGACTGGGACTGAGGGAAAAATCCGCGAGGAATGAACTAGGAGCAGAGAAATAATCATATTTTAAAAGACAGCAGCCCCATAAGAGGCCAAGAAGAGTGACAGAGTGTATCAGTGTGCCGAAGGAGTTGGGACCAGCTATCCATGCAAGTCTCTAAAGACTTTCCAAGGGGTAAAAATGCTGCTACCGGAGTACTGACTGGAAGTATTGCTGATATCAAGTCTACCATCCTCTTAAAATACTCTGTCCAACAATATCAGTCTCATGAAGAAAGTTTTTTTTAACGCTTATTCAAAATAGCAGAGAAACATGCATTCTTGTTCCCAGGAGGGGACATTGACATAGGATTGTTGGAAAAGTACACAGTAAGTACTTCATAGTACTTGTGGGTGTAGTTTCACTAGTACTGAGTCCAACAGGATCAATCTCACGAAGAACTAATGGCAATAAAAAAGAATTCCGTCATCAAACTTAGCAGAAGTGGCTTGATTTTGTTATCAGCAGGGGACTTTGACAGAGTAGCCTATTTCTCCAAAAATACACAGTAAAAGTACTTCAATGTATTGTAAGTAGTAGGCTAATACAAAGTCAAACAGTAGGACAATTTCATTAAGAACTAATGGTAAAATTGTATTTTTATCATTCATCAAAGATAGCAGAAAACATGCATTATGGAGGGAACTTTGACAGAGGATTACTCACAAAGTACACAGTAAAAGTTCTTCATTTTATTTCTGGTAGAAGTCAAACTAGAACCTAGTCCAACAGTGTCAGTTTACTTAAGAACTTAAGGAAACAAATATTTGTATCACTCGTCAAATATAGCAGGAATAATGAAGAGCAGCTGATTTGAAAAAACAAACTCGAGAGGCAGCTTAGTGACCGCAGTGCAGAATCGCAGTATAGTTTAAATCTCCTAACAATGTTGTCCATTTTAGACAGAGGCTTATTATATTTACAGCCCTTAATAACATCCATTTTCTGGGCTCAATATGTGTCTTGGCCGTTTTCGTTGTGATCGCTAAATTCACCTTGTTTATAATAATCACCGTTCCTTCAGCAGGATACTGTCGTGATTCAAAGTGTGATTTTAGCAAACGAGTGCTTTTGTTTTGAAATCACTTCCGTGAGTTTCGCCCCGCCCGTCGCTCCAAGGACCATTTCACCATTTAGTAAGGTAAAAAGCAAAAAGGCCTCTCAGACGCTCTTCCGTTTACGTGTTTAACAAAGAAAAACAATTGGACGGTAGATACACGGATTAATTACTGTTTTGTCAAAACAAATGAACCCAGGTCTGAAAATATGTATCAAATGGTATTTAGCAAGGTATAAAACCATGTCAATCATTTAGCTAAAGATGATTATGAATGACTAAACTAGACCGTTTTGTGGCACTGAAGTACAGTTAAGTCTCTGTAGTGTAAAATGGTATTTCAATGTATCTTTACACAGCTGATTTGTTTTTATGTTTTAAACATTGTACAAACGGCTGGATAGAGAAGGGTGTAGCAGGTAGGGTCTGTAAGAGATCACATGATCCAGTAGCTCAGCTAAGATTACCTGTTCTTTTGTAGCTAAATACAGTATCTCGATAGAATTAATATAGATCTAGATTGGTTCAATCATTTTAAGGCACGCCACCATCTTTCCAGCCGTATGCCTGAAGAAACATCTTTAGGAAGGGCTGCAGCTTTCAATAGAACTACGGTGATAGTGTCACGATCTTCGTTTTATCTCACGGTTTTAGTTTGGTCTGTCTTGTCATGGTTTTATTTTGCAATCCTGTTCTCCCTGTGTTTTCCTCCCTGTCGTTAGTCTCCCTGGTGTGTCTGATTGTGTTCACCTGTCGCCCTTGTGTTTCTCCCCCCCTGCCCGGCTGTTTCCCGTCTCGTGATTACCCCTCCCTGTATTTAGTCTTGTCTCTTCCTGTGTTCAGTGTTGGTTCATTGTTTGTCGTTCATGGCTCCCTTCATGTTGGTCACAGTCACCTTTGGTTTGGATGATACCTTGTGCTACAGTACCTGTTCATGGATTCTTGTTTTACCTCCTGCTACAGTGCCTGTTCTTGGATTCTTGTTTTTTCAGCTTTTGTAACTAAAGCCCGCCTTTTGTTTCATTTTGAAACCTGCTTCCCTCCTCAATCTGCATTTGGGTCCTATTTTTCCCCAACCCTGACAGATAGGTGGATAAAAGAATAACCATGAATGATAACTTGAATAATTATCAATGACTAGATAGCCTGTTTGAATCAGTGAAGTTTATTTTCTTCTTTTGCTCGGTTTTAAACTTGACAAAAGATGATTCAATCTACCCCTAGACGTGGATCAACTTCCCCCTTAGTACGGGCAAGTTAAGCCACAAGACCACTTTTTTTTTTAGAAGTCATATTTTGACAGAAGACATCCTGAAGTCAAGGTTGTTCTTGTCATTCTACTTTACTACCCTAAAAGACAACATAGGTAAAAATGGTCTCATCTTACCCCACTCTCCCCTACATAGGGTATTCTTGGTTTAGTCTATTTTCGACCAATTCCGTCCATATTGAAAAGTCCACATCTCAGACTTTATTTCAAATGATCAAATCAGTGCCAAGTTTGAAAATAATGTGTCCTTCATTACTTTTGGGAGATAAACCTTCTTTGGACCCTTTGATTTGAGAAGTGGAGAATACAGACGAAAATGAAAAGATGAACAGATGTGGATTTTGAATACACAAACAAGACAGTAATACTATATACTAATGTAATACTGGTATATTAAAATTAGCATATGGAGATTTAGACTGAATATTACTGTAGTTATGCACTACGGTAATATCTCTCTGGTATAGGGTTGATATTTGCCTAGATAAAGGTGAAATAAATCATACATACATATTAACATAAAATAAATAAACTATGTAAACATAAAACAATGAAAACATTTGACATGTGGATAAAATTGCCATTGTTGTTATTGTTATTATTATCATCATGCGTCGCTTTCCACCTTCTTTTCCAGTAGGACTCAGATGAGGGTGTTGCACTTTTCTTTCTCTTTTCCTTATACATGTGATGTTTTGGTGTTGTTTTGTTTCTTTCCGTTAACCGTTAAGTGGGAAATAAGTATTTTTTTTGTGTGTATCCTAAGATACTGTTATGTTTGGCTGTGAAAAAAAAGAAGAAAAAAAAATTATTACTATGAAAGGCAGACCATCTATTTGTATTTATTTTTGTTTTTTTTAGAAAGGGGCAGGTCACATAAGATGTTATTCTTCTCCCTGCTCCATTTCGCTCAATGGTAGAGTCATGTCTTGCGGCAATAATTGTACATTTGGTTTTGTGTACCATGAGCGGGACAAATAAAAATGAAATGAAAATCGCAGCGTACCAGTAATCATGTTTCAAGTTACAGGGAGAAAAAAAACCTTCATAGAGGTACATTTATTTCAAAGCAATATAGAGTATAAATAAATCAACTGTATGCACTGTATGGAGGGAATCATCATCACACAGTAAGAGATGAGATTTGTCACTTCATAATCAAGCCATTAGATTTTGAATATTTGAAGACAGACGACCTCAATGTGTCTCCTTTCAGCTCTTCACCATGCTGAACGCTGAACTAAGTGACAGTTGTTTCTCAATAACGCATGCATAACTGGACTCATTTTCTGCTGACAACTTCCAACCTCACAAGGACATTCCTCAGTTCCTGCACACTCACCAGCATCACCTTGTCTTTAAGGTGAGGGTCTCAGAATACATAGTCCGGCCCCCCTCTAAATGGAGCTTCCTCTTTCTGTCATGGAGGATCGGCTGACGTTTCACGTGCTGCTTTTATTAAATCTAATTAGACTACCTGACATAAGAACACAGTGTCTGTCCACAGTATGGGCGCTGCCCAGGAAGGCTACCATTGCTCTGTGGACTCTTTCACCCCCAAACCCCCCCCCCACCCCCCCACCAACCACCCCTCCATGCCTCCCCCCTTTTACGCCACCCAACTTCAGTCAGCCGCCTTCCTTGAAAAGGCCTCGAGGAGAGGTCATCGAGTGCAGGAATGCCATTGCTTACTGTGTGTCTATGTGTGTGCTCCGAGAGTCTATACTCTGTAATTATATTCTCCTCATGCATTTGGTGCGTTGGAAGCATGAGCTAGATGTTGACTGAATGCACCGCGCTGAGACAAAGGATTCTCGTCTCCCAGCGCCTTCAGACACGGGGCCGCTCCTGCCTGCTGAAGGCCCTCGGCCCAGATTTGCAGCCCCGCTTGGGTTTCAGAATGAAAAACCCTCAGATGTCTTGAAGGTTTCTGCGTGGATGAATATGAATATGAATACCTTCACTAATCTCGGGGATTAGCTGCTGGATTGTCAAAGTGTTTCTCTGGACCCCAGCTCTTGACAGCTTGTAATTCTCCTCCCTATTTCAGGGCACCTCTGAATTTCTAATTTCAATTTTAAATTACTGGTAATGCATATTAATTTTGAGCGACAGTATGTGCAGGCTGCATTTAAATCTGTGCCTGTCGTCTGAGTTGACTTTGCACATTAACAAAAGTACCATTTAGATTAAGCAAATGGCCCCTCTGTCTGTTTAAACATGTTTGAAGAGCCTTTTGAGCAGAAGCTTGTTTAAACACTGAGGTCTGCAGTAAAGCACAGCATCATGCAGGTTTCTTGATTATTCCAAAGAGCATTTCAAAAATGTTCCAGGATGATTTTGTAAAAGCTAAGAGGATCAACTCATAATGTGCAGTCTGTGAATATTGATTGGGAAGCATTTTCTCCACTTTTTTTGATCCTCTTAAATATAGCTATCATCGTATTTCAACACGCTGTGTGTTTTAGAACCTGTGGTATAGTGACAACATAATGCACCTGAGATACTGAGAGCCATCAACACTAAAAGCTACTAAGACAGGAACGCTGCTGAGATAATGACGCTTTAATGCCAGTAAAGTGATGCAAATCTAGAGACAGAGAGTCTCTTTTGTGTGTAGAAACAATACAACACACGCTCATTCCCACTAGATATCACCTTTGATGCTCATTCAACACCTGGCAAATGACTGGAAGCTCCTAAACAATCTGTGTTCTGTAAATTACTCTGTTATCAATCATTTTGATTACACAAAAGTAACATACAGAGTGACATACAAAGTGACGTACAGAGTGACGTACAGAGTGATGTATAGAGTAACGTACAAAGTGACGTACAGAGTGACGTACAAAGTGACGTACAGAGTAACATACAGAGCAACGTACAAAGTGACATACAGAGTAACATACAGAGTGACATACAGTGACATACAAAGTGACGTACAGAGTAACATACAGAGTGACGTACAGAGTGACGTACAGAGTGACGTACAGAGTGACGTACAGAGTGACGTACAGAGTGACGTACAGAGTGACGTACAAAGTGACATACAGAGTGGCATACAGAGTGACGTGCAGAGTGACGTACAGAGTGACGTACAGAGTGACGTACAGAGTGACGTACAGAGTGACGTACAGAGTGACATACAGAGTGACGTACAAAGTGACATACAGAGTAACGTACAAAGTGACATACAGAGTGGCATACAGAGTGACATACAGAGTGACGTACAGAGTGACGTACAGAGTGACGTGCAGAGTGACGTGCAGAGTGACGTACAGAGTGACGTGCAGAGTGACGTACAGAGTGACGTGCAGAGTGACGTTCAGAGTGACATGCAGAGTGACGTACAGAGTGACATGCAGAGTGACATATAGAGTGACGTGCAGAGTGACGTACAGAGTGACGTGCAGAGTGACGTACAGAGTGACGTACAGAGTGACGTACAGAGTGACGTGCAAAGTGACGTGCAGAGTCACGTGCAGAGTGACATGCAGAGTGACATACAGAGTGACATACAGTGACATGCAGAGTGACATACAGAGTGACATACAGAGTGACATGCAGTGACATGCAGAGTGACATACAGAGTGACGTACAGATTGACGTACAGAGTGACGTACAGATTGACGTACAGAGTGACGTACAGAGTGACGTGCAGAGTGACGTACAGAGTGACGTGCAGAGTGACATACAGAGTGACATACAGAGTGACATACAGTGACATGCAGAGTGACATGCAGAGTGACATGCAGAGTGACATGCAGAGTGACATGCAGAGTGACATGCAGAGTGACATACAGAGTGACATACAGAGTGACATACAGTGACATGCAGAGTGACATATAGAGTGACATACAGTGACATACAAAGTAACGTACAGAGTGACGTACAGAGTGACGTACAGAGTGACGTACAGAGTGACGTACAGAGTGACGTACAGAGTGACATGCAGAGTGACATACAGAGTGACATACAGAGTGACATACAGTGACATGCAGAGTGACATGCAGAGTGACATACAGTGACATACAAAGTAACGTACAGAGTGATGTACAGAGTGATGTACAGAGTGACGTACAGAGTGACGTACAGAGTGACGTACAGAGTGACGTACAGAGTGACATGCAGAGTGACATACAGAGTGACATACAGAGTGACATACAGTGACATGCAGAGTGACATACAGTAACATGCAGAGTGACATGCAGAGTGACATGCAGAGTGACATACAGAGTGACATACAGAGTGACATACAGAGTGACATACAGAGTGACATGCAGAGTGACATACAGTGACATGCAGAGTGACATGCAGAGTGACATACAGAGTGACATGCAGTGACATACAAAGTAACGTACAGAGTGACGTACAGAGTGACGTACAGAGTGACATACAGAGTGACATACAGAGTGACATACAGAGTAACGTACAAAGTGACGTACAGAGTGACGTACAGAGTGACGTACAGAGTGACATACAGAGTGACATACAGAGTGACATACAGTGACATACAGTGACATACAAAGTAACGTACAGAGTGACGTACAGAGTGACATACAGAGTTACGTACAGAGTGACATGCAGAGAGATATAAGGAGTACAGAGGAAAGTATGGGGGAATGTACGGAGTACGTAGTAAGGTACGAAGGAATGTATAGAAGAACGTACGGAGGAGCGTACAGAGGAACGTACGGTGGAATGCACGGAGGAACGCACGGAGGAACGCACGGAGGAACGCACAGAGGAATGCACGGAGGAACGTACGGAGGAACGTACGGTGGAACGTACGGTGGAACGTATGGAGGAACGTACAAAGTACGTAGTAAGGTACGAAGGAAAGTATAGAAGAACGTACGGAGGAACGTACGGAGGAACGTACGGTGGAACGTACGGAGGAACGTACGGTGGAACCTATGGAGGAACGTACGGAGGAACGTACGGAGGAACATACGGTGGAACGTACGGTGGAACCTACGGAGGAACGTGCGGAGGAACGTACGGAGGAACGTACAGTGGAACGTACGGAGGAACCTATATAGTTCTGTAGAGAGTAACTTAGAGAGTAACATACAGAGGAACGTACGCCGGAATGTACCCAGGAATGTACGCAGGAACGTACGCAGGAACGTACGGTGGAACGTACGGAGGAACGTACGGAGGAACGTACGGAGGAACGTACGGATGAATGTATGGAGGAACCTATATAGTTCTGTAGAGAGTAACTTAGAGAGTAATGTACGGAGGAACGTACGGAGGAACGTACGGTGGAACGTACGGAGGAACGTACAGAGGAACCTATATAGTTGAGAGTAACTCAGAGAGTAACGTACGGAGTAAAGAAGTTCCAGGTCAGATGCAGGGTAACTTTTGTCATCAGAGGTCGTCAGCCTTGTTGTGAAAGTACACTATGCTATCACTCTACTCCGTGAGTGTTTCAAGGAGACAGATAAATATGCCAAAAGTATGGAATTCATATGAATGCATCAATTATAATGACATTTACAGAAAAATTAGTATCTTTACGTTATATTTGATATGTTGCCATCAACATGAAACGGCATCATCATCACACTATATATACAGTATGTGCAATACACTTTGATGCTCCTCCAAATAAGTGACGTACACAAATACCAAATAACCAAATAACACACGCATGTTGGTGGTGTTGTTTTGATGTCAGCAGCACCATCTCAAATCGTCAGTTTAATGCAAGCAGCAGCGCAGGGATCTGCTCTTTGAATGTCACTCATGGAATAGCCCGCGAAAAGTGACGGCTGCGATGAAGAAGGGCTGTATGCTGTGCTGTGATAATTCATAATTACATGCAAACTCCCCAGGGGTAGTTTCCACATCAGGAATTAAAAACATCCAGTTCGCTTGTCCAAACAGGATGTGAGCTCCAGAACACAAAGCCGGCCTCCCTCACATGGCTGGTGCTGAGTAGCTCTCAGCTTCCCTCCACCCACCGCCTGCTGCATCACATTCAACATCATACATTACATTTCTGTTTGTTGCTGTGGTCTGTTTTCACTTCTGAAACATTGAAATAAATCCTCTCCACATACACTCATTCAATCTGACGATACAGAACATTGTGACCACATAACTCGTCTTTAGAACCCTGTAGTTTAAAGGACTACATCTCCCACAAACTGACAATTGTACATGTTAGCTTGAATTCTTTAAATATGTTGCATGTTTTCTCAGTTCACCACTGAGAAGCACAACATAGAAACAGATGTATGACCGATCACCAGCGTTGGGAGTGTTACTTGAAAAATGTTAAAATGATTAGTTACCTGTAAAAAAAAAAAATCAGTAACCTAATCTTTGTAAAAAAAAAAGTAATGTAACCTGATAACCTTCTGTTTACTTTGGGATTCCCTCAATATAGAATGCAATACAAAAATGAATTGAAAATAAATACATTTCAATAAGATGTTTTTAAGTAAAGTGTACTCTAAGACAACAGATCCATGTGACCTTAGAGAAGACGAAACCAAGAGGAAGAAAAAACATTTTATTCTAAGTAGAAATACTTCAGTCTTTAAATACTTTAATACAAGTGAAAGTACTGAATTCAAAATGTAAAGTATTGCCAGTTAAATGTACTTAAAGTATCAAAAGTAAAAGTATGCATTATGAACAATGGCTGATTTGAACATATCATATTATTATGGAATAATAAAGGATTCCTTCTTTGAATTGCTTACAAATACATGTAAGAACATTTCAATGTTGTAGTTTATTACTAAGACCATTTTAGTTTATTTATTAATATATTGGTAGAAATGTACTGCATTATCAAAATGTCATTTGTTTTATATGTTAACAGTAGCTGGTAACTATTAGTGTTAATAAATGTAGTGGAGTCAAAAGTACAATAAGCAACAATAAACACTGAAGCAAAGTAGAAGTATGACAAGTAGGCTACAGTACTTTAGTAATTGCACTAAGTAACTTCCCACCTCTGTAGATTAAGATATATTTTAAAACATTTTTTAATGTATTTTTATTTTTATAATAGTTTTTAAAATGTGCACACCAAAGTAAATCTTTGTATGCATAAACCTGCTTGACAATAAACCTGATTCTGATCTAGAGGAGGTTTGACTGTACACATAAGTACATTCTGGACTGAAGCGTCCTCCCGTCTGCAGCCTAAGAAAATGTCTTGTGTCATCTTTCGCAGTCATATTCCCGCTGTGTGCACGGAGGGAAGGAGGGGGGGGCACCGAGCAAGCGCGAGGGGAGGGATCTGAGCGAGCAGCCAGTAGTGCGATTCTCCAAACTCTGCTGCGTACGTTCCTGGGAGTGCGCGCACGTTTCCCGCGGGCGTTAACGCAAAGCCGCACCGCGCTTACGATGTTGTGAATGAGGATAGAGTGACGTCAGCGGCCGAATGTCAACAATGTAGCGACTGTAGGCGTTCCAGTCGAGAGTAACAAACAGCGGAGACGGAGCGGCACGCCGCGCTGGAGCACCGCGCGCACACACGCACGCAGTCCTACACACAACAGAGTCACACACGGTGTTTTTTACTGAAGTGACACAAAAGCGAGGTGCTGCATCGGGACAAGAAGTGACCTTTCTGAGGAAAGGAGTCATCATGTGAGAGAACTTATGAGGGACACGGACAAAAGGGCTTGAGACGCGCGGAATAGAAAGTAAAAGGTGAGCTGCTGCACGTTTCTCCGCGTCATTTCTCTCCTCTGATATATTCCTCTCTGTTTCTCATGTGTGAATCCACCGTTTCTCAACTTCAGTGTTTTGTTGATGCTCTCTAAGCCGAGTTGCAAACTTGCATTAGTGTCGCAGCCCGAAGAGTCCTCCCTGTGATCTGTGGAAAAAGTCACTACTGAAAGGAAGGAAAACAGCTTGCATGTCTCTGAAGCTTGGCGTGGTGATAATATTGGAGGCTGTATAATGCGTCGGGGTGTGAACGCGGGTTCAGGAGTGAAACACACTCTGAACCACATCCTGTTATGCTTTCAGTCAATACACCGTGTGCGCTCCATTTTCTCTGTGTTTGTCAAGTAGGTAAGCGGAGATCCCGCAGGAGGCACGCGCTGCTTCTATCAGCAGAAATATGCACACATAAAAAGAGAAGCTGTCACCTGTAGCTTTGTAAAACACCTCAATCACTTCATGAACAATCATGATTATTACCTTATTATTATTACTATGAGAAGTATTATTGTTATTATTATCATTATTATTATTATCATTATTAAACAGTGCACTTCAATGTTCTTCTGCTCTTCCCCAATCTGATTGCATGATGTCATCACCTGCCCATTAATCAACATTTTTAAATATTTGCTGTGTAAGGACGGTCCTTATTTGCTCCGACAACCAATATAATCATGTCCATCTCGACGGTGTCTTTTAGGAACCCATATTTTCAATATCATTGACCCCTTTTGTTTACTATCGGGAGCAAGCTTTGTATACCATTTCCTGGCTAAAAAACTAAACATTTTTTATTTGAAGTGCGGTATGAACCCAGCTGCGCCTTTACGCGCGGTCCTGCTTTGTCATGAGGATGCTGCAGCAGGGCTTAGTCAGTCCTGTCATTTTATTATGGAGGAGTCAGCGGTGTAGTGAGGAATGTTGTTATGCAAGTAAGGTCTCACAAGTCGATATATTGTTGGAAAACACTTCTGGGAAAAAAGAGAACACCCATAAGCAGAGCAGTTTTATCACATGCACCTATATAGTTCAATACAATATTTTTGTGTGTTTTTGAGGGCATTTACAGTGAACTGAAATCATCTGATCGTCCACCTTTGCTTTTCTGGAATGAAAGGAAGCTGTGACCAGAAGCAGAATGAGTGTGTGTGTTTCGAGATACTGTTGTTTGATCGCCACGTGTTTGCGATGAGGTGCCATACGGGAGTGATGCTGCCATTAATGATACAGCATTCTGAGGAGCCTCTTTGTCTGTTTGTGCTGATGCAACGCGGTGATGGCACTGAGGGGATGCAGCATCACCCCACCCCCCCTCGCCCATTCCTCACATCATGTGTCACGTTGTAAATATCGGAGTCTGTGCAGCAGATGATTTTGAGTGCATGCTGGGTGGAGGTTTTTGTATCTGAGATTTTAATGGGGGCTTATGAAAACACATTGTGGTCTTCTGACATCGCTCTGCTTGCACAACACGTGCACGCGGCAGGCAGCACTCATGCGCAGTTTTACGCAGGGAGCCTTTTGTTCTGTACAATAGTCCCGCTGCCTTTCTATTCCCGTGCATGGCAATCCCCTGCTTATTGTAAGAGGGGGGGGGGGGGGGGGGGGGGGGGGGGGTGTCCCAAACTGTAAACCCCACAATGACTCAGTCAGGATTAAATGCCACTTCATCATATCTGCCAGCTCTCTGACATGTCTAATATGTCTATCTGCGTTCTTTCTTTTCTTTGTCCTTTAATTAAAAGAATATGAATTGTAATAGCAAATGCCATTTTCACTTTGGCAGCACTATGAAATAATTATATTCTGCTCTTTCTTTGTGGAAAAAGACATTTCCATTCAATCAAGTAGATTTTCACCTGTGTGTTTTTGCCTTCCTGCATCTTTAAAGATTGTGCATACACTACACCAGCTGATGGCTGCATCACGAAAATACTTCTTATCTATCGTTGTCTATTATTTTTAAACTCCCTTTTATGTTACTTCTTTTTATTTATACAGGGCAATCTTTTAAATCAATATCAAAATGTGATTAAAAGGAGCTACTGACAACAAAAGAAAGAGTAATGATACCAAAGTAATTATAAAAAAGCAAGAATCTTGAGAGCAGAATATACAATCAAATCAGATTGATCACACCTGGCTTTCCATAGACAATGCATTTGGAAAACACATTGCTGCATCATACTGTGAAATGACCAAAAAATAACAAAAATCTTCTAAATATTTGTTACAGTTGAAATGTTCAGCTGTATATTTTCTGTACATTTGCTTCTGTTATTTGCTTAAGCCAAAATGCCAAATGTCACAAGTGTCCGTCTAAATACTGATCCACCTGTAAAATACTAATATTTGAACAGTTAATGTTGCTAGCTTGCTGACATTAGGTCCAGGTCCAAAACAAGTTTAGTAAAAGGCTTCCTCTTCCTGTGGCCCCAACTTTCTGAAAGTGCATCAAAAATAGATAAGGACCCTGATGAAGAAAAATGATAAGTCACGAAGTTGTTATTATATAACAGAGACAAGATCTCGGGCTGAGCTTGGGAACATCTGAGTCTGACTGGGCTGTTTGGGGATCTCAACATAATGACTCCCTCAGGACTCAGCCTCTGAAATCCCACCCGGCAACAGGACCCTCCATGTGACCCGGTCCATTCTGAAGTGTACCGTGCAGGGGGGGGGGGGGGGGCTCCTGCTGCTTTCTACTGAGCCTGTTGTTATCATCTTTATGTTGCTGAAGTTCCTATCAAGCTAGATGGCAATAGAAGCTGCTTGTGTTCAAAAGTAACCAAGCACTTAAGGGTTAATGATTCATGAAATTGTATTAGGAGTGATCTCATTGTATGATGATAGACAGATTTCTCCAGAAAACAGCCCCTAACGTGCTGAAACGGCATCACTTTCACTCTTAAGAATCATAGCAGAAGTGTGGTTTAAAAGAATAGCAGAACCCCCGTAAAGAAATTAACAAAAAGCTGCAAATCCACATCTATTGCATAGATATTTGTTTTAATCTTTGCATCACTTAGGATATTTGAGTAACCCCCACGAGCTCAGCTCAACATCCCAAGTCAGTGCCTTGGCCAGAAAAAGAGAAGAAACACATTCCCACAGCGCTCCCACGTCAGCACAAAGGCATGTTTGACTGGGCTGCTGCCAGTGTGAGGCAGCCATCAGATCTGCACTTTACACCAAGAGCTATTGTTTCCCCTCTTTCTCTCTTTCTGATCCGTTCTTCTCTCTGTCATATCATGGCTGCTCATTCTTCTCCTCCCACCGTTCACTGTGCACTGGCACCGTCTCTCACCGTGTGAAATCCAAAGCTTTACCCAGCTGCCCTCAGTCTGCAGAGTTCTGTCTCTGTGTTTGATGCGCAGCACACACTAACTTGCCAAGAAGCTATCAAATCTAAAACACCACAGGCAGCTCTCTGATTGTTTTGTTTTGTGTTGCCTGTAAGAAATGAGAGAGAAGCGTAAATCATCCTGGTGTCTGCGTCAGACCCTTCTGATGATCTCACACACAGCGGAGCACTTCACCTTCTCAACTCTAACTTAATCCTCTTTAGTTACCCGTCCTGTGGTCCTCCATGAATTTCAACTGTGCAAAACATATTGAGCCAATAAAAGGATGCACATCTGGTCCTGATAGCTTTGGAAAATAAAAACTTGAGAGTAGAAAAGTTAGGGCGTTTTAGTATTATGTTATCGAAGCAGTTCAGTGTGTAAAGCGGTGTTCAGTGAATGAAGAGAAAGAAATTAGCACGATGTAATGACCTGTTTGTGTTGGCTTGGTGCAGCACTATACTGCTGGCAGGAGGCAGGAGCACTATTGTGTGTACATAGTGTGTTCATTCCAAGAGTGAGGAGTAACCTGAGGTTTTGGACACTTATCAATGATCAGCATCTTTGCATCCTCACAGCTGCAGGGCCACTTGACATTCACATTGATATCAGTCAAATGTGCAGCAGTCCATGAATGTTACCAGAAACTGCACTTGCCTTTTGATTTGAATCCAGGAACTTACTTTACTTCAATTTAAATTATTTTTATTTTAAATATTGTACTCAGAATTTTAATTTAATCTATATTTTCCCAAAATTGCTACATTTTTTATTTGTATATGTCTGTTTGTTGAGCAGTTCAGTTATGAAATTGCCAGTGGAACACCTATCTTGACACATAATCTGAAACTTGCATGTATTATGGATTTTTCCCTCCTGATACACATCCAGTGTTGCATAAAACACCCTTTTCATGTTAGAATAATGATAACACACCCTGTAGTGTCTGGTCCCCCCTGCTACCACTGTAGAAATGCTCTGTACACCGTATGAAGCCTGTGGACAAACAGAGAGTCTCTGGTGTTTGTCTTGGGAAACTCTGGAGCTCACATCAATAGTGATATAAACGTTCCCCTTGTCTGTCAACTGCTGAGTCACACATAAAGTGGACTCTGTCACTGACTGGAGATCAGTCCCTCTGCTTCAACCTGTTCACACCAACAGTCTGAGGCCTATCATTTATTACAATGCCCTTTGTGATGCATCATCCTTGTCTTCTAGTTTTTCAACCTGTCAGAGTAGTTTGTAACAATCTACTTTGGTTGAGGTTGTTGGTTTACTGCTGAAGGTTCATTCTGTGTTGGAGCTGCTGATGATATCACATGATCTGCATTGACAGAGGGAGATCTTGTGAGATGATTAAAAGCATCTAATGGCGCATTTCCACTACAGCGCACTTTAAGCGTGCCGTTTTTGGTTGCGTTTCCACTAGGCGTAGTTCCGGCTAGCGGGTACCTTTTCATAGTTTTCTGGCTCTCCAAAATCCAGGTTCTTTCCGGACTAACAACCGGGCTGAGTATGCTAAACTAGTGAGAGAATCGCTGGCAACTACAACAAAATGAACATATTTTACCGTGATTATGCTCCGACCGTCCACATTCACAACAACGGCCTATACAGACATAAATAAACCAGCGACTGTATTCACCATGACACAGACAATCTGTGGTTTGTACTTGTTTAACTTTTGTCTAGTTTCTGAACAGATATGAGGAGCTGTGAGCTCTGAGTGCTAACAGCTAACGGCTGATGCTGGTTCTGTGTTCCGCATTGAAGATGACGTCACGGCTCTGCCTACACTACGTTACTATAGTTACTACCCCAGTTCCTAAACTGTAATGGAAACGTAGCATAAAGTGAGCCTGGCCTACCTATACCATACTAAGCCGTGCGAGGCCCTGCAGTGGAAAATGCCATAAATGGACCTGAAGGTTGATCAACAGCTGTTTCTAAGGTCAAGAAAAAATGTTGAAACTTTCTTCATTAGCATTACCAAAAGATAAAGGGTCATTTTATTTTCGAATGAAGCAATAGAAATTAACTCGTTTTGCTTAATAAAAAAAAAATACAACAAATCACTGATATTTGGATATATGTACATATTATGTAAGAAACAATTAGTATAACAAACAATTTGCTTTATGATTAAATCTTCGCATCAAAGTGAGAGCTAGGTAAAACTACATATATTAGAAAAGAGAAGACATGCCTTTGTTGATCCCCAGAGGAAATCCAGATGTTGCAGCAGCACAAAGACAAAAATAAATAAGTATACAAAAAAAGGCATTTCTTATTTTTATTCTGTTTCTATTTATTCTGTGGAATAAAAATGAGAAAATAAAAACGGTGCAAGCCCACTTAGTGTGAACAATCCTGCACATAGAGCTCAAAGTTCACATTAGTGTAGTAGACGTTCATAAACAACACATTGCGAGAGCTGCTGTACCACTGCAGGTAAACCGAGAGAAAGACTCCCTGCTGAGACTGAATAAGAGGCATTGTTAGCCCAATGACACCCCACATGCTCAGCACATCTGTAAATACACCAGTGCCTGACTGACGGTACTGTTGGTCACCAACATTACTGTTTCTAAATATAAATGTGTGTGTAAATGACGGTTGAATTCAAGTGAAAGCCCCCCCGTCCTGCTCAGGCAGAAGAACGCTGTGTGTTTCCTCCTCTGAAGTGTGAGGTCATTTCCTTCTGTGACAACCTTTTGTTCTGTTCACTGACATCGAGGTGCACACTGAACAGTGTTGATGCAACCCTCCCTGTTGTCTCCGTGGTGACCGTGTGTGAGAGTGACAGTCACCACTGTTGGACTGCTGCTGAGGAACATGTTAAGTGCTGTAAAATAACAGTGTGTTTATGGTTTCAGATACAGTAGATGCTAAATGCTGTCTGTAAAGCCAGCTAAACCTATTTTACGATAAGCTGTACAAATAAAATGGGATTGATTGCAAAACAGGAATTGAAAACTGTGCCTTTTATTTAATGGCAATTCTTTCTTTTCAAAATATTTTTATTAATTTTCTTGTTCAACACAGAAATCCCACAGATGGGCCAAAACAGTATCACAATGCAGTGAGTTGTGCAAACATGTAGTATTACATACAAAAAGTGAAGACATTTTATAGAAAAAAAAAAAAAAAAAAAAACAGCACAAAAGAAAACACCATCAGCAAAGTATTGTGAGCAAATAATTATGCCGGAGGTGGCCCCTCCCTCCCTCCCCATCCCTCCCCGTTTCAGTGGATGATCAAAGTAATTATATAGCACATTGTCCAGAGTAGAGAATATAATTACTATATGTTATTGTATATTAGAATAGTCACACTGTTTTCATGTCAAGGGCCAAGTAACCACATCAAGTTGCTTTGGTCTTATTAAAGTAAGCCAAAAAGGGACCCCAGTTCTTACAGAATTTCTCATCAGAGCCTCTGATTGAGAAGCGCAGCTTTTCTAAGTTAAGGCAGGACATTATGTCCCGAAGCCATTGGTTGCACGTGGGCGGGGCAGCGTCCTTCCATTTAAGTAGAACTGCACGTCTGGCCAGAAGCAAGGAAAAGGAAACCATGCGGCGTTCTGAGGGTGTCAAGTGCAGAACACCTACAGTGATTGTACCAAACATAGCTACCAGGGGGTCCGGGTCTAGTTTTTGATTTAGGATGTTGGACAAGGTAAGGAAAACGTCTCCCCATAATTCCTGTAGGCGGGGGCATAGCCAGTACATATGAAAGAGGGTAGCAACATTGATTTTACATTTATCGCAAGTAGGGTTCACATCTGGGAAGAAGCTGGACAATTTAGCCTTTGAGAAATGCGCCCTATGTACTATCTTAAACTGTATAAGGCACTGTCTTGCACAGAGTGAAGATTTATGGATTGATGTGAGGATTTTGTCCCATAAGTCATCCTCCAGGGACTGCCCCAGGTCATGTTCCCAAGCCAGCTTAATACTGACCAAGGGTGCCTGAATCAACGTGGAGATGTTTCTGTATAGGGTTGACATAGCCTTTGGAGACATTGGGTTAAAGGAGAGGAACATATCAACAGGGTTACTATCCGGTTCCTTAGGAAAACACGGCAAGATAGACCGCACATAGTGCCTAGCCTGTATATATCGAAAGAAATGTGTCTTAGGTAGATTGTATTTCTCTGAAAGTTGGTCGAAAGACATGAAATTACCATTTGTAAACATATCCTTAAATTGACTGATACCCTTCCCGTGCCAGCCCTGAAAGGTGGAGTCATGTCTCGATGGAACGAAAAAACGGTTGGAAGCCACAGGGCTCAGAAGTGAGAAATCCTTGTGACCAAAAGACCTCCTAAACTGGACCCACACTTTCAGGGTATGCCGAACAACTGGATTAGCTATCGACTTAGACGAGAATTGACTGAGTGGTGACCCAAGGAGTGCTGGGAGTGAGACATCACCACAAGAATCCAGTTCCAAGGATGTCCACGCTGGCCTGTTGGGTTGAAGGTAGAAGTGGCGCCAGAAGGTGAGGCAGCGAATATTAGCAGCCCAGTAATAATGGCGAGTGTTCGGGAGGCCCATGCCCCCATCCCTCCTGAGTCGTTGCAGTAGTAGTTTATTAGCTCGCGGTTTCTTGTTTTGCCATATATACGAGGGGAAAACGGAATCTAAGGAAACAAAGAAGGATTTGGGGATGAACACTGGCACCATCTGGAATAGATATGTGAATTTCGGGAGTATACTCATTTTGATGGAGTTTATACGTCCGGCAAGGGACATTGTGAGAGGAGACCACTGCTGTAGCAACGTTTTCACCTGGCCGAATAGGGTCATGAAATTTTCCTTAAACAGATCTTTAAATTTTCGTGTAACTGTCACTCCAAGATAAGTAAACTGCTCACGTTCAAGTTTAAATGGCGAGTCTTTGTAGTCTAAGTGGAGTGCTTCACTATTGATTGGAAACAGAATACTTTTGTTTAAATTTAGCTTGTAACCAGATATGGAACCGAACTGCTCTAGCAGAGATACTGCTGCTGGCAGAGAGGTTGTTGGGTTTGAAATATATAGCAAAAGGTCATCTGCATACAAAGACACCTCATGCACCGAGCCCCCCCTTGAGATACCGGCAACGTCTGCACTTTTGCGGAGAGCAATCGCTAGCGGTTCAATAGCCAAATGAAAAAGGATTGGACTCAATGGGCAACCTTGGCGTGTTCCGCGGCCCAGGGCAAAAGGTTGCGAGCGTGTACCGTTTGTTTGGACTGCGGCGGTGGGAGAAGCATATAATAGATTAACCAAAGATATAAGTGATGACCCAAAGCCAAACTTCTCTAAAACTGTAAATAAATACCTCCATTCGACCCTATCAAACGCCTTTTCCGCATCCAAAGCCACAACACATTCTGGGACGTTTCCAGTTGGTGAATATATTATATTAAAGAGACGCCTGACATTGAAGAAGGAGTAGCGGTTTTTCATAAAGCCAGTCTGATCGGATGATATTATTAGTGGAATGACACCTTCCAATCTGCGAGCCAGAACCTTGGCTAAGATTTGTCATCTGTGTTCAGCAATGAGATAGGCCTGTAAGAGGCACATTCAGTAGGGTCTTTCCCTTTTTTAGATATAAGAGTAATTATTGCCTCGTTGAGAGACGGGGGGAGCGAGCCTAGCTGAGAGGATTCGGCCAGAACGGTTGTCAAGTATGGCGAGAGAAGCGTGGAAAACTTTTTTTTAAATTCGGAGGGAAACCCATCTGGTCCGGGGGACTTTCCAGATTGCATTGAGGATATAGCTATGGTTATTTCTGCTTGTGTTATAGGTACCTCCAGGGCCTTTGACAAATCCGGGGGAATAGTTGGAATGGGCAGAGAGTCCAGAAAACTCTTGATTCTTGGATCGTCCCCATCAAATTGGGAGCAGTACAGATTAGAATAGAAGTCCTTGAATGCAGTATTTATCTCTGTAGGGTCTTGTGTGACATTGCCACTTTGTGTATTAATACTTGTGATTAGTTGTTTTGACCTCCGTCCTTTCAGCTGGTTAGCTAACAGTTTTCCTGCCTTCTCGCCATGCTCATAAAATGTACTTTTGTTTTTTAGCAGAATGTTTTGAGTCTGGTAGGTAGTAAGTAGGTCAAATTTAGTTTTGAGTTCCAGTTTAGTGTTATATAGCTCAGGGGTCGGGGTTAGAGCGTATTGTGCATCAGTTCCTGAAATGTTGGATAACAGGTCTGAACGTTCCCTTTGGGCTTTTCGCCTTTTGTGAGCGGTGAATGAAATTATTTGTCCTCTTAGGTAAGCTTTAAGTGCATCCCAGACCATGAGAGCAGAGGTATCGGATGTGGTATTCATTTCTAGAAAGAAGGTGATGTGGTCCTTCAAGTATTTTACAAACTCATCATCAGACAGTAAAGATGAGTTAAAACGCCAGTGCCTTGTGGGCATCGGTACACCTGAGAGTGCCAGTGACATCACAACAGGTGCATGGTCAGATATAACAACACTCTGGTAAGAACAAGAACGGACTTGGGAAAGTAGTCTATTATCAATGAGAAAATAATCTATTCGAGAATATGTATGATGAACATGGGAGAAAAAAGAATACTGTTTCTCTTTTGGGTGGAGGAACCTCCATACATCTGAGATACCACACTCTGAGAGGAAGGATTGAATTTGTAGTGCTGATCTACTCACTGCACCTGGCTTGGTGGAGGAGCGATCCAGCGCCTGGTCCAGCCAGCAGTTCAAGTCCCCTCCAAGTATCAAGTAGTGCTGGCCCAGGTCGGGAAGATTAGAGAAAAGGCGTGCAAAGAAGGCAGCGTCATCTATATTTGGGGCATATACGTTAGCCAGGACAACGTTCATGTTAAATAATTTCCCAGTGACGATTACAAATCTACCGTTCTTGTCAGCCGTAATATCGAGTGGTTCAAAGACTACGCCCCTTGCCACAAGGATAGAAACCCCTCTTGCTTTTGCCTGGAAGGTAGAATGAAAGTGCTGCCCCGCCCAAGATGCCAGAAATCTGTCATTGTCTGCAGAACGCAAATGTGTTTCTTGAAGGAAGATAATGTCAGCGTTGAACTGCTTCAGATGATTGAGTACTTTCCTTCTTTTAATTGGGTGGTTCAGACCCTTGACATTCCAACTCACAGTGTTAAGAGAGCGACTCATAATATGTTAGGAGAGAAAAGTACTGTTTGTATAAGGTTGGTTTGGTGTGGACCATCTTATGTTTACTATCCAAACCAGACCATTGTAAAGAGAAAAAAAACAATGTGCAATTATTATAACCTCCCCACCCTGTCCCAAAACCCAAAGAAGCTTCCAAAGAACTCAGAAGCAAAATAAAATTAACCATACCCCAGAAAGCAACTGTGTTAATCAGTTGCAAGCTCTCCCCAAAACTTACCATCTGCAAATCAACTTCCCTGCACTTGCTATCTCAGCCCCAGATTGATACAGGTACCTCAGAATCAAAGCGTTTTCAACTTTAAATGTATTTTAACAACCTTACACACGAAGAGGTTAAACAAAAAGCAGTGCTCGGGGATGTGAAAAAAATAAATAAAAAAAGCATACACACACACACACACACACACACACACACACACACACACACACACACACACACACACACACACACACACACACACACACACACACACACACACACACACACACACACACACACACACACACACACACACACACACACACACACACACACACACACACACACAACAAAATGGTAACTAGATAATAACGATAACGAAATAAGTGATTCAAATAAACAATGGTAAACAGCAATATTAATTATAATACGAAATAGTAATAACGAATAACTAAGCATTTGGAGGGTCAAAATGTGACGTTCTTTTCAGGACACACACACAGCCGAGGGATTCGCGACTATATGGAGCATAGGTGGCATATCTCAATGCAAATCACTCCGAATAGAGTAACAGTGACTGGGGGTTTATTCATAACAGAAATGAATAAATAAATAGTCACAGTAGTGTGATGGGAAAGCATAAGACTGTACCTCGACATGTATAGTATGAAAAAAACAAAAAAAACAGCAAAGAGTGTCAAAAAGTCCTTCTCCACAGCTTTATAAGACTTATTAGCTTGTTATGGAGTGGTGTATGAAGCGCAACGGCGCTCATAAAACATAGATCAAACCTGCTATTAAAGTTGGCCATCACTGCTCCTCTCTAGTCGAAGACTCCGCCGCGTTACCCTGCAGTGTTTTCAGGAAAGATGTAGCGTCCTCCACCGATGCGAAATGCTTTTTCCCTCCGTCCTTGGTTGTGATCCGTAACCTCGCTGGATACAGGAGTGATGGTCTCAAGCCGCGTTGATAAAGTGCCGACATCACCTCCCGGTACGCCGCGCGTTGCTCCACGATCTCTGGGCAGTAGTCTTCAAAGATAGCCACGGGCTTCCCCTGGAAAAACAGCTTTCCCCGCCGCTTCCGGGCCTCCTGAACGATCAGCTCTTTCGTCCTGAAATGATGGATGCGGGCTATTACCGCTCTTGATCTTGACCCGGGACCTTGCTTGGCCGTCAGGGCTCTGTGTGCTCGGTCCAGCTCCGGAGCTGTAGTGAGGACTTGGTCACCCAGAGGCTCCACCAGCAGTCTCGAAAAAAAGTCTGTGGGACGTGCACCCTCAACCGACTCCGGTAAGCCAGTTATCCTTATGTTATTGCGACGGCTGCGTGACTCAAGGTCTATAGCTTTAGCCTTTAGCTTGTTGTAGCTTCCTTCCATTGCTGCACACTTAGCCTCCAACTCTTCCACTTTGTCGCTGAGCTGATTCGCGTTAGCCTCGAGGGAGGTCAGGCGGTTACCGTGGTCTGTGACTGTCTCCTGGACAAAGTCTAATTTCGCTTCCAGAGAAGTCATAGCCGACTTAAATTCCTTGGAAAGTGCGTCTCGGTGCTCCTCCAGTAGCTTAACCAAGGACGCCATGCTAGCTACGGCAGTAGCCGGTGCCTCGTCTTTCTTCTCCTTTTTGCTTGCTTTTGAAGCCATTTAGCCGTTTCAACGGAAAGTTGATCGTTATGCGTAAAATAAATAAAACAATTAAACAAAAATCCCCGCGTTGTTTACAGGTAAGAGGTTTAAAAGTTAGTTGTGTGTTAAAAGTAGTGGGAGCTGGAGAAACACGCGTCTACTCCATTCCTCGTTGCCGGAAGTCTAATGGCAATTCTTTAAAAGTCTTTCACATTTATTATTGTTGACAAAACTCAAGTTTGATTCAGGTTTATTCCCATGTTTTTATTTTGGCTGGGTAACATCATCTTTTGGTACTTTCCCTGATGCAATTTATTTATCACAATTTGAGATTTAGTTTCCCATTAAATGATGTATGTTGAATATCTTTGTAGGCAGGAAAAACTAGTCCATTTGTTTTATTTTGGCAAAATATTGATTTATGTGCAGCCTTAAACACATGTCTTCAGATCAAGATCACAAATCTGACATTCAATTAGTAGCATTGTCAAAGTTTGGTCCAATATGTTTTCTAGGACAAATCCATATGACTTTATGTTACGTGCGTATAAAAAAGAACACCAAACGGTACGCTGTTTTGAATTTTTTATGACCTCAATTTTGAATCCGCCATACATGTACATAGGAACATATTGTTTTGCACATGTCACTCTTCTCTTTTTCACCATACATCTCAGATTCCTCACTGAATGGCAAAAGTAATCCTCTGTGTTTTCCGATTAGTCTTACTGAGTTGCAATGGCATCATAGTCACTTTGTGTAGTTTGAACTATTAGTTGTAAGAAAGCCAAGTGAACTTCCCTTTTTGCTCGGGGGCTGGATGTTTCCTGCCAAGGTCGTTTAGTTTCCCCCGCCTCTCTCTACGTCTTTCGGGTCGATGGGAAAAAGAAGTGTCTCATTGGAGCATAGTGGAAGGTATTTCAAACAATCAGCGGATTCCTGGTTCTGGTGAGATCATTGTTTTAGTGAGGGGGGAGAACAAAACACTCCCATTGTGTCTGAGAGCATGTTAGCAGAGCTCTGACATCTGCGGCACATCAACGTTGTATAAATAGAAAATAATAGACGTGCTCCTCAGAGGTCGGGAAACAAAGTGCAGGGAAGAATTATTGATCACTCAATATGCAACAATGTGAGGCTGTTTGCTCTGTCAGCTCACACAGGCGATAACCACGAGACAGCTCTTGGTTCGTGAACAGCATTATCGCTGCAAGATCACTAACATGAGGAGAACATCAATCACGAACACTGCAAAATTCAGTTTTTGGAAAAACCTGTTCGTTCAGTCCCCTGGTGGTAGATGCCCCTAAACCCTGATACAACGCAAGTGTTGAATGCTTTGATATCGATATTGCAGTTTGAAAGAGTTCAGCTTTCAAATCAATAGACACCGTTTAAATAAACAGAGATGTGTTGTTAATACATTTACTCAGCTCTTACAAGACATTTCGTAAGTTACTACAGGATAATAAAAAAATTGTAAAACAATTGGTCAAAGAGAATTTTAAAGTATAATTTTATGAAAGAACTGAAGGGAATGGTCACCGACACAGGGACAATCTCACGTCTCACTCTGTCTCTCGCATCCCATTTCTAAGGATCAGATACTTTGCTACAGTAGTTCAAGTAAATGGCCATCAGGCAAGTGAAGAGTGTTTGAAGTGTACTGGTGACTTTAAGCCAATGGGGGCATTGGCAGTATTTCTGGAGATGTAGCCGGTAAAACGAATGGAATTGGAGTTGGGAGACGACGTCTATGAAAGGGCATCGTGTTTTACTGTAGCATATTTACTGTGTGCAACAGGCTCATTTTAAGTTCATCAACACAATAGCTTTGAATTAAGACAATGTAAAGCATTTAAGGACAAACTCAAACAAACTTTAAATTCATGTTTAAAGGAAAAGTGAAAACTAATTGTTTTGTGACATTTGTTGACATCATACATTTAATTAAACTCAATGTTTCAGTTTTTCAGTGTATTCACATTTTTTGATATCATAAAAGATAATTAAATATCATTTATTCTATTTGTTGATGGTTGCCAACCTCTTGCATGCATTTTGAGGCAGTTTACAGTAAACCCAGTCATATCTTCATTGGCGGTGTTGAAGCAGTGGAGTGTGAAACAACAGAGAGTGTTTAACGTGCGGTTTTGTGAAAAAGTGCAGCTGTACAGGAGTGAGTGTGAGGGAGGAGAAGAGGGTAGGGGGGACATCCTGTGAGACCAGCACAGGTGGTTTGGAGGGGGTTGATAGTGGTGGGAGGGGAGGGTGGAGGTTGTGGGCGTGGAAGTGCCCACTTCCTGCCCGAGCCCCCGCGCTGCACTGTAAAACAGTCAGCCTCCAACCAGATCAGCAGGATCTGCCGCCGGTGGCTTCCTGCCGTCTCTCAGCAGACGGCCATAGGTGCAGATCCTCTCTCTCCAACGCCCCACTGAGCCTCATACTCCTCCTCCTTATGGAGGGTTTTTCTTCTCATAATCATGGCAGAGCAAAGGGAGCAAGAAAAAGGAACATTAATTCTACAGCAAAAAAAAGCTGTGAAATGAACGCATTAAAAACTGAGAGCATGACGTTCACCCTGATGCGTTTTCCATTTGTTGCACACAGATGTGGAATGGAAAACACGAAAGTCTCAGTATTGGGTTGAATCCACGTATACAGCCCTTCTTGTGGGGGAGTAATCTGTGCAGGGATACCCGTCAGCCAGGTTTATCCTGATTCCATCCTGTAAATGAAAAAGAATGAGCCTGTAAAAACATTATGATCCGCTCATGTTGACAGCAGACAGGGTTGGAGCACAGAGGGAACAGAGCCAATCAGACCTGTGTGGAACCAAAGAAACTGCTCCTTAATGAGGTGCATCAACACTGACTGAACTGAAACGTTGACTTTATTTAAGTGTATTATTAACAGACTTTACTAACTGTATTTGATTAGTTGAAAGCAATAATATTAAGTTGAACCTAACATTTTTCATTTAAACGTAATATTATTGCTTTCAACTCACCAAATACAGTTATGAGAAATCTTTTGAAATAATACATTTAATTAAAGTCAACGGTTCAGGTTTTTGAGTGAAAAGACTATTAAGGGTTCTGCAAAACCTCAGTTTCTGTTCAGCAAATACCTTTTTCAATGTTCACCACAATTTGTTTTAGGCAGTCAGTGATAAATTGTGGATCAATGTGGATCCTGACATCAGGGTTACACAGACGACATGCCCTTAATCTGCATTAAAGAAAAAACTAAATAATCTTTAATATCTTTGAGAATGTAAAATGTGACTTAAATTAATAAGGTTCATATGAACACATTAGGGGTTGCCTGTACCAACTTCTATTATGTATTAAGCAGCTTATATTTATGACATCACTGCCTTTAGTTTGACTGTGTAAAAATGTTTGATATTTCAGACCGTTGCAGATAGAATATGAAAACAAAAAATGGGATTGGTTAATCCCACTAACACAAGTTTAAAATAGAAAAAAATAACATAAAATGTAACATTTCCATACATGTTTTCCTACATGCAGTCCAAAGAGCTTTCTCCATTAGCTGAGAAACTAACTTCTGTCTTACTTCAGTTTACATCAGTTTATGGTGGAAGCCTGAACAGAATGAAATATGAATACTGCAAAGGCAGCAAACTGCTAACCAGAGGATTGACATGTAAACAGCTGAGATCTGTTAGTGGAGTCCATGCCCCGACGGGTAAGGGCTGTCTTGGACGCAAAAGGGGGACCTACACAATATTAGGTGAGTTTTATCTAACAGCAGAAATGGTGAAGATTGCACCAAATCAAGACTGACGTAAATCATGCGCTACAGAAAAAGCACAACAAATTATAACAATGCATTATACAAATAAAACAATACATTTTCAATATTAAATCTGAACAATTAGCATTGAAATTGAAAATGCCATAATTGTAATCCCTAGTCATAATTTAGAATGTATTCGAGAGTAACTGGAGGGAACAACCCATGTTATGTGTGTAAGATGAAATATGTTGACATTTGATAGCCAGCCGTTTGTCATTCTCGCACAAAGTGGAGTTATAAAGGTGAAGACAGTTTGAGTGCTGCTGAGTGAGTCAGGGAGTAAGAACCCTAATGACCCAAATCCACTGATAGCAGCACAGGGAACAGAGTGTCATCATCACACTGTGTTTGTGTACCTGAAGTGGTCACATGACCGTGGTGTCATCGAGGACAGATGGTGAAAGGTCAACATGGTGGACGCTCCACTGTTGATCCTGAGAGAGACCTGAGTCAGCCGAGCGCGAGAAACAAAACTGGGACTGTTACCATTCAAAGATGTCATTTTTAAAGAATATTTTATAGATATGATTTTGTCTTAGACTTAATTTGTTCCTTGCAGTCAAGCAGTTTTGAAGCAATTGTATACACCCCCTTTCAAGAGTGTGTGTGTTTGAATGTCCTCTCACTTTAAGCCTGTTGGGAAATACAATGAACTGAGGCAGTTTTTTATGAATAATTTAAGAGATTGATATATCTTTGGTCTTTTGACACCTACAAATAGGATCAAGAATGAAGTTCACAGTTATGACTTTATATATATTGGGGCGATTTTGGCGCAGTGGGTTAGAGCGTTGATCATCAGATCGGGTGTTGGTGAACACCCGTTGGTGAACACCCGTCGGTGAACACCCGATCACCAACACCGAGGCCGGTTCGAAACCCAAGACACTTCACCCGAATTTGCTCCTGTGGGTAATGTCCACAGTAATGACTCTCATGTCTAATAGGTGTAATGTGTAATTGTAAAGCGCTTTGAGCACCTGCTAAAGTGCTCTAATAAAAAATGTGATGCATTATTATTATTATTATCATTTAATTATTTATTTTGTTGGATATGCATTGCAGTGTACAGTACATACAATTTTACCTGAACACCAGTTAGTTGAAGTAAAACAGTTTATTTTACACAATTATAGACGGACTTATTGATCAAACTATAAATCAATCTGAGAAACATGCTTAATGCTAAATGCTGATGCTCAGTAGTTGGTCAGTACCAATGAAGTCTTCAGATATGAACACAGAGTAACTGACATGTTAAAGTCCAGCTATAGAGTTCTCCTATAAAAGGCAGAGAAGCGTAAAGATGGAGAAACAAAGGCACACAGAGAGGGGGGGGGGAGGGAGAGTGAGAGGGGAGATCAATAGTCATGGCTGCCTGAGAGGAAGTGGGAAGCGGACATATAGATGGATTACAGTAGCACAGCTTCGCTTTCATCTCACTCAGGGATTGTGTCTGGAGGGGAGGAAGCAGATTGGTTCTCATCATACTCAGAGAGTGCTGCTCAGTCTCATTCTGATGTCTGTTTGAACACTGATGTATAAATCCCTTCAGGAGGACACAAGAGGAACACTTACACTGCGCTTAGAGACAACTGTCATCTTCTCAGGGACACAAACAGGCTCATACTCTGCTGCCTTCGTGAATTCATCAGCAGGCTGATATTAGCATCATGATATCACACACACACACACACACACACACACACACACACACACACACACACACACACACACACACACACACACACACACACACACACACACACACACACACACACACACACACACACACACACACACACACACACACACACACACACACACACACACAGCAGCGAGGTTCATGTTCTGGTGGAGTCGTTTGATTGTTATCAGTCCAGCAGTGGCAGAATGAGACGAGAGGAAAGACAGGTTTCACAGCTGATCTGAAGGTGAAATTAAAGGATGTCTTTAACTCCCAGCACACAGAGACACAGAGAGACAGGGACAGAGACACAGAGAGACAGATATACAGAGACACAGAGACAGACACGGAGACAGAGACACAGACACATAGACACTGAAACACAGAGACACAGACACAGAGACACAGAGACACAGAAACACAGAGACACAGAGACACAGACACACAGAGACACAGACCCACAGACACACAGAGACACAGACACACAGAGACACAGAGACACAGACACATGGAGACACAGACACGGAGACACAGAGCCACAGAAACACAGAGACACAGACACACTGACACACAGAGAAACAGACACACAGAGACACAGACACACAGAGACACAGACACACAGACACACATAGACACAGACACACAGAGACACAGAGACACAGACACACAGACACACAGACAATGACACACAGACACAGAGACACAGACACACAGAGACACAGACACTG
This sequence comes from Notothenia rossii, assembly GCF_949606895.1. NCBI lineage: Eukaryota > Metazoa > Chordata > Actinopteri > Perciformes > Nototheniidae > Notothenia > Notothenia rossii. The sequence goes on from NC_136906.1 coordinate 49,928,850, forward strand.
ACACACTGAGACACAGACACACAGACAATGACACACAGACACAGAGACACAGACACACAGAGACACAGACACTGACACACTGAGACACAGAGACAGAGACAAAGACACACAGAGACACAGACACACAGACACACAGAGACACAGACACAGAGACACAGAGAGACACAGAGAGACAGAGACACAGACACAGACACACAGAGACACAGACACACAGAGATACAGACAAAGATACACAGAGACACAGAGACAGACACAGACACACAGAGACACAGAGACAGACACAGACACAAAGAGACAGAAACACAGAGACACAGAGACAAGAGACACACACACAGACACACACAGAGACACAGAGACAAGAGACAGAGAGACAGAGACAGACACAGAGACACAGAGACACTGATCTGAAGGGACTCAGCAGATTCAGTCTTTAACTTGTTTCACTGTCTCATGAATAAATGCTGCAATAAGACAGAGAGGTGCAGATAACTACAATAAGACCAAATTAATCCAATTCAATCTTGTGTCGGTTGTATTGGAAACAGACTACATTGTTCAGCAGCAGATGTAGATGTTTGTGGAAATTAAAGGAACAAAAAATGTGGATTTAAAAATGTGCTCCCTGATATCATTTTTTTTTAAATATTCATTTACCTTTTTTTGTATTTAAAACATGAATGAAATGTTTGTTCCTGACATTTGTTAGAGTAGTTTAATAAGAACAAGAACAGCAACACTTTAAAATCTGATTCTGTTTATTTCATATTATTAGTACATTAATCTTCCCTTTTTTCTTTTCTTTTGATTCTAGAACATTCCTGAAACAACTACCTGACAGCAAAAGTGTTCCCATTGATGTTCAGTTATCACGGTAAGTTTAATTACATCTGTGCTTTGTTTGAATCTGAATTCAAAGGTAGTGAATTCGTTTTTAAGCATCTTTGAGAATACTTCACAACACAATGTCCTCATACAGAAACAGTTTATCTAGTTGATACAAAAGTGGACAATTAGAATATTTCTAATAGTCGGCGAAAGAGACAAAACTCACAGACACAAAATGTGTAGTCGGTTCATGTGTGTATGAATGGACTGTGGTGTGTGTAAGCTTTCCTGTGAGGTTGCGTGTGTGACTGTGGACGGTCTGTCTCGACTCTGCAGGGACGCCCCCCCCCCCACTTCCCACAACGCCGACCTGCCAATCATGTACCTGACCTTGATTCTGTGACTGATGGTGATGTAGATGAGTCAGTGTGACGCTGCGCTGCTCGTGGATAAATGATCACTAATCACCATCAGAAGATGAAGGACAAGTCTGTGAGTAGCTACAATACTTTGTTTCAAAATGTCAAAGCTTTATTTTGTGTTGGCAGGAATGCTGTCTTTTATTTTTTCCTGTTGTGGTTAGACTGTGTGAAGCCGGAGAACACATTTGTCATGGTGATGCACACAAACAGATATTCAGATCGTGCTGTTGTCTGATTGTTTTGATACAATACACATGAATGATACCTTCAGCAGTAAGATATGTAGTTTTCTTGTAAATTAAATGATTCCTTCCTTTCTGTTCTGTAGCAAACAAATACTAGAAATCAAAAAAGAAAATTTGAAGGCCTTTAAAGCCAATATCATGATAATAGCATTACTGTGTGCTCTCAAACACAAAGATAAAACCACGCTGTTAAGAACAAATAAAAATATGCGCATTTCATTTTATATCCAAATGTTGAAAAGGAAATTAAGCTTCCTTCTCTGACTTCCTTTGCAGGTGCTACAATAGCGCCTTTAGTCGACTTAAAATACAATAATAATGGACCGAAGTGCGTTTATGCAATGCTAACGTAAACCTTTAACAAGCCTCATAACCATTCAAACTCACCCTTTTATTTTACCTTCTCCCTCTAGTATTATATCCTAGTAAGATTTACAATTAGTATGTGCTTGTAAAAAGGAGAAACTATAACTCTGGGGTGACAGGCTGCTCACAGATCTTTATGGCTGCCTTCTCGTGTGTAAAGTCAGACGTTTTATCCCTGCAGTTATAAGAGTCTGCAAGCAACCACAAAGGCGTTCTTTGTGCGGAGCTGTTAGTCTCATAGTGGCTTAGCGTATGTAGTGGAGTGTAAGCTGCTGTAGTAAGAGTTCAGGTTGTCAGAGTGCTTAGCCCGGACCACGTGGAGGCTGGCATCTGAGTGCCGCCGAGTGTGGGAGCGGCTCGGCGTGGACGCTCTTCCTCTGCCGCCACGAGTCCATGACCTCTCTCTGTAACATATCTGAAAGTACAACCAACATCTTAATCCACCTCTGCTGAAAGATGAACATCCTTATAATGGCTTTTAGTTTTTCAAATAGTTTGGCCTACGATGTTGTTGCACTTGGACACAAAAGGGACTTCCATGAGTTTAACATTTGAAATTATAATTTGTTCGTTCTGTAAATAATCTGAAAAATCTGAAACGTGGACTTTAGTTCAATGTATCATGTCAACAGATTTCACATAACTGTATTAGTTTAGTTACAAGCAATAATATGAAGTTGAACCTAATCTTTTTTATTTAAACTTAATGTTATTGTACTTTATTGTTGACATAATACATTTAATTAAAGTCAATGTGTCACTTTTTTGTACAGAAACGCAACCACATCATTTCAGTGTGGCTGCATAGTGCCATCAACGTCTAATAACTTGCATTAAACATAAACAAATCTTATTTACAAGGAACTCGCTAAACACACTGACTGAAAGGATATTCAGAACGTGTTGTTTCACATGACACATTCGTCGATTAACCGTAAAACTACGATATATAACCTCATTATGCATCACAGCTAGTTTGTTACACTTACATAATATATGTGATTATATTACTTCAATGTATTCTTAAAGGCCAGTCCATCACATACTGAGGTCACACATTAAGACCTATTAGAACATATTGCCTTCAAATGCTGTCCCTTTAAGTTGTTTAATATTTCTTAACTATTCTACCTAGGGGTGTATGAAATGTCAAAAACAGGAAGCCAAAATCCTGAATGACTTCCTGCTTACTGTTCCTTGTCAGGCCTACTGAATATTTTCTGTTAATTTAAACAATGTCTGGCACAAACTGCAACTGGATAGAAATCCAAAATCCAGTTTAAGGTAACAAATATGTGATACATCTCCAAACTGGATTCATGACATTTCATTTAGTTTGGAAAGAGAACATTCCTTGTTTTTTTTTGTTGAGAATTTAGTGCAATAAAATACAGACTTGCAAATTTCATAGTGCAGAAGAATGAATCCTTATGTATTCCAGGATGTTCCCAAATAATTTGACTTAGGCGAAATGTCTGCAGGTCCCCTTTTCTAAAGAACTAAGAATGATGCTACCTTTGCAATTTATTTTCAGTTTCTTTGTGAGTTTGTGAGCAATACATACAAATATGAAAGCAGTCCATGCTTCCAATAAGTGCTTATACATCAGAAACAAGAGTAAACATCCATCTCTAGTCATACTTCCTTTTTCTTGCATAAAGTGAGGACTTATTAGAGTCTGTGAATCTGCCCTCAGTGTTTCTGCTCTGTGTGTTTTACAAAGCGCGGCTCACACATGGCCCATATCTGAGGGTTTAAGTGCCACTGCTTGTTGCCGGGGTGTGTGCGAGGTCTCTCTGAAGTATCCGCGCTCAACTGTACGAGCCTGTCTGCTTCCCATGATGCACCTCCCCTTCCCCAGCCTGGCGCAGGCAGTGAAAGAGGCCATTGTTCCTGTCACTCTGAGGCATGTTGCATGCACGTCTGACACAGAGTGGGAGAAATTATTCCCTTTATACTCCTGGAATGTCTTTGAATCAATCAATTATGTGTGTGGAAATGCTGCTATAGTAACAAAGTCAAGTTGAATCACATTTGTCCTGCGTTTGAAAGAAAGAGAAATAAAGTTTTAAAATAAAAGTAATTGAAAGAAGACATTATGATACGCTTCAAATGAAGAGTTACACTTGTTGTTAACGCCTTCCCACGTCTGATCCTCTGAACCCATTGGTCTGTTAACACCGTGCACAGAAACGTGTCTTTCAGGACTCCCTAACTCCTTCATTTCCTCTGCTGTGATTGATGTAAAGCAAACCGCAGTTGAGAAAGCTTGCAGTTTATCTCATGGATTTTTCCTGCATGATGTCATGTGTACACAACCCTCTGTGGAGCATGCCATGCCTGGTGACATCAACACAAAAGAAATATCCTTCCTCTGAAAAGGTGGGCTTCTCAGGCAGATCATTTCTGCTTCACATACCATGAGACCCTTTGAATCCCCTGAACAGGGCCTTCTCTGCTTTGACGCTCGTGAGAATGTTTGATTCCCTCTGTTCTCAAGTTCCAGGCTCATCACATCCCAACAGAAGGGAGGCATCCTGATCCGTGTATCTTTAAGTGGTGCGGAAAATACATGTCCTTGTTGTTGTTTTTGTGTCCAATGAGCTGAGTCGTAGGAGCTCCTCAGCATGTAAACCAAGAGCTGTGCACAGGTCACGAAACACGGCCTTATCCGTCAGTGGAGAGTCTATTTTTAACTCTGCTGTATCACGTATCACTTCTTGCCGTTTTGTGCTTTTGTTGGAGAGGAGGGATATTTCAGGACACTCAGGTAGCGTGGGAGGCGAGGTGAGGCGGGTCTTTTCCCCGACAATTCATCCTCCGTCTGTTTGATGTGTGTGTGAGGGGAGTGAAGCCCACGCCTGCCACTGACCTGTTGCAGGGGTTGGAAATGTGCTCTTCTGCTCTCTCCATTCATTAGGCTGGGCGGCGTGCGCTGCTACCCAGCGCTTTCACTACATCTGTATTTGTGGTCTCTGATGGGATCCAGATGGCAGTCTGGAACACCCGTGAAGACATGGTGAACACTACAGAATATTTAAAGGAGCCTTGCACCCGGGTCACTGTAAACAATTGATGGTCCATGCATTTATAGAATTGGAAGTACATTTATAATATATAGTGTCCTGTGAGGACATTCTGGATGACGGAACAAAGGGGAATTTAGTTTGTTACAGCAAGTTAAGAGACACAAATAGCTTAATATTAAGAAAGAAGCATGCATAAGGTATTAAAGATCAAATAGAAATGACACAAATTACAATTGACATCCAGTAGCAGAAACAGGAGAAAGTGTTCATGCAATGTGTCCTCAAAAACGCATCAAAGGCAAAAGTGTGTGTACCTTCCTGTGAAGGCAAGGTGAAAGGCCAGCCGTCATCGTGGTAAAGCTGTGATGAATCAGGATAACACTTTATAGCCTTTCAGAGTCTCGTCAGAGGCATTCAGGGTGTTGCATTGAGATGTACCCCCCAGGAAACCCATTGTATTCTCTTATCTGCACACACCTGGCCATGCTGTGTTAACTCACTGGGAATGTTGGGTGGTTGCTTTAGGAAAGTGTGTGCAAACACACTTATTTGTGTTGCTCATTGAAATTGCAAAGAGAGACTTCTCTTTTAACGAAGTTCAGACTTTCCACAAGGAATGTAGGTGATCGTTTTCTTTAGTTTCTATGGTTACAGAGCTATCTTTAGTTTCTATGGTTACAGAGCTAAGAGCAACCGCGTCACCCTTCAGATAATACAAATGTTCTTTCCCCCCCAAGAGGTAAGAGTGAGGAAAAGTGCAGCGCAGTCATACGTCACCAAAAAACTGTTCCGCACATGCGGCTGTTATCTCTGAAACAAACAGGAACAAATAATTGTGTTATGTTTTTTTAACATATTCTGTAAATGACATGCCAAGGATTAAAATGTATAAGATTGCATGTACTGAATAAAAAGTTGTCAAATGTTATACCGTTATATAATAGAGTCTTGCAAAGTGCCATTTGTTGAGATTCAAGAACTTTATTGTGAGTATGCATCAACATTGTAGATGCATCAGCCTCAAAAAGTGCATTGTATTTAAAACTCGACACATATTCACACTGATACACATATTTGAGATGTATTCTCCTGAAAGTAAAAGCCACAGGCTGCTGCTGTATTTGTTTTGGTTGAGTTACAACCATCCTGTCCAGTCTGCTGCTGCTGCTGCTGTTTTGCTCAGATTTTTTCGCTGCTATGTCTTTGGCGGGGGAATGTGCGTTGGGGTGGGTAAATCAGGGGGGAGCGATGGAATTCCCACACACTTGGCTCATCTTGCATTTGTTCTACTCCTTCTCCGAATCTCCCCCACCGCACATATAAAGGGGATGTTTTGTTTGTGGAGCACAGCGCTTTCAGGGCCGGGCACGCCATGCTTGTGTTTCAGGCACCGGGACCCGGAGACACTGCACAGTATGGCAGCTCGGTTAGCAGAAGGAGCTCCGCTGAGTTCATTAATCCGCCTGTCAAGGGCCTCATTTTGCTTTTATTTTTAGCCAAATCCATCAGGCCTGACAAGTGGGGCAATTTGAGCCAAGTCCAGGGCAGAGCTTCAGGTCCTCAACACAAAGTCAATCTTCTTTCCGCTCTTGGGAACAAGCTCCGGAGAGCCCTGCTCCAGGCCCGGGATTTCGTCGAGTCATGTGAGATCATGTACACAGAAACACAGGGGAGGGGGGGAGCTGAAGGTGGAGGGGGCTGCAGAGTAAATGAGGCGGCGGGGTTATGGCAGCAGGGGAGCTAAGATCTGCTCTCAGGCCAGCAGACTGGTGCTAGCCTTGTATAAGGTCATGTCTAGTGAGCATGTAGGGGTGGGACGTGTGCACAGATTTATTTTAATACACTGCTGGTCTAGCCAGTGGGGGGAGGGATGTTGAGCCTGCCAGCTCATCCCAGGACCACTGTCACACTTCGGACAAGAGGAGACTTTATAGACAAATCCACCACAGGCGAATAAAAAACACTGAAAGGAGGCAAGTTTCACCCCCAGTTTGACCTTTAATGTGCATGATCAAACTGAATCAGTTTGGTTCCGTCTCATGAATGCTGTTTGAAGTCGTTTTGCTGTCTTCATGCTGGACTCGCTCCTCTCTCAGATGCATGTTTTGGGTGAATGCTCTGCAGGGAGGTCTGGATTTAGCATGTCAGTCTTGTATTTAGCATCGAAGTGATACAGTGTGAGCGATTGAATTAAGACAGTTATGCTTCACAGAGGTGACAGTCTGCTGTGGGTGACATCACATTTTCCGTAGAGAATAGATGTTTTGTGACTCCTCAGTAACTGTAAGGGCTGCAACTGCTCATTTAATGAATAATATGATTATTCAATCATTCAATCTATAATATGATACCTTTGTCTACAAATGTTGATACAATCATTATTAGTGAATAATCCAAATACTTATTGATTGAGTGTGAAAGCTCATTATAACAGTTGAAAACCAAGGAAAAAAAGTAATTGAGTTTCAAGATTTTTCCTACTTACTAAAATAGTTTTTGATTCAGACTTTCTCCCAACACCATTTAATGTAGTTCGATGTCATACCTAAAAAATCAATAAACAACTGTAAGGATAAAGCTTGAACTAAATGTAAATGAAAGCATTCCTGTTGTGATAACATAGAATTAGGCGGTGTTTTGACACTGTACTGTATGAAAACATATTTTGCAGTATGATTTGTTATTATTATTGGGGAGCCCTTGACTTTCCTCGAGCGCCATCATTAGGTGAAATGATCATCAAGAGCATGCATACATTATTTATAGAGGCTCAAAGCACAACTGTGTGTAATTACAGAGATGCTAGCGTGGCATAGACTCTTGGTCTTGTTGTGCAGCTAAAGATAGAGAGAGAAAGCACGCCTATACCATCAATAATTGAATCTGAGCTATTTTTGGAGTATGGACGGAATAGAATGCTACTATCAGGTTCTGTGTTGTCTCGTTGGCTGGGAGCCAGCACTGGGGCCCCATGAGTTCCTGCTTGGGTGACGCCATTGTTAGTTTTGCAGAAACAGGCACAGTTTATTTTATTATACATGGCAGATGTGGGATTCAAATGTTTAGAGGATAACTGAAATAACTGAAACGTTGACTTTAATTAGATTAGTTGAAAGCAATAATATTAAGTTTAACTTATTTAAACTGAATATTATTGCTTTCAACTAACCTAATACAGTTATGTGAAATATGTTGACATTATACATCTAACTAAAGTCAACATTTCAGTTGCCTTTCAATTCCATGCTTTCAATGGATAATTATGTTTCTAGACTACATGGCAACACTATTACAGGACATAAATCTGTGTCTTTGTGGGTTTTTTCTATAGCATGTTGGAAACAGGGCTGCACACTGCAGTGACACTCACCTTGAGCGGTGAAGGTCACAGAAGAGGAGAGTTAATGACCAACACATAGGGCAACATTAATGAGCACTTCACAAGTGATTTTTAAATTCCATTATAGGCTGTCTTCCCACTCCTGTACGAGCTGTCAGGAGGCTGTATACCCTCCGTCTGTGCATGTGTGACTTTGTCTCTGGAAACTATACACTACATGCTGCTATGTGTTCATGGGGGGATGGGAGGTAGATGCTCCATTTTAACAATACAAAAAAACATCTTTGATGATTTATGTCTCATTACTGTACAATACAGCCCTATTGTGTTCCGGGAAAGTGTCTAATGTGTCAGCTGAGTTATCCAGTGAAGTTTAATGCAGTATTTATTGGGTAGTACCTGGCAGTGGCTCAGTCAGTAGGGGCTTGGACTGTGAGCCGTAGGGTCGCCGGTTCAAGTCCCCGACCAGCTACTTGGAGAGGTCCCAGTTCAATTCCTGACATGCCGTGGTGCCCTTGAGCAAGGCACCGGACATTTCCCTTTCCCCCTCACTCCCATTGCTCCCCGGGCGCTGTACAATAACTGCCCACTGCTCCTAGTACTAGACTCCTGGTACTAGGATGGGTTAAAAGCAGAGAACACATTTCACTGTGTGTGCTGTGTGCTCTGCATGTGTGACCATTAAAGAGGGTTTCATCCCTCCGATCTTAAGAGCTTCCACAACAGAGGAATCTTTCATAGCCCATTAGGTCTGTTGCACCATCCACTCTTAGTTAACCCTGCTTACCTTTAAACAAGTTATGGTCCTTACACACCGAGCCGATTTTCGAATACGTATGTATTCATACTTTTAAAGTACAAGTAAAACTTGAAACTTGCAAATCAGACTATGAATTCATAGTTTTCCAAGATCGTAATTAATGTGAGAAGTAAAGTCACTTTCTCATATACTTCTACACAATCTGACTACTTTTTACCATTACATTATCAGGGTTGACTGAAAGCTCCTCTAGAGTCAAGGAAGTCATTATAAAACACGCTGAGTTGTACTAACAATGATAAGCAAACCTGATGTGTAAAATCAATAGCACTTTAATGGTATTTCTTCCAGACCTCCATTCAAATGCTCTAACACAGGCCTGTCCATGAGAGTTTGGGGCAAAGACTGCATCTCTACGACTGTATATCATCATTTGTGCCATACTTGAAGTAGGAGGGATCTCTTCATAATGATTGATATAGTCTTATAGTCTAACACCTTGCCTTGACTACATGTATTGCCCTTCCAGTATTTGATGTGATATACGTAAGTGGGATATCCCCCCCAGCTGTCAACAGTGACTTCACAGAGCCTTTAACCAAGCAAGGTATAACTGGTTGGTGGTTGCTAAAGCTATGACTACTGACAGTAAAGCACTCAGAGATTACCCATGGTTCCCTCAGAGTTACACACACACTTTCTGTGTGGGATTGGTTCCTTCCCTTTGTTCTGTTGCTCTGGTACTAAATTGTTGTTGGGTGTAATGTTCATTTACTATGCATTTAAAGCTCATATGAGACTATTAATGGCTGGGTTGAATCAGTAATATAAATTCCCCAATCATTTTCCATTTACTGAAGTTGAAATGACCCCTCTGAAGGGATGTGGCTGTCCAGACTTGGGGGTTCTGTTAAGGATGTTGTTTTCCTCACGACTATTGATGCATGCAAATTCCTTCGGTGTTGTCAGGACTGTAGGCTTAAAGGATGCCCCTGGCAAAAAAAGGCTTTAGGAAGTTTGGGGCTGTATCCAGGGACCATGGGAACAGCAGAGATGGAAACGGAACACGGACAAAAGCGGATTTTCTTTTCTGTAATTCAGCATTTACTTACCTTCTGACACAGAATGGAAAAAGGAGCCGGCTGAAACATTTTCTGTAACGCGGTGTAAGTTGGAGTTATTGTTCTGCTCGTTCATGTCTGTATCGCAGCCCCGGATCCGAATTCCCATCTCCATGGGAACCATTATGTGGGGCAATTGGCGGCTGAGCACTTTAGAAATCTCCTTGGAATATATTAGTAGCTGCAAAGGCCCCACTCTCCTCACCTTCAACCTCTCGGCATTGTCTCGGAGCGAGTTTATTTCAGGCGCTGTTCTCAGGATATCAGGCCTGGGCTCAGGAATGTTTGACCTATAGCCCGTCTCCACGCAGGGACGCAAAAACAACCCCGCCGCGAGCTGAGATTTAAAATCTCAAATAAACAGTCTGAAACCTGCAAGCCTGACACTATGAAAACCTAAAATGTCTTCAAATTCTCACCTTGTCTAGTTTGATGCAGAGGCAATCAAACACAAAATAAATATGAATTGAATTGACTCATGCACACCGCAGCAGTGTAGAAAGTAAATTCCGACTTTCATCAGTGATGAAATGATTTGCACCGCAGAGCTAAAGTATTTTTTCCTCATGTGGCAAAAAACACAAATAAGATGAAGACTTCATATAGAGCAGATGTGCTGAGACTCCAATTTCAGAGAAAGTGCTGCTGAATCAGAATGTTCATTGAATTGTTAAACTGTGCGTCATTAACCCAGCCAAACCGACTCCAGGATATTTCGCTCCCTGTTCCAGTGATATTGACCGTTTGCCCTTCACACACGTTTCCCTCTGGTATTTTGTCTGCGGTAGCAATTCTCATACCTGAAACGCTCGACAATCTTACAGCCTCCGACCTAGGACTGCTTGAAGGCTTTGAGTGAAAAAACATTTTTCCATTTCAGATAAAAAAGCATTACCAATTTGGCTGCTGTGGCCTGACATGGCACATTGTTATTGAGCAGGAAAACAAGCTTCCTAAAGATCTGCTAGCCCATCTGGCTGAGGTGATTATCAAAAGCCGAGGCAGATGGTGCCAGGGCGACTCTGCGCTGCTTCAGGGTGTATAATCTGCATTCTGACAGCCATGTTTGGCTGTGAGGAATGTTTTTGTGTGTTACATGACTGAGTGTGAAAGTCAGTATTTTCCTGTGAGGTTTCTGCTGGACCCGGCTCATCGTCCGTGGCGAGCCGATTGACTGGGACCCTCAGGATGTTTTTGTTAAGGGGACGGGGGGCGGGCAGTATGTGGCCTTCCCCTCTGAAGTGAATGAGCCACGTAGCCAGCGTCCGCCCTTCTCTGCTGGCAGCAGGGTTTGGAAATGTTGACACGCCGAGCGGAGCTGCCCCAGAAACCCGAGGAATCCCCCCGAGAAGAGGCTGGGCGGGGGGGGTGAGGTGGTGCCTTGGAATGCACTCAAAGCAGCCAGTCACTTATTTACTAGCTGAACTCGTTGAACCCTGCCTTACTCAGCCACTTCCACCAGGCCCGTCTGGCCCGTCTGATCCCCCCCCCCCCTCTGTTTTGTTCCTAAACCTATCCGAATGCTCCTCCTTTGCTCGGCCCTCCCCTCTCATCCCCTTATTGACAGGCACTCCACTTCCTGGCTTCTCATTGGAAGGCGTTTTCCCCCATGCACCGAAGGACCTAATCCAACTCCCCCCCTGACCCCCGTCACCCTGTTGCTCAGCCTCTAGCTCCAATGTTGAGGTCATAATCTCATGATGAGTAATACAAACAAATGCCAGTGGGAATGTGATTAAAGCGGGGCAGCACAGAGTACAGACGGTCATCAGTGTTACTCACTGCCCTTTCAGAAATGAATAAGAATTAGAATGTAATTGATTGTGTGATTTGTTTTTGTGCTGTCAGACTTCAGTCTTTGGACACTGACTGGCTGCAGCCCTTCCTTGAGTCTAGAAAAGTCTTCTGCATTCCATCAAATCAAGGCTCTCACATAATTGACTTATGTTGATATATAATTATAAGCACTCAGAAGTAGCCATTATGGTTATTTACAAGAACATACTATATATTGCACTGAAAAAGACTTCATAATTACTGGTCACTTGCAAGTCTATAATGCATGTCTTATAATGCATTATATAAAAATAATACATTAAATGGTATTATGAAAATATTGTAATATGGAAGTTACCATACTCTATAATCCTTGCCACAGCATTTGATTGTTGATATTCAGTATTATGAATGTTCATAATGGTTGATAACTATAATCACACATAGCTATTAGCAGATTTAAGCACATTTTGAGTGTGTTTATTGTGCTTTTTCAGTCAAGGCCTTCATAGAATGTCTAAACATGTATAGGTACAGCTTCACAGTGTGACCTTGTGAGAGTCCTCAGCCTGCACAGCATCGTGGGATGATTGATGATCAATGATTGAGAGCTGTCTCAGTCTCTCTCTCTGACCACTGATCTGATCAGAGAACAATAATCCATGACTCTGTGGGAATCCTGGCCGTCTTGTAAGTGATACTTCCTGCATGTCAATTACACTGGGAAATGTCAATGAGCTTCATCTGAATTCAGCACAGCAGACTCAGGATCTGTGCACAAAGAAGTCATTTATTCTAGTAATGAAAAATAAAATAGGTTTTTTAACAAACTTGCAACACACAATGAAGACAGAAGAAATTGCGTTTGTCCTTAAATTACCTGGATATCTGAAAATACAAAGTCTACAGATTAAGTGACATTTCGGTTAAAATCCTGGAGCAGGAAATCATTGGTTGGTTTTGGGAGTACGTCTGGATCCTAAAGCAGCTTTTTACAGGTGTGTCTGTTCATATATACCTCTGGAGGATGATAGGGAGAGGCAAAGAAAGGACAGTGTTCGAAATAATATGTTGTTGTTTTTCAGCTGTAGTGAAGAATTTCAATCAATTCAAGTTTTAGTTAATCTTTAAAACCAAATGTTTGTTAGTACTTTGACTTAAACAATTCAACATGCTCATCAACAGATTCCCTGATAACTTCTTTGATTATCACTTATTTGTTGTTTTGTTTAGGATATTCAGTGCCAACGTTTACTTGGAGATGTATATGTCTCATAGAAGTATTCTTTATTTATTTTTGTAAAAGCTCCCCTGTCAGTCTAGCAGTGTGATTGGTTGTGCCATGCAGTTTCTGTTTGTTCAGGTACGCCCTTTTCTTTGTCTCTGCATTCATGGTGCTGCTCTTTATTGAGAAGTTACTACTGTTGGCTGTGTATCTATCTGAAGATCTTCCAAAGTATTTTCCCCACTATTTCCTTGGATTGACATTTGAGCTTGGCCTGTGTTGTTGCCCTTGGGGGAGAAGCAGCTCAAACAGACAGACGCTGTCCTAACACTCCCTCAGGACATTCTGCAAAGCCCTCTTTCCAAATCAACCAGTCAGTGAGTGCTCCTTTTGATTTTGCACTTGTTGTTTAGACTCCCCCCCTCCCAGAAGAAAGTAGGTCACAGGCTGACCGAGGTAAAGTATGAGGCAGCAGTTTGAGGAAGATTGTGTCTCCAGGAAGCTTGTTGCAGAGGAGACGTTAAACACACAAGTTCCTGTTTGACATCTGTTTCCAGAGAGAGGCTGGCCCCTCACCTGACATTCACACTCGCTCACCTCAGCTCGGTCGGTTTAACTGCTCTGTGACCCCTTCCTCCCTCCCTTCCTCCAAACCAAAATAAAAGATCTAAAGACGTGCCTATTGCTGCCCAGCATAACGACATCTAGAGAGATCAAATCAGGGAAGACAGATCCTTACGCAGGCAGACTGCAGAACCTCAGGGCTGTGAATTATTTAAGGAGACAAGGCAACCCTGTGTGTGCGTGGAGTACCTCTGATCACACGCTGCCATTTTACACATCAAACTGCCGCTGAATGAAGGCATGATCTGAAAGAGAGACTTCTTAAAGTGAGCCGTCTGCGAGACAGGCGCACTGGCGCACAGTTTGTTGTTTCGTGATGGCTCTTGTTTGTTTTTCCATCATCAATAAAGTGGTTGTAAAGCCCCGCCGGCCCTCCGCGGGCTTCCCTCTGCACATGCATGGGCGGACACAGGAGGGGGTATTTTTAGCCCCGGGAGATACTGTGACTCGTGAGACATCAGAGGACAGATATCCTGCTACTACACCTGGATGTGAAACTCTAGCCAGGCCCAGCCGCCGGGCATCGACCCGCTGATGTCAGAGAGACGCTGAAGGGCAACAGCATGAGTGACAGGGTCTAGGCAGAGGGCCAGCGGGGCCCCAGGAGCCGGTCACACAGCGAGAGGTGGCCCGGCTGCCCCCCCCTCCCCCCCCTGCAGGACTCAGCCACAGACAGGGTGCTCTATCCTGACTCTCATTATAGCTATATTTCAGGATTACTATAAATAATGCATTAGAATAAGTAGCATTCTAATGTTGAAGCTAAATGAAATTGAATGCTGGGATTACATATACTGTGAAAACATTGCATCACATTGCATTTGCTTATTTCACATTGTTTGAAATGCCATTGTTATTCATTTCATATTTTATTTGATATTCTAATGATATTGATGTCACTAATTGCTGGGAGCAAGAGGATGTGGTTTTTATTCATCTGGATAAACTGTAGGCTTGTTATGAACTGTGATCACCTGACCTCTTGTAACTCCTGCCCTGTCACACAGATCTCAGAATGACTTGATGGTTATTAAAACTGATAGAAATAAGTCATAAGTTGTCATAAACAAGAATGTCAAAATCTACATTTGAAAATTGAACATGTTTTACAGTGTGGAGCATAGACATGATTTGTTTTAACTAAATGCCATGTGACTCATCAAGCATTAGATCAAAAAGCTGCTCTGCCCACTCCAACTCAGATCTCCTGCAGGCAGGGATGTGATACAGTCGGATTTTATGAATGTTAAACCCCTTCACATTTTCCTGTGTGGAAACAATGAGGGGTGGTGGGCCCAGCCTACATTTCCACACATGTATTTTGGGTTTAAGCGTTACAGTGGGTGATTCACATTTTCCACTGAACAGCTTCTCACAGCTGAACGTTCTCTCTGAGAAATGTGTTTTCTGCTATCATGATTAGACAGCATCTTCAAAGTTTCTCTGCACAACAATACATCTCTGACACTTCTCTACATCTGACACAAGTTGAGTAAATGCAGAGGTTGTTTTAGAGCAACATGTTTCTCCTTCTCTTCTTCCAGTAACTGAGTGTGTGTGCAGCTGCTTTGTGAACACCATACTGCGTCTTCCTAATGATCTTCCGCTGAAAAACTATTTAGCCACGAGCGATGAAAAGCTGCTGCTCATTTTGTGTGATTGTGCACTTCAGGACTTTAGAATCTCAGCAGAATTGACCCGCTCTGATCGATAAAACATGGTGCAGGGAGGAGGCTGGGAAAAATGGGCTCCGTTTCTCTCCGACTGTGTGGGAGTCAAGGAGATGAGACTGGAAAAGAGCGCAGAGAAAAGAAGGGCTGTGCTGCTGCTGCTGCCCGGCGCTGCAGGCTGAGATCATACTAATCAATAGCAGGGATAATGCGGAGATGAGCAGTGTGACATCAATATGAGGCGCAGAGGCCCAGCAACACCATTGTGTTCACCCTGTGCTGAGTAAACACTGGCCCCCCGGGGAGACAGGAACTCATTGATGGGTCTCTTCAGCCTCTGAGAATTGTTGGGGGGGGGGGGGTGCCTGTTGGTAAACAGAGCGCAGGAGAGCAGGTCGATGAGCGGTCGAATACGATAGCGTCTAAAGGCCCAGATACACCGGCCCGAAATCGGCAGTAAATGTTTTCAATAGACGAGAGTGAAAATGGAAAGAAAAACGCCATTTGTTGTTTGTTTATATCACGGAGTCTGTTCTTCTTCTCTGTTTTCCGGTTGTTCCCTCTTTTGAATGATGAATACATACACACTACCGTCGCCTGCTGGTAAGGAGAGTTATTGCCACTCACGCATACGCAGTTCATACGTGCTCGGCTCGGATTTGCGGTGTGTTCCAGTGCGCGAAGTCGGCAAATACGCAGGAGAGTCCGGCGACGCAACAGTCGGTGTCGGCGTCGGCGACTTCTCAGGTGACTGGCCGGTGTATCTGGGCCTTTAGTGGTTTGTGACATTGACGGACTCCCCTTCTCCACTTCACTTCTCTGCCTGCAGCGTTTTTATTGGACAGTGAAATAAATCACTGAGGCTCTGTGGAGGCCATTGATTGGCTGATGGAGTGGTCTTCCTCGAGGAAGGTTAAGGTTTTACTGACACCTGATGATTTGTATAGCTTTCACTTGCTCACTGTAAAAGGATGCAGGAGGTTGGTTACAAAATGAAGTTTGACACGTTTAATGAAAGGAAAAAAACTTTATTGAAGTACTTTATTGATTTTCTATACTTCATTAGTGTTGGAATGTAACATAATACATATACTTTACTACTTAAGAATTACTTGAATATGTCCCTTTACTGCAACATTATACTTCTAGCCTACTCCACTACATCTCAGAGGGAAAGATTGTCCTTTTAACTCCACAAACATTTGACAGCTTCAATATCCAGATGTTTGACAAATGACACATTTCCATAACCTTCCTGTTCACTGAAATGTATCTTCATTTCATCTCTGTTTTTGAGTCGGATTTTACAATGTGAGGCTTTATTTATTTTATTTTGAGCTTGATTACATAATTCCTCAATTAATTAAAGAAAATGAGAGATGAGAAAGGAAATTAAAACACAAATTTGTTGCAGTTTTCTTTAGGAAAATGACCTTTTAATATTCACACAACATCCAGAGATCTGAAGCTCCTACTTAATAAAATACTGAACATCAGCAAATGAAATAATCTTTAATCCAAATTTCTGCTTGAAATAAAAGTTGTCATTTGATTGGTTATTCACTTTATCTGTTTCATTTTCTGGAGCAAGCACTAACTGAGATCCAAAATCATTATTGTTGTAATAAGAAGATTTGTTTTGCTAACCAGTTTGCCTCAGCCTTTTGAGGAATTGAAAAACTGAAAACCAAGACAGGAAATTCCCTTTACCATGATCAAATATAGAAAGATACACTTGGGTTAAGTCATGGTTAGGGTCAAACAACTTAAACACTTGATTGAAATCAGGGTTATATTACTCTTATGGTTATGGATAATAAAAAGCAAACTATTTGCAGGTTTCAGAGACAGAGCTGATCTTGAGGCAGAAATAAAAATCAATGTGTGGCACTAAAGAAAAGCTTTTATTTTGTGAATATTGTCCTGCAGTTTAATGAGATTACTCATAAATGCAGTCATTGCTGGATCTCTAGCTTTTGTGAGGTGGAAGGACCGACAGATGTTCTCCGGTCAGACTCACGGAGTAAAAGCTTGTATTGATAACTACCCAGGATCCTCCACTCTGCCTTCCACCCCCCTCACGGCGCTCCTCTCAATGCAGCGGGGAAACCCAACATAATTGTCGGAGCTTTGATGTGACGCTGCTCCACTAAGCCTCTCACTTCAGCTCTTAGCACTTAACAATGCACGTCTCTTTCATCCTCAAAGCCAATTAATTTGTGGCGTGGTGTAGGATTTCAAAGAGTGGCTGCAGAGAGGGCAGTGTGTATGTTTTTCAGATTTCTCACTGGAGAATGGTGTTGCGTTACCACACACAATGCGCCTGCTTTGAGTTTTTTGCAGAAACCATTGGCGTTTTCTCCGAGGTGTTCACAGGCAGAGAGACGGTCACCTCAGGAAACCTCTGCTCTGCTGCCTGCAACATCACTGTTTATCCATCTCAGACAGCAAGTTCAGTCTCGTCACTGGTTGTATTTATTATGTCAGGAGACAAACAGTCCCTGGCTGAGAGTCATTCATGCTGCACTGAAATGTACTATTAGACTTGTGGAACATTTCTGACTCATTCCTGGCTTCCTCCTTCATATTATGACTCAGAGGCAGGGTGAGAAAAAAGAAAAAAGGTTTCAGACTTCAGAGAATTCTTCTGTGTGTGTGTGTGTGTGTGTGTGTGTGTGTGTGTGTGTGTGTGTGTGTGTGTGTGTGTGTGTGTGTGTGTGTGTGTGTGTGTGTGTGTGTGTGTGTGTGTGTGTGTGTGTGTGTGTGTGTGTGTGTGTGTGTGTGTGTGTGTGTGTGTGTGTGTGTGTGTGTGTGTGTGTGTGTGTGTGTGTGTGTGTGTGTGTGTGTGTGTGTGTGTGTGTGTGTGTGTGTGTGTGTGTGTATTTTGAAGATAATTCTTAAAATATATAGATTTGTATATAATGCATATTAGTATACTCATTAGGCTTCCTGACTTACTTTTTACCAAGATGTATGGTATATATACATCAATACAAAACACTATCAAAATACTGGAAATGAACAGCAGAAGTTATAAAAGGAAAGGATTTTTTCATAAAATAGAGTGCACACCTATAACCAGAGGTGGAAGGAGTACTAAGACATGGTACTTCAGTAAAAATAGAAGTACCAGAGTGTAGGAATACTCTGTTACAAGTGAAAGTCCTGCATTCAAAATGTTACTCAAGTAAAAGTAGAAAAGTATTAGCATCAAAATATACTTAGAGTACCAAAAGTAAAAGTACTCATAGTGCAGATTGGTCCATTGATGATTGATCATGAAAGTGTTCTCAAAGCTGGTAAAGGTGCAGCTAGTTTGAATGAATTTGTATACTGCAGGGTAGCTTGTGGATTTACTCCAGGTGGAACTAAAGTCTGATTTAACACTTGATTATATTTCACATCATTCATCCACATCTGTGAAGTAACTAAAGGTATTAAATACATGTAGTGGAGTAAAAGTACACCATTTACCTCTGAATTGTAGTGGAGTAGAAGTATATAGTAGCATACAATTGAAATACTCAAGTAAAGTAAGTACCTCAAAATTGTACTTAAGTAAAATACTTGATGAAATATATTTAGTTACTTTACACCACTGCCTACAACCAATAATTGCAATCAGATTATCTTTTTACAATAAATCTACAATATGTATGCCTAGCTAAATATTGCACTTTAGAAAGATGAACATTGGGTAGGATGTGGTTAGGGGTAAAAACACTCTAAACACTTTGAAAGTTAGGGAACAAATGTGGTTACATTGTGGTTATAATTAACAAGGCGCACTTTATTTTCCAGTCAGACAGGTTGTAGCCCTTGTGACCTCCCCATACTTGTATCTGTCTCACCCTGTGTTCCCATGTGGATATAGCTTGGATACTGGGCAAGTTCATTATGACTTCCAAGGTCCAATGATGCAACTTACCACAAAAACTTATATCAGGAAGTCAAAAAGGGAAGGAAATATTGCAGACGTTGGAAAGAAATCACCATAAACTGCAGCTACCCCTAAAACAATCCAGAGTATGATGCAATCTAATCTCTGTAATGCCCAGCAGACCTGTTTACACTGAGTAATCCTCCCAACACAGGACGGACATTAGGACATTACGTGTGTGTGTGTGTGTGTGTGTGTGTGTGTGTGTGTGTGTGTGTGTGTGTGTGTGTGTGTGTGTGTGTGTGTGTGTGTGTGTGTGTGTGTGTGTGTGTGTGTGTGTGTGTGTGTGTGTGTGTGTGTGTGTGTGTGTGTGTGTGTGTGTGTGTGTGTGTGTGTGTGTGTGTGTGTGTGTGTGTGTGTGTGTGTGTGTGTGTGTGTGTGTGTGTGTGTGTGTGTGTGTGTGTGTGTGTGTGTGTGTGTGCGTGCGGTCCTGCGCTTCCCCTCTGTGGGAATGGGGAAGTGAAATAGAGTCCAATTGCCCCCATCTCCACTGTGTGTGTGTGTGTGTGTGTGTGTGTGTGTGTGTGTGTGTGTGTGTGTGTGTGTGTGTGTGTGTGTGTGTGTGTGTGTGTGTGTGTGTGTGTGTGTGTGTGTGTGTGTGTGTGTGTGTGTGTGTGTGTGTGTGTGTGTGTGTGTGTGTGTGTGTGTGTGTGTGTGTGTGTGTGTGTGTGTGTGTGTGTGTGTGTGTGTGTGTGTGTGTGTGTGTGTGTGTGTGAAAGAATGGGAGGGGATGTATGTCCTGCGGCAACCCCGGTGCTTTGTAAGCTGTTTACGAGTCTCCTCTGTCCCGGGCACCTCCCACCCCTCCCCCCCGCATCACCTCGCCGTGGAGAGTTTGTTGTGACGAGGCCGAGGAACTTTTAGAAACAAGATTACGACAGTCACACAGGATGTGAAAGAGATCAGAATAAGTCAGCTTGTTGGACACACAAACACACTGAATAAACTGAAAGGTTGACTTTAATGAAATGTGTTGTGTCAACATTATGTTAGGTTAGTTGAAAGCCATATATTATAGGTTAAACCTAATATTATTGCATTCAATTCACCTAACACAGTTATGTGAAATGTGTTGACATCATAAAGGTTAAATAAATTAAACGTTTCAGTTTTTTCAGTGCACACAAATTATTGAACATTAACATTACGCATGACTGTCGATTTCTACACCGCAAGGATACGTTTCTGCTGGAAAAAACTAATTCCGAGGCAAAGCAGCAGCAGTCATTCAGTTGACGTCAGCTCTTCCCTCAAATAACCTGCAGGCAGTGTCAGTGATGAATGGACCATGACTCACTCCTGACAGGTGAAGTCTGGGCTGCAGCTTTACGAGCTATGCGAGCTGCAGAGGTGAGAAAGGTTCACCATATGAGGCGAGAGGACCAGAGGCTGTGCTGAGCCAGGCCAGTAAACCCTGCTCATGCTGGAGCCTGTGTGCAGGGACTGAGAGGAAGCCCAAACACTGCAGGATTGTAGCAAGGGTTGCAGTGCTACTTTATAATCAATGCATTATGAATCACAAAGAGGACTAATGAAGCAGCGCTTTTAAGACAGCTGCACCACGGTAACATTTAAAGTCTGGAACTTGTACAGACTAATCCGTATGGTGGGCAGATGTAACCAAGCAACTGTACCTATAGCTTTGTCAGAGAAATATCTCTCAGATATCCTAGACACTATTATATAAATATACAAGAGAAAAATAGACTAAAGCACACTGATTTATTTAGTCATTGTAAAAATATAACATTTAAAAAATATATATTAAAAGTTTTCCCAGTTACGATTATCAAAATCATTAAAACATATATATATTTGGGCTTAAATTATCACTTTTAGACCCATCCAGATAAACAAAGACAAGAGTTAGAAAATAATACAGTGTCGTTTTTATAAGTGGTGCAAGTGGTTCCAATCAGTCTTGAGTCAAGAGGTAAAGTTTCACAAAAGTCTTTGTTATGTTGATGATTTTCCAAATGTTTACTTAAAATGTCACGTCACCTAGACACACAGCTCCATTATTGCCATTTATGTTTTCTGCAGCGTTTGTCATAAACAAATTGCTGAAAGTCACATTCACATGCTCTTTCCCTCAGAGGGCGAGACTGCTGGAAGTGATCAATCCACACCACCCTGATGCATTCAGGGACTGTGTTTGACTAAGGTTCAAGTAAAAGCAGAAATCCTTGCCCTAAATCTAATTCAGTTCCACCTAAACCAGTTTGCCAAAGCTGTCAAGAGACAAATGTTTTGCTCACCACGCAGAGGAAGGACAAGTCTCAACAGACAAACCAAGCCCCTAAAACCAGAAAAACAGTCAACTGAGGTCACAAAAACTGCGTTGCTGATTGGGTTTCGAGGGAAGCTTATTTTCTCCCGTAAAATGTTTTTTTTTGATCGCTCACATATTACTTTCTAACCAAAGTTGCATGGTGTAGGAAGGTCAGGGTGGATAGATCAAACACGGGAGATGACGGATCACTGATGCTAACGGTGTTATGCCATGATGTGGTGTAGGAAAATGACACTGTCCACTCAGAGGTTAAACCTGATGACATGTCTATACAGAGGCGTGTGTGTCCCCTGTATTGAGCTCATGTACAGTCGATGGCTGGCCTTACATTAGAACATATTGAGCAGTGAGCTGGACCTGGAACAGGAAAGTGGGACATGTGAAGGACCTCGCCACGGAAAGAGGGCAGAGGGCTTCAGTACTTGTGATGTGGGGAACAGCACGCATTCATCAACTCCTATAAATCTCCCACTATCATGTTATCTTTAAATATGTGCTCTTATCTCATTGAGTGTGGAGAGTTCAGAAAGGCTCTGCATCACTAATGGTGCGTTCACACCGGACGTCAAGCGAACATTCACATCGTGTTGAGTGTCACTCAATCTAGACGTGCTAGTTTTCCAAAATATTGGATACATATTTTTTTCTTCATATAACGACGTGTGAAGCTGATAACCCATCGATATCCAGAAAGCACCTGTGAATATGTTCTTACTGAAATATACCTTTTAACATGCCTGATAGGAGTTTGTTGTGAGTTGGGGAATGCCCCTTGGCTCACCGCAGTGCATCCCAGGAGAGACACTGTCCCACTGTGATGCTTTAAAGCTATTAAAGGGCAAGAGGTGGAGGCTAAGCCCTGCCTCTTCATGGCAGTGTCTGCACGATTCTAGGCAGTCAGAAGAGTCTGCTCCTGATACCGCCTGGGGGTGGGGGGGTTCATGCAGTCTGTGTGTGGTCATGTTTGTCCCCACCCGCCTCAGCAGATTAGCAGCACAGTTAATGCTTAGCTGAGCAGAATGTCGAATGTGAGACATGTTTGCCAGTTCTGAGAGAATTGAACTGGAAACTCTCCATGAACACTCTGTTGTCTAACAGAGTGACTGCAATCCTTCTTATAGGTCAGATTTATCAAGCATCATGGTGTCTTTCCCAGAAATGCACTCATGTTCTATAATAAGGCCGATATCCCTTTCCATAACTACTACTGCATAATGCAAGGATTGTTTTTCATAATGGAAATTCAAAGGGCAAAAATAATGACAGATGAGACATAAACCTTGTACTATAACATCAAGTGTTTTATGTTTATTTTTGTCATCTGGCAAGTTTGGGCCATTATGAATCCATTGAAGGATTAGGCTGCTAAAAATAGCTTCTTATGGCCGGGGGCTTAGTGCAATGTCTGACACATAAACAAACAAATGGCAGTTTCTTTGTGGCCCAGCGTCTCAGGGAGTCATTAGTGGTGTGCAGAGAGGGGGACCTCGGTCAGGGAGTCACGGCAGGATGAAACAGAGCCCTTCAGCCCGGTGGAGCTTCAGAGTGGCAGGCTGCAGGCTGGTCCTCTGTGGGGCAGCTGCACTGCCGCAGACCAGCTCAAACTCCGGACACTGGAGCGGAGATGTGCATCAATCATGCCTTCCAAGAACTGTGGGTCACTAAAGAAGCCAATGTCCTCCCACAGACCGTCCAACATGTCATTTCAGCCAACGCTGTCTCTCGTCCCCAAATAGCCGCTGCTTGCGTCTGCGTTTTTATCCACAGAGGTTTCCACAGGGCTGGTCTCCTATGTCCCTAGGTATGCTCTGCACTAGGCTTCACTGAATTAAATTAAATTAAATGTATTATGTCAACAGATTTCGCATAACTGTATTAGGATAGTGGAAACTTACATAAAGTTCAACCTAATATTACTGCTTTCAACTAACCTAATACAGTTATGCTAAATGTGTTGATATAAAACATTTATTCATAGTCAATGTTTCGGTTTTTTAGTGTTCAGGCTTAGTTAGAGCGCCAGTGGGCACTAGGTACTTCTGCAACTTGTTTCACCGAAAAGTATAAAAAATATATAAGTACAGTCATAGGTATTTCCTCCAATAATTCGTGTTTGCAGCAGCTGATGATCATTTGAATATATGTTTGATTATTTGCTTTTTAGTTGACTTGATGAAGGTAATTTGTTCTCATGTGTACTTTGTTTAGTGCTGTTTTTCCGGAGGTGTAATGTCCCTTTTGTTTTACCAGCCATGGCAGTGAATTTGTGGAGCTAAGGAGATCACTTGTTGTGCACATGTGTGTTGAGACATGTTGCTTCAGCACGCTTTGAGGATATTTAGGGACAATACAGAAATTGGCATTTTATTTATTTGATCTGAGAATGATTACCGCTGCATGTTTTTATGATACTCCTCTAGTTCTTTTGCTTTTTGGAGATATTGTAGCTGTTGAAATCACCAAAATCTCCCACTCCACTGCTCATAGTTACAGATTCATCACTATCACAATCATCACTAATAGCAACTCTTTTTTCACAATACAAAGTCATTTGATCACATGTGAAAGAATCATTTCGGTTGAGTTTTGAAGGGAAAAAAAAGAACACTTGTTTGAATATGATGGAAAATTGCTTCTAAATCTGAACCACTTTCGGTTAAAAAATACATTTGCATATGACATCACTTCCCTTTTGACTTAATTGTGAATAAAACAGCATAAGAAAATCCCTCAGTCACTTCTTCCATGTTGGCTCTGAAAGATAAATGAACATGGTGAATACTGAATGGCTTCTGTCATATCAAGGCACTCGGTTATCGGTTATTGTATTATCTCTCTAAGGGGTTGGATGGACAGAGATATGAACATTCAGTTTGGTATCATATTCATCAGTCAGCCGCGCTGCTCTCAGTTATAATGAGTCTAAGAAATGGCAGTACACAGGCTTTTCCGCCGTCAGTGGACTAGACAGCACTGGAGGATGAATCTGATATATATAAAAAAAACGTTTTTCAGTTTATGTCACTGCTCCCTTTGTTATGTGAAAATTAGAGGACCAATATGTGAGAACAAGGAGTCAGGCTCTTACTGTGTGCTGCCTATAGAAACAAAGATATAGATGCTTTCAGCTGATTATCGGATTAGTCATTTCCAGCCCTGATGGAAAAATCAATCACACATCGCTCAGAAGAATGTCACCGACCATGCCACTGGTGTGTGTGCTGAGCTGTGGTCTGGGTGTAATATACTGCTGTGATTTCAAGCTTCTGCATCCAAAAATACCCGCCGCTGTTACTCTCTCTATTACAACTCAGTGTTTAAATCAAGATGAAATCAATAATCCCAGAGATAAATATTGATTTCTCAGTATCAACTGACTGAGAAGAGTGTGGCTGAGTTTTTTAGCAGTATCCTTTTACTCTCAGCCCCCAAACTGTGTACGGTCAAAATGTGGAAGTGCCCAGTATAGATTATTAGTCAGATAGCTACAACCGATTTCTCTAATATCTGCAGGACCAGTGGTAGAAAGAGTAAGAGTACTAATACTACACTGTAAAAATACTGCATTAATAACCATACTTGAATAAAAGTATGACAAAAAAAATGTACTTAAAGTATCAGAAATAGAAGTTCTTATTGCAAAGATCAACTAAATCTGTAAGTAAAAAGTACTATATTTTCCTTTGAATTGTAGTGGAGTAGAAGTTTAAAGTTGAACAGAAAGAAAATACCGTACTCAAATAAAGTAGTAGTACCCAAAATGCGCACTTAAGTACAGTACTTGAGTAAATGAACACAGCTGACCCAGCCATGTGTAAAAAGATCATATGGTGTTAAAACTTCTTAAAATGTAGCAGAAATACAACATCAGTATGACTGCCTCACCGAAATATATTTATGACCCCTCTGTGTTTTGCAACCAAGTGTTAAAAACCAAATAACACCTCTAACATCTGTCGCACTTCCTCCTCCCAGTGAATATTTCCACTGTGACACTTGGGCGTTTGAAGGAGTTTTCTCTTCTCAGGTTGAGTCATCAATACTGCTGCCCTAAAGCCGCCAAACCGCACTGTGTCACATCTGCGCGCTCTTGAAACCATGACCTTTCATTCTTTGCCCTCGCACTTGATTTGAGGGCTTGTGTTGACGTACTTTGACAGATCTGACGATACATGCTCTGCAATGGTGCTTTACAGTAGATTATGTGTGCATATTAGGAATTATGTTGAGAGCTTACAATCTACATAAACACATGTTCAAATGACAAAATGCTGGGATTTGTGACATTTTATTTTGTGGTTTTCAGTCATGTCAGGCGAAAAGTATGTTTGTATGTACCTGCAATCAAATCCCTAAAATCAACTGACTGATGCTTACTTCGTATCATCAGTCAGCGTGCAACGTGCAAACTGTTGCACATGGTTCAAACGGCTGTGCTATAACAATCACTGTGAAATGAGTGCAGTGGTTTCAGAAACCACTGCGATAAGAGAATATGGAGAGAGATAAAGCAGCTATGTTGTGTGCACTAAGGTCATCGATACCGCAGAACATCACAGTGCCTGTCAATACAGTGGCATCCAAATCACAATATATTTCTGGTGATGCTGCAGATATTAGGTTTTATGGTCTTTTGCTCTCTGAATGATGCTTTTATAATAATAATAATAATAATAATAATAATAATAATAATGCATTTTATTTATGGGCGCCTTTCAAAGCTCTCAAGGACACCTTACAGAGCATAATTAAAAACAAGCAACAAAGAAGATCCCACAGTAATACAATACTTAAAAACAAAGACTTAAAAACAACAATCAGTTTAGAAAAATTATTAAGATATTGAATATGCCAGTTTAAAAAGGTGTGTTTTCAGGCAGGATTTGAAGGTTGAGAGTGAGTCCATATTGCGGATGTCTTGTGGGAGAGAGTTCCAGAGACGGGGGCAGAGTGGCTGAAGGCTCTTGACCCCATGGTGGTCAGGCGGGCAGAAGGTACAGTGAGCTGGAAGGCAGAGGAGGATCGGAGGGCACGAGAGGGAGTGTAGGTGTGAAGGAGTTCAGAGAGATATGGAGGTGCAAGAGTGTGAAGGGCCTTGAAGGTGAGGAGCAACACTTTAAAATCTATGCAGTATTTAACGGGGAGCCAATGGAGTTGTTGGAGAACCGGAGTGATATGATCAATGGAAGGAGTTCTGGTAATGATACGGGCGGCTGAGTTTTGGACCAGTTGGAGCTTACGCAGAGATTTTTGAGGAAGACCAGAGAGGATGGAGTTGCAATAATCAATACGGGATGTAACGAGGGCGTGGATGAGGATGGCGGTGCTGTTGGGTGTGAGTGACGGGCGGAGACGGTTAATATTGCGGAGGTGGAAGTAGGCAGATCGAGTAATGTTGTTGATGTGAGCTTCAAATGATAGGGTGCTGTCAAGGATGACACCCAGACACTTAACTTAGGGGGAGGGGGGGACTGTGGAATTGTCAATAGTAAGGAAGAATTTGTCAGTTTTGGAGTGGACTTGGAGCCAACTAAAAGACATTCGGTTTTATCACTGTTTAGTTTTAGAAAGTTGGATGTGAACCAGGATTTGATTTCCAGTAAGCAGTCAGAAAGGGCAGTGGGGGGGGGAGAGTGGAAGTGGGTTTGGTGGAGAAATAGAGCTGGGTGTCATCCGCGTAGCAGTGAAATTGGATTGCGTATTTTCTGAAGATATGGCCGAGAGGTAGAAGGTAGATGATAAATAGGAGGGGGGCCAAGACAGAACCCTGAGGAACACCAGTGAAGACTGGATGGGACTGTGATTTGAAGTGTTTGAGTTGGACAAAGTGAGTACGGCCGGAGAGGAAAGATCTAAACCAGGTGAGGGGTGTACCAGTGATACCAATGGAAGATAATCTGTCAAGGAGGATGTGGTGTGAGATTGTGTCAAAGTCTGCAGTCAGGTCAAGGAGGATGAGTATGGATAAGAGCCCAGAGTCAGCTGCTACCAGGAGATCGTTTGTGATTTTAAACATGGCCGTCTCTGTACTGTGTAAGGAGCGGAAACCAGACTGAAATTCTTCAAAAAGATTATTGTTGTTCAGATGAGTGTGGACTTGGGCTGCAACAGTTTTTTCAAGTATCTTGGAGAGAAATGGCAAATTAGAGATTGGGCGGAAATTATTCAAGTTGTTGGGGTCCGCACCTGGTTTCTTGAGAATAGCGGTTATTGCACCTGTTTTGAGGGATGAGGGGACGAGACCAGAGGTAAGGGAGGAGTGAATTATGTCGGTAATTAAAGTGGAAAGAGAAGGTAGATATACTTTTACTAGGTGGGTAGGAAGGGGGTCAAGCTGGCAGGTGGATGATTTGGATTTACGAATGAGATTTGATATTTCAGCGACAGTGGGAAGTTTGATGCTAGATAGTGAGGAGGAGGGGGAGCATACGGAGTTGAGTGAAGTGATGTATAGCTAGAGGAGGTCAGTTGCTGGTGAATATTTTTGATTTTGGCATTGAAAAAGGTCATGAAGGTGTTACATTGAGAAGTTGAATACAGTTGGGGTGCAAGAGAGGCCGGTGGTTGCAGAATGCTGTTGACTGTAGAGAACAGGGTTCTGGTGTTTCCTTCACCTAACCTAATTAAGTTGGCATAGTATGCTGATTTAGCGGAGGAAAGAGCATCCTTATAGGCGAGTATGTGGCTGTTGTACATGTCCTTATGAACTGCAAGGCCAGTTTTAGTATACAGGCGTTCAAGACGACGACCTTTAGCTTTGAGCTGGCGTAACTCGGGTGTATACCAGGGGGCAGAGCGGGTGAAAGAGACAGACCGGGTTTTCAGAGGTGCATGTATGTTTAAAAGGTTATGGAGTCCATCATTGTAATGGGAAACCAGCTCATCGGTGGTGGATAGGTAGTCTTCGCAGGGGAGGTTGTTAATTCCAATAGAAAAAGCAGGCGTGTTGATATTGTTAACGTTACGGAATGAGATGGATCGTGAAATATTTGCTTTGGGTAATGTTAACTTGACATTGAAGGTTACAAACTTGTGGTCAGAAAGTTGTGGTTATGACTTATAGTCCACACTTCATACACATGTGTCACTAAGATTCTCAACTTATTTGATGATTCTAGTCTTTTCAAAGATTATTTGGCATTTTTATGGTAAATCACAAAAGTATTGGGGATCTCAGAGGAGTATTTAGCGAGAGGAAAACATCTCAAGGGTTACTTACCACCTTTCACGATTCTTTTAACTTCATCACACAGTCTTCCTCAGCAGATAGAGTTGCTTAGTTGTCATGGAGATGGCTCAGTTCAGATTGCTCAGTTCAGTTCAGGTACTTTTTGGCTTAGGACATACCTTCATTATTACAGTGTTATTTTCAGACCACAATGTTTGACGTTCCTTTGCATCAGAGACTCAGTAAAGGTTGGGGGTGGGGGTGGGGGTGGTGGGGGGTTAGTGGATGGAGGTGCAAGCTAAGTGCAAGACTTTGACAACTTCCTGACCTGCACCACATACGTTGATTGGTTTTGGCTAGAAATGCACTTGGTCAAGGTTAGGAGAATGTTGTGGTTCTGGTTAAGAAGTGTAACATTTCTTAACCAAAGTTGACGCACGCACACATTGATAAGAAATAGATGCGTAGTTATATTTAGACTGTGAAATTATGTTTGACTTTCTTTAATGTATCTAACCTGAACCCTGATCTTACCACTTCACTGATGATTGAGATTATTCTTTCTATGTTTGAGCAACAGAGAAGCTGGAGGGCACAGTTTCTGCACTCAAAACACTGAAACATTGACTTTAGTTAAATGTATCATGTCAACCAATTTCACATTACTGTATTAGGTTAGTTGAATATAATTATTGCTTTCAACTAACCTAATAGAGTTGAGTGAAATCTGTGGACATTATACATTTAATTAAAGTCAACGTTTCAGTGTGTTATCTAAAGACATGATGTTGCAATGTGTTTGTTAGTTCACCAACTGGTGACACAGTCCAGTCCCCTCTCCTGTGTGTGTGTGTGTGTGTGTGTGTGTGTGTGTGTGTGTGTGTGTGTGTGTGTGTGTGTGTGTGTGTGTGTGTGTGTGTGTGTGTGTGTGTGTGTGTGTGTGTGTGTGTGTGTGTGTGTGTGTGTGTGTGTGTGTGTGTGTGTGTGTGTGTGTGTGTGTGTGTGTGTGTGTGTGTGTGTGTGTGTGTGTGTGTGTGTGTGTGTGTGTGTGTGTGGGTGTGGGTGCGTGTGTATATTTTCACCCATACATCACTTCCTAAATTAGCTCCCCTACACTGTGCTGTGTGTGTGCTGCTGCCAATGGGTCATCAAACCCACTATGGCCATTCTCCGGGGGGATAATGTGAGTGAGCTCAGTTTCAAGTATTGGGACATGTGAATGTGTTGCAGGACCCTCCCCCCCCCCCCCCCCCCCCCCCCCCCTCAGAGTGAACTGACAACCACGGCTGTTCACAGACCCCCCCATGCACTGCCTCCATGACACACAGGTTTAATGTGACCTGACGAATATCCTTAAAGAAAGGAAACCAATGAGACAAGAAATCTGCGAGATAGTTCAACTCTTCAGACTGTGAAGCATCGCTCGTACACTCGTAGTAACATTTCCCAATTTCCCCCATGTTTTAAAGAAAGTATTAGGCTTTCCTTTTCTAGCGAAGGTACATTTCTCTGAGGCCAGACAGTCAGAGAGGTGTTTGAGAGAGCGCTGGTGTCAAACATCCAGGATGAACTGTTAAAGTAGAAAACAAGAACTATTAAGTGCACGGTTAAATAGGCATGTTTGCTGTGAGCTGCTCTTCTGTGTGGTCGGCAGATATCTGCAGAGCAAGATGTGACACCAGCACATGAACATATAAACAAAGAAGAATTTGATGTGAAAAGGCGCCTGTGCGGCGTCCAGTTCTCAGACATGTTGGATATCTCTGTGCTGGTCCACGGTGTGTTACAATCAGTCGCATCAGTAAATGTTGTCTCTCCTCTTCCTCACTGCCTGGCAGCCCTTTGATCTCAACGGGATATTTATACCATTGCTCTGGTTTTGCACATGTATGCATGTTGCTACAACAACAAGAGCTCTTGCATGTATTTGTAAAACTTGAGATGTTGCACATGCAAGAGCAGTAAAAGAGAGCTTTTCTCAGCCATATCAACAGAGCTGTACCCTCCAGCCCACACACACGTACACACACATGATCACACGCAGACTCACTCTTAGCTTTGCACACATACATCCGTACAGACGTGGCTTTTGAAGGTTTTGACGTGGGCGATGCCTCTGTGTCAACTCTTTCCTGTGGGGAGACTTTCCACTTGCCTTTTTTCCATGCGTGCTTCGAGCGGGAGCTTTTTCTCAAATGTGATGGTTAAAGTGTAATTTCAGCACACACTGAATGTATTGTTTCGAACTAAAAATGTCCACCCTGCCCCCCACTCTTTACTCCATACATCCTATATATATCCTCATTAATAATGCAACACCTAATCCAGTCTTCATGCGAGCAGCCATTTAGCTTGCCATTCACTGGCCTAATTAACACCAAATATGCTGCTTTATTATTTATATATTATTTCAATTGTATTTCACTGTACAGCATTTAGCTTTGGATCTGTTTATCTAACTCTGTTCTACATGTACAACGTCTACAAGTTCTCGCTCAATTGTGTCAGTTGCACTATTGTATGTCTATTTTTCTTTTATGTTTTAGTAATATTGTATGTTGCACTGTTGGAAAAACGTAGGACTTCCAATTTTCTTGCAGAAACTATGCTGTAGCCTTTGAGTTTTTGAATTGAACTATACCTCTTGTTGATTCAGGCAATAGCAAAGGAAGAGGTTTAGACAAGAAGGTTATGCTGTGCAGGTGTACTAGTCATTTTCAGAGCAAATATCAAGCACAAGATTGAAAATCCAATAAGCATTTGCTATTTATTTTGTATTCAGTCAAATATGCATATTTGTCCTTTGTGGTGACTGTGATGTCTTGCAGTAAAGTATGGCTGCTGTGGTATTAACATTATTTACATACAAAAACCAAAATTGGGTCTGAGTCATGTCGAGGCAAACCAAAATCTTGGGAAGACAGGAAATCAAATTCACAAATATCTCAATTGTCAGACATTTCAAAGACTAGATACAAAATGACACATGATGTCTTATATCTGAAGCCGGAGAGAGAGCTGAGACATGGCTGCAAACGCTGGAAAGCGTGGCCAGTCTATAGATAACTTCAGTGTTTCTATCACATGTGCAGCGCGTTACCATATAAGACAGCAATATGACTCACCCCGCTCACTGACCTACTATGTGGGAAGTCATGATTCATGCAAGCTGCATTTAAGCAGGCAGGACCCAAAAATACTCTGGCATGCCATCACACAAACACATACCCGACTATCACACACACACACACACACACACACACACACACACACACACACACACACACACACACACACACACACACACACACACACACACACACACACACACACACACACACACACACACACACACATACCTCACTTGCTCAGTCATACTCACCACCCACAGACACTGATAGGTTCAGAGGCAGCCGGTAACATACAGTGAGAGACATTAGAAAGTTGTCAGAGCAAAGACTGGAATAACAAGATGACTGGATCTGCCTTTTTGAGGTAATGCCAACGAGCATCTGGCGCCGTGAAGGCTTAATTATGTTACTGTTGCTGTGATTTTGAATGGATATGAAGTTGTTTTTTGAGACACTAAAGTCAAGTTTGCAACAGGTAGCTTTAGTTTCAAAGCATTTTAACGATGAAAATAATTCCTCGAGAGCGAATGTAACTTCACTTAAATGAAACTGATTTGGTCACATGGTGAACCGTAGCTATCGGTGGCGTGTCTTGATTTTGTAAGTGAGCAGATTTTTCAATTAGTCAGCAGAATATGTTTATAAATAGATTGTGGAGTGCTGGTGTTGTGACGCCAGAGTCAAAAACCACACCAAGTTTGAAAGAGAAGTCCTAAAAACATGTCGTCAAGCTAAGAGTACTAACCTGTCAGCTTTGTTCTCAAATTCCTTGTTTGATGGATCAAAGGAATCCGTCAGAGAGTTTTTACTCAAGCTTTCACTCTGTAGTCTTAGCTCTTTCTGATGTCAAAGACATCATCCTGAATGTATTCTTAATGCAGATGGCTGCTCTGATAATGAGTTTCTTCGGATCTAATCCAGCTGTCTTTGATGGTTTCCATGCAGTTTGTGCTCCTCACTAATTGTTTCTTTTAGAAGATAAATCTCGGGGGTGCTTTGAGTATTGATTTCTGTGGTCGAGGTCACTGCCTTGACCTTTCCATGGCTGTGAGATGAAGTAGCTCTGGTGTTAATTAGGCCGACTGCAGATAGATGCAGGTTTGTGCAAGTGCCTTCTTGGACGTGCTCTCACAGCCAGACCCATTCATCAGTGTCAGCCGCAGGAGCAATGCATGATGGTCAGCAACTCGCCTCACCCTCACCGCGGTTACGCCTGTCACCTGACCACACACCCTGACCTGGCTGTTGCTGAGAACATCAGACACAAGGTCCCTCCTCAGCTCAGACATTTAAATGAGATCCAGGACCAGGGGCGGAAGGTACTGTAGGCTAGGGAAGGCAAAGCCTTCCCAAATATTTGTGTCACTGCATCCTGGTAAAATAAAAAATATAATGTATAATGTTTGTGTCTTTGACATTAGCGCTGCTATGCAGCCACCTGTGCCCTGTACTACGAAGGCAGTTCAACAGACCCTGGATATGTTTGAGTTATCTTAACTAACCCTAACAAACGAGATCTCGCTAAGCGGTCCTACGACGCTGGTTATCAACTCGGTAAATCAAGCCAGGGTTTCTCTCTCCAGCTGAGAGCGCGTTCACGTGAAAGGGGCGGGGTTACCTACATTTGACCAATCACAAACAGGGACAAGTGTATTGACAGCGCAGCGCCATACTTCATTAATGAAAAGTAAACTAATATTAGACAAATATGAACTTTAAACATCCATGATTTAAACATATAATCCAGGATACAAGCCACATAGTTCCACCTGCAAGGAGAATATAGAACAACTGGTTAAAAAATAAATAATCTACAGTTTTATGATATCACTGCCCCAGACACGAGTGGATCTGACTTTAATTACATTTGAGTGTTTTGTCAACTTAATGTGTTGCTTAAAATAATACTTCTGCATACAGTATGTGACACTGTAAGTGATGCACGGCCAGATACGGCTCAAGAAGCTGACTCAGATAAGGAAATATTGTGATATTATATGATCGATGATCTGATTGATGATGTGATATGAATGACAAGTGCGACACATCGGCGTCTTCTCTGCATAGGCTACGGCAGTTTAAACTGTATTTCCTTTATCCTGTAATATGACTTGATAGATTTAAACTCCGCACACTGAGCTCTGATTGGTCAGCAGGCGGTGCTTTCACTGAGTTGATCTCTTTTCTATAGACGCCAGAGCCGGGCAGCGTCAGGTAAAAAAAGTTATTTAGCCTTCCCAAACCTGAGCCTCACGCGCCGCCTATCTCCAGGACGTGATTCAGAGTCTTGTCGATTCATGCATGAGTCCCTCGTCCCTTGGGTTCAGGACTGGATGCTGTGTTGTCTTTGCTCAGTCCCCTGATCGAAGCCCAGAGAGGAGACAGTATTGATTCCCATCTAGATAGTAAAGCACTTGATCCATTTATAGATGGACTTAAGAACAACAACTCCAGCCTGAGATGACTGTGTCCTCTATGTGAGGTTTACCTTGAACTTTTATTCTGAGGGTCTTTAGCTTTAACGCCATACCTTTTTTAGAATGTGTATTTCAGGAGAGCTATGTTTTGGATTTGGTCGCACATGAAAAATAATAATAATCTGGTGAGCATCAGCAGCGTGTCTCAGAAGTGTCTGTGTCACATAATATTATCTGAGGATCAATATAAGGAACCCGGTGACCTTCTGAAAGGCTGTTTACCTAATCAGCATGAGAGGAGAATGAGGAAACTGCAGTGAGATTTCGGTGGTGGAAAGCATCAAAGGTTCTTGCCGTAAATCTTCTCTTACAATCTTTGTTTCTTCTAAATGTATATACAAGGTGTACTAAAGAGCCTGAAGAGCATGCTTTATCGCTATTAGACCAAAAGCTGCAGAAGGAAAACACACTGAGTAAATACAACACTTTTTAGTACTTGATCAAACCAGCCTTGTTTGAAGTCTTTGTTGATGCACATGTATTGGTATTCACAGGGTTTTGCCATGGTGACTCAAGCCACTGAGGGCAGAGAGCTGTGTCAACCCATAGACAACAATGTAAACCTTATGAGGTTACGACATTACAGTAATAAACATCATTTATAAAGTGTAAACCCGGATTGCAGTCCCGTATTTATACTAGTTTTGAATAATTACATTCATTTGGAGTGTAAAACCATCTTTTTTTTACATTTAGATGTCTCAAATGTGATGTAAAGAAATGAAAAAGTGATGTAATAGCAAAATAGCCAGGGAGACATTTCATTAAAATGAGTAGCTCCATCATCATTAACATATTTTATTACCGCCCAGATAGACCAATCCCAGTTTAATCAATCCCAGCGCCTGATATCCCTATCGATGCTTGTAATGAACCATTAACACGTTTCTGATGAGCTCTGCAGTCCTCCCTGCAGCGGAGCACCCTCCTGGGGATGATTAGCACCACCTTTTGATACATACTAAAGGAGACCAAGAGTGGTGCATTAAATGTCTGATGTACCAGTCTAGATATATGATTCAACATTCTGGTACCATCCTAAACATAAACTATAATGTTGATCATACATGTAACCAGAAAATCTTGTGATTTTCAGATGTATTGTTTGAAAATGATTCCTTTTCCAGAAAGGCAGTGTGCTACCTTAGCCTAGGTAATATGTATTTATCACAGAAATCTGCAATGTGGACTGTTAGTTTGGGGGTTACCGAATAGGTGGTCGCATTACGGGAAATGTAGTGTTTTTATGCTTGATAACCCACTTCACGTACAAATGTATTACAGCCAAATTGTAGACACTGTAAAAAGTATTAGCTTTATTTCATCCAATACCAGCTATTAGCTTGCCAGGCAAGTGCAAGGTCCTTATCTGTTGCTATTTTTGTGCTTGCTACTTTATCAGCTTTTAATTTAAACAAATGTCCTAGCAATATGACAAACACTGGCACCAAAAGTAACGTTAGGGTATGGGGAAGCAAATAGTTTCCCATGAGGAAACGAAACACCTCCAAAAATATCTTCTGCATGTCACATTCAAAGACACATTACTGCGTCAATGTTGTGGCTGAAAAGCGTTTTGCTTGCATTAGTTTTACTTGCAACAAACAGACCTTGAAGTGGATTATGATTTAAATGTACCTACTTTACTTACCTTTCATCATCATCAACATCGTCATCCCCAAATGAAATTTGTCTTGAAAGCCTTGCAGTGCTAAAAGGATGTTCATTGCTGTGGCCTAATTTGATAATTCCAATTAAGACCGTGTTCATCCTCAGTGTCATTACTCCATGCAGATATATTTCCCCCTGTTAGAGGATCTATCAGGACATTATGGAATTATAGAATGTTACTTGAAAAGTTGATTAATATATTAGTTTAAAGCAAGGAGCCTTCATACTATGTTTGAGTATTGGTTACTTTTGTGGCTGTGGCTGTGAGGTGCAGTGGTGGTTTCAGAAGGTTGCTGGTTCAATTCCCAGCCCCTTCAGTCAACATGTTGATGTATCAGATACAGAAATCCTTTAATTAATCCCACAGTGGGAA
Source organism: Notothenia rossii (assembly GCF_949606895.1). Classification (NCBI taxonomy): domain Eukaryota; kingdom Metazoa; phylum Chordata; class Actinopteri; order Perciformes; family Nototheniidae; genus Notothenia; species Notothenia rossii. Next base: position 49,965,306 of record NC_136906.1, read on the forward strand.
ATGAAGTGTTACAACAGCAAAGAAACAGTGCAGATGAAAGAATAAAGGAATCAAGCATTGACTTAAGTATTGAATGAAGAGGGAAGTTAATAAAATAAAAATAAATACAAATCAATGGTAAATGATAAGTAGCACCATTTTACATTTTTTATTAAACGAGCCCGTAACTTTAAGACATTTCCAAAAAATTGTCAAAAATTAAAATGTACTGTATATGGTGCATCATTTGTGGTATGGCACAACAGCTTTACACTCTGTATTGTGTTGGTCTACCAGGGACTTGCACGAGACTTAAACAATGTGTTTTCTGCCTATCGCTGTGCTGTAGATGTAAACAGAGAAGTGCAGAAGAGGAATGTGTTGAAGTCATTGTTGCTTCCTGAATGGTGGATGATGTGTTTTTATGGAGCGATCATGACTCTTCCACTGGGGCTCAGCAGTCTGTCCGCCCTCGCTGCCTCTTATATTTCAGCCTCTTCCTTCCACACACCCTGCACATTATTCTGCTGAGGCCCAGGGAGACAACGATCTGCTCATAACCAACAAAAAAGAAGAAAACGTGGCTCACAATGTGTGGTGTGTTTTTTAGAGTAAATAAAGTGAAAATAAGCCTACATATTTTAAATCCTGAAATCAACTAAAAGTTCTGTTTATAGGTGGTTGCTAAAAGTGCTGAAACAATGTATTATTGTATCAGTCAGCATTTATTGAGATTCAGATGATTTAGTGAAAGAGGATTATCTAGCAAAAACGCCAAACATTGTCTTGTACCAGCTTCTAGAATGCTGTTTCATATCAATTTAAATACAGAGCTGGCATCTGATTAGCTTAGCTAGCATAAAGGCTATTAATGTAATTTCCCCTAACAAATTAGGGCTGCCAACAATCACACATTGAGCGTGAGAGTCACGCAATTAACCCATATCTCACGCACTCACGCCACACTTGCCTTTCCTCACGCTAAGTTTTCGTCCAAATTAAATGTATATAAATATAGGTATATAAATAGGTATAGTAAAGGAACAGCAAAGGGAGCGGTCTACGAAATGAGACGGTCTTCTGGCTTAGTTCAGTAAAGCTGGAACGATATTGGGAGATTCTGATTTCACGGATCAATAACGTTATTCAGACACAAATGACGTCTCCTAAGTACCGTGGTAAGGTTGACAACGAACTACAATCACATTTTGATTTAAAAAAAAGCCAATACGCGCCGTCCTCCGAGCTGGACACATTACATTGGTCTCTATCTGCAGCCGGAGAAGAAACGAGTGCTCAGGGACCGTCTGCAAAGTGCAACTCCGAAAAAAGAGAATACAATAATATTCAATCACTATTATACAGCATATTTCTACCAAACTCACTATTTGCATTGTTGTTGTTAGCATCTGGTTAGCTAGCTGCGCTAACGGATATTAAAAGCTGTTTCTAAAACAAGGAAAGGGAGAGCTCTGTCCTGTCAGACTGAGACAGCTCAGTGAGGTAAGGGACTCTGTTTAGATAGTTAACTTTAGTCTAGTTATCTCAGTGGGTCTCAAACGTTTTGTCACCATTTATAAGAATAAATGAAAAACAGTTATGAAATACTATGACAGTAAAACAAGAATACAGTTTAAAAGGAGAGTGATTTGTAAAATATCCATAAAGAAAAAGATAATCTGTTTACAGTTCTGTTTCATATGGGTGTTGAGAGATTTATCCTTAAATTCATTTTGCTCTCAAAATGCACCAAGTTGATGCATTTAACTTCAATATTTAAAAAAAATATCTTCCCGGGGAGCATGCCCCCGGACCCCCGGAGGTGAGGACCCCCCCCACTTATAAAATAGCACTTTACCTCTGCTTACACCTATATGGGGCGACTGTGGCTGCGAGGGAGAGCAGTACATTAATGGGAAACCCAGTTTGTACATGTTCAATACATTTGTAACACTGTACACATGAACGTTTCTTTTTTCGGTTCACCAAAAAAAGAATCTCACTCCAAGCTGAACTCAAATGTTGGCAGCCCTGAATTGTAATATTTACATTTATGATTGTGGACAGATTTAACAAATGTGATGTAATCAGTAAGCTTCAGAGGTGTTAGTAAGTTTATTAACTTTGGACAGGGTCAAGCCAGCCGTTTCCCCCTGTTTCCAGTCCTTATGCTAAGCTACGCTAGCAACGTCCAGCTCTTAGTTAAACACACACACACAAGACTTATTTTGTTTTTTCTCTTAGTACGTCATGATTGTAGATTAATTAATAAATTAACATTTGGATAGTTGGCACTATTAGCTAAATTAGACTCTGAATGGATACAATTGTATGTCGAAAACACAGACAAACCCCACACCGGAAACATGTTAATCACAAGGTAAATGCACACTAAAGCTTAGGTTACTTTATCATCTATTTACCTCGAAATGGGACTATCGTGTACAGAATAAACTTCATGCTGTATTCAAGAAGACTTGAAACTAGCGATTGAGATCATAAACTTCTCAGGGAAATAAGTATGATTAATTGGGTAATAATCAAGTATTTTATTGACTTCTATATTCTGGGACCTCTATTTGCAACCTATTATACAAAAAAAAACTAGAACAACATGTGTTGGTGAGCAATCAATCGAAACAAGGACAGTTAGGCAACAACAGGTACTCAGCTCCTTTCCAAAGTCTGTACTGTATGGCAGTGCACATATACAGTACCTGCGCTATAGTTCCTCATATATGGCTGTCTGCAGGTCTGTAGCCACATGAGTTTGGCTCAGACTCCCTCAGATCAGCAGCTCTCTCCAGGAGCAGCCAGTGGTGAACCCTGCAGTCAGCTCTGGAGCAGACTCATCACCTCCACGCTGTGCTTTCATCTACGCAGGAATGTTAGCAACTCACCGAGAAGATTGGCGGGATCAGTATTAGTGTGGCAGAAAGAGCTGCCGTCAACAACTGACCCTGGAAGTAGAAAAAAAGAAAGAATTTTTTTCTGCATCCATCAGCACTTCTAATCAGAAACCTTCCACAACCTGCTACTTTGTGGTGTGTGTGTGTGTGTGTGTGTGTGTGTGTGTGTGTGTGTGTGTGTGTGTGTGTGTGTGTGTGTGTGTGTGTGTGTGTGTGTGTGTGTGTGTGTGTGTGTGTGTGTGTGTGTGTGTGTGTGTGTGTGTGTGTGTGTGTGTGTGTGTGTGTGTGTGTGTGTGTGTGTGTGTGTGTGTGTGTGTGTGTGTGTGTGTGTGTGTGTGTGTGTGTGTGTGTGTGGGGGTGTGGGTGTGGGTGTGTGGGTGTGTGTGTGTCATCCTTGCATTTTCCTCCCACTCTAACAAACCATCTGAAGCGAATGTGCATTCCAGGGTAGAAATAGCATGTTGGATTGCTCTGAACCTCACAACCGCATCTGGAAACATTATTCTTGGAAGACAGGTCATTATCATAGGAAGAACTGAGAAATGTTTGGAGGAAATAAGCAAACTGTACAGTCAGAGCAGTCAGAACCACAGAAAGGCTGGACTGACATAGTGTTCCACAGCCCCCTACACAAGACTGCTACAATTTCAGGGCTCGACATTATAAATGGCCCGCTGGCCCGGAAGCATTATTTAGACACCCCGGGCCAGCATAACGTACTTTCCACTTGCCCGCTCGGGCCACAAAAAATATTGTTTAAAAAAAAAATGTTTCCTGTGGTATTGCTATTTTGACTAGCAATTTAGTTAAATTGTTTCGTTTATCAACACTACAACATAGCGTTTCGTGAGTCGCTTGTCGTTGTTGGGTGAAAAGCAAACATCTGTTTGCTGCGGAGTTCAATACAGACTATCGCGCCCCCTAACCATTCGCCAAAATGTTTTTAATACCAGCGGTAACCGGCCAAGCGCCGGGCAAAAAACTATCTTCAAATAAAAGAAAGTCACCGGAGGAGTTAAAGGAGAGTGACAGGGAGTATGAGAAGAAGAGGGAAGGAAAGTTTCAGCCAGCTTGATCGATGAAGTTGGCTTCTAGTGGTGCAGTGACGCGTCCTAAAACCCTCTTATAATCTATCGACTAGATTTATGATTCGAAAATTATAAAAGTAGGGTAGACATGTGGAGATTATCCGGCTGAACAAAACGTGCATTTATCAAACAGGTTCGTTTTCCACAGACCTTATTTCCAGCTATTTTCCAAAACCCTGTGGAGAAATCCCATTGCTTTTTTGTCGAGGGAACCAGCAGCTTCCTTCCTGGTTTTATGACGCGTCACTGGCTGCACCTGATGCCAATATAAACAAGGTCTTCTGTCGGTTATGTACATCAGTATGCTGACAAGTAAGTGAAGAGTAGAAAATATAAAAGGTATTGGCCAGCAGTTTAGGATAATGAAGGTTGTAATCTAATCTATTACATAGCAATTACATTTCTAACTCCTAATGACAGTAAGGCAGATAATAATACTCATAATAATAGCAGATTTTTTTTTACAATGACCACAATATCATTATTTTAATAAACCAAATATGAACAATTGAGGAAAATGAGGAAGAACTGATGATTCAAATGTTGTAGTACAAGTAGTAATGTAGTTAGTGCATGAATTACTATTGCAACAAATGTGTTCATTTTCTTCATTATTAGTCGATTTCTTTTGGGAGAATGCTCCGGGCCAGTGGTTACAATGGTGGGGCCAGTGATAATACAATTCCACCATTACTCTGTCATATGGCCTAATATTAAAACACGTTAAATAATTTATGGCTCAGTGTAGCCTCGCAAAGCCAACCCACATTTCTCACTTCCTCCACTGCGGACTAGTTTCAGTAAGTATTTGTGTCAGATGTCATTTAGGCTGTACAGTAAATAGTAGATGATTGACAAGTTGATGAGACATCGGTGTGGCCCCTTGTTGCACCTGATAGGATGAGGCACCACTCTCTGCACTGTGATGAGTCTTTGCTTGTGTTTTTTTTAAAGATGCTGACTAATCAGGAAATGCTCTCAACTGTCAACCAAAATCAGTTTCTTTACAAACCTGAGGTCAAAAATAGGTCATCCAGTCACTGAGCATATTTCATCTGAATGGCCTGGCCTATATGTAGTCATGACATTTGAGCGTTTCAAAAGGTGACACGTTACATCATGAACTAAAACACACACTAAAGCTGGCTTGGATCACTCTGGCTTTCAGAGTGTGAAGGGGATGTTGTCCAGATGTTTTCCAGACTCTTTTTTAGGCTAAACTCATCCAAGACTTCAACTGCAATCTGTAAGGCTTTACAAATCCGATAATATAACGAAATCATACAATAATGTAATACATCACAGGTTGTAAGGGATGTCATATTAGACCCTCCAGAAAAACACGGGCAAAAATCCTTGATTATGCGGGCTAAATTCCTTGATTATGCGGGCTAAAATCCTTGATTATGCGATTAAACATGCAGGGTTTTATGTGATTTTATGCGGTGAAATTGCGGGAAGTTAGGAACTATTCGGAAAGTTGCGAAATATGCTAAATATGCGGGGGAAAAGAATAACAATTTTTTTTCTAACGTTAAACCCCTATTTACTATTCAATTAAACACATTCAATCTTTATTTATTGTAAAAGCAATTGGGCTATTTCAATCTCACACACACACCACCCCCCCCCCCCACACCCACACACACACACACACACACACACTACTCCGCCTCATTCTGTTTTCATTTACTCGTTCGTTATCTGACCAGCTTCAATCTTGTAGGCTACTCACTTCGTTTCTTGTAGCCCTCGAAAGGGTTTTGGAGGTTGATCCCTCGGTGAACGGGAGTTGGATGGCTTTCTTGTCCGCAGCAGGAGAAAGCATTTTCGAATGTTTGAATGAATCAAAGTGGGTCGCCACCGTCGATTTTCTCTTATGCTGCAACACACAGTTCTATTTCGTATATGGCTTCGCCCTCTAAGGCTATCGCTATTGGGTAATCCCCCTGCGCCCCCGCGCAGCACTGAAACACTTGTAGTCCCCACCCTCGGGCCTCCTTCCGGTATAAATAGGAAGGAGGCCCGGCAATCTGCTCCCTCTTTTTTTCAGCAAACCAGCACAGTTACTGAAGCACAGCAATTGAGAATCATCATGAGCAACAACTGCGTCCGTGGTTGTCCCTCATGTGGCTCTGGATTCATAATGAGTTATGACCTGCAGAGATAAAAGCAGTATGCGAATCCTGCCGGGGGTCAGAGCACGCGTACGCGGCTCTAAACCAGCAGGTAGCATGCACTGCGCTCGTCTCCCCTCGGGCGACAGGAAGCGGAGAGCGGACACTCTTGCTGCTGTGGCCGAGGAGGACGATTGGCCCGTCCAGGCTTACGAGCCCGCGGACGGGGTCTCGTGTCCCTGGGGCAGAGTGCCGGGCAGGAGTCCGAAGCAACTCCTGCCCCGCCTCCCTCCACGGTTCCCCGTTCGGTTCTCCCCTCCCTCCTCTCCCCCGGACGGGGGAGACAGAGTCGGAGCAGGGTGTCAGCTTGGCGGCTGAACATGCTTTCCCCCTCTCCGTCACCACAGCGCGGCGGCGTCTGTTACGGAGACGGCCAGAAAAGTGCTACTGGACACTCCAATCAGCCCGGACGGGCTGTTCGGACCCCAGTTCCACGCCATGGTGGAGTCCATGAAGACGGCCGCGGAACAGGTGGACGGCATTCGCCAGCATGTACAGCTGGCTCCAGTCGGATGATCTGCCACAGCGGCACCAACACCTGTCGGTTAATAAATTTCAGAGCGCGCTAATTAAGCCGGCTGCCACTAATTTGTTGATTAGTAGACATCAGGGCTCGCTGCAGAAGCCTGGTTTTAACCTGTTGATTAATAAACTACAGAGCTCGCGGCATTCCTTTGTCCGAGATACGCCTCGTACACACGGCCTTAATAAACCCATGAGCGCCGTTATAACGCCTTATGTGGGCAGCACTGCACACACCTCCATCCATCCCCTGAGCGTATACGCGCCTCATGATGAGAGTCGGAGTGAAACGCAGCGTGTGGAGGCTTCCTCGCAGCCCTTTCGCCTCACAGTGGCGGCGAGGGCAATGGCATCACAGAGAAGCCAGAACGGGGGAATGAGCAGTATTCCAGGCTGAGTGCCCTCAGCGGCAGCGCCCGCAGCTCCCGCAGCGCCACGGCGCCAGGTCTCGCTGCAAGAAGCCTGCTGGTTTTAACCTATCGGTTAATAGCCTGCAGAGCTCGCTAATTAAGCCGGCTGCCACTAATCTGTTGATTAAGTAGACAGCAGGGCTCGCTGCAGAAGCCTGCCGGTTTTAACCTCGGTTAATAACCTGCAGAGCTCGCGGCATTCCTCTGTCCGAGATACGCCTCCTACACACGGTCATAATAAACTCATGAGCGCTGTTATAACGCCTCGTGTGGACAGCACTGCACACACCTCCATTCATCCCCTGAGCGTGTACACGCCTCATGATGAGAGCCGGAGTGAAACGCAGCGTGTGCAGACTCCCTAGCGTGGCTCGTTGCCATGACGACCACAGAACATCTCGAGCATGTGCGCCCGCTCTTAGTGTTTCTCAGAGTGGCAGCGCGTGTGTCTGATGGACAGATGGATGAACAGGCTGATCAGCAGAGGATACGTCCTGCAGTTCGCCTCTCTCCCCCCCCCCCCACAGTTCAATGGGATACAGGAAACACTCCTGTCCTCCCAGAAGCTATGTCTTGCGCTCTAATCCGAGCTGCTGGAACTCCTGTTGAAAGAGGATATTTCCAGGGTTCCTCAAAGGGAGGAAAATCAGGGGTTTTCACTCCCGTTATTTTTCTAATCCCGAAAAAGACTGGGGGAATGAGACATCCTCGATCTGTCAGTATTCCACATGCTGACGATCAAACAGGTGCTGGAATGTTTTCACCAGGACGACTGGTTCACTTCCACCTGAAGGATGCATACTTCCACGTACCCATCATCCCGAAACACAGGAAATTCCTGCGTTTTCCATTCAGGGAATATCTAACCAGACAATCGTCTGCCCTTCGGATATTTCCTGGCTCCTCGCATTTGTGTAGAGGAGGCTGGAGCCACTACACAGAGGAGGGATGAGAGTGTGGTTTTCTCTGGGCGACCTGCTATTTGCTGGCTCGCCCCAGGGAGGAAGTCGCTTTACAGACCGTACATCTCGTATCGCATCTGTCAAAGCCTGGGTTTCATAATAAATTGGAAGAAGAGCTGTCCTCTTCCCTCTCAGACAATCTTTTATCTGGGGGTGGAGTTAAACTCAGCCAGCATGAGAGCGCGATTCTCGCGGCAGCGAGGGGAAGAACTGACATCTCTCCTCCGGCGTGTCACAACCCACACATCCCTCTCCGTGACGCAGCTGCTCGGCGTTGGCGTCAGCTGGTCACGTGATGATCCCCTGAGTCTCTTCCAACAGGGGGACACTCCAGAGGTGGTTCATTCGCTGCAGAAGCCTGCTGTTTTAACCTATTGGTTTATAAACTGCAGAACTCGCGGCATTCCTCTGTCCCAGATATGCCTCATACACACGGTCATAATAACCACGAGCACCGTTATAACGCCTCGTGTGGACAGCATGCACACACCTCTCATCCCCTGGGCGTGTACGCGCCTCATGAGGAGAGACGGAGTGAAAGGCAGCGTGTGGAATCTCCCTCGCAGCCCTTTTGCCTCACGGGCAGCGGCGGCGATAGCGTGGCTCGTCACCATGAAGACCATTACGGCACTTCACAGAGAAGCCTCTCCCCCCAGCAGTTCCATGGGATACAATAAACACTCCTGTCATCCCAGGAACAGTGTCTTGCGCGGTTTTTACCCCCGCTATTTTTCTAAATCTCCTCTTTCCTGTGCGCGTGCTGTCTTGCTATGTGGCGCGAACGAATGCCTTGCGCCGTTCTCAGCGCCTGTTTGTGCACTATCGAGAGCGCTCGATCGGGCAACCTCTGTCTGCAAAGCGGCTGTCACACAGGTTGTGTGAGGCTGTGTCACAGGCATGTCTCCTCTGGGGTGGAGCCCCCGGAGAACATCAATGCGAACTCCACCAGAGGAATTTCCTCCTCCACGGCTTTGCACGGAGGAATGTGGAGTGGAAGATATTTGCACGGCTGCATCTTGGTCTTCCCCCTGTTCTTTTATTCAATTTTATTTGAGGGATGTCTCCCATTCCTCTCTGACATACCCTGTACTGGGTGTCCTGTCGGAGTGAGGGACGTCAGGGAGCCAGCTGTGCGCCTCTCTCCTGCCTCTCGGCACGCGGAGAGCGGCCCTTTTCCCCTCTTATAGGAGGGATGTTCCTTTTTCCTCTGATACACTTTGTACGGAGTGCCTGGTCAGAGTGAGTGACGTCAGGGATCCAGCTGGGCGCTCTCCTACCTGTCTGACACAGAGAGCTGCTGTTCCCCCTCTATGATCGCTGCGCAAGGTGGGACCTTCGTCTCTACTTTCTCACGGCGGCCGGTATGTATTGTTCCCAGCCTTCACCCCGTCGGGAAGATAGGCATGTTTTGCTATGTTCCAGGGACGGTGATGCGCCATTACGCATGGCACAACAGGCATGGGGTGTTATTTAGCAGGTGTGTCTGTGCTTCTAGTGCCGGGCGGACCCAGTGGGGCGCAGACTACATCATGCTTCACCCTTAACCCAATAGCGATAGCCTTAGAGGGCGAAGCCATATACGAAATAGAACTGAGGTTACCTACTGTAACCCCAGCTTCTATGAGTAAATGGCGCAGCCCTCTAAGCGCTGGGCCCCACTGGCTCTACGATTAGCTGAAGAAAAGTTATTTGGTATGGGAGCAGATTGCCGGGCCTCCTTCCTATTTATACCGGAAGGAGGCCTGAGGGTGGGGCCCACCCTGCGGGTGGGCGAGGACTACAAGTGTTTCAGTGCTGCGCGGGGGCGCAGGGGGATTACGCCATTTACTCATAGAAACTGGGGTTACAGTAGGTAACCTCAGTTGCACGGGGTGCAGAATAGTTTCCCCCCACTTTTTGCCCGGTCTTTAGTAGAAATGTTCGTTGGTAAATGAGCTCTATACAGTGTTGTTTACATTCTGTGATGCGCGAGCTGATGACGTCACGTCAAGACGAGTTAACTTTTTTTTCTTCTCAACTTTGTGTTGAAAAATGCGGGGATTATGCGGCCTTTTGATAAATATGCGGCTTTTTACAAATCTGCGCCATTTTGCTGATTATGCGGTAAATTCTGCGATCGCAGAATCGAGTTTTTCTGGAGGTCTATCATATCTTTCCAAAATTGTTCATTTTTGCATTAACTTAGTAAATACTCCCTGCAGATAGAAACGTTTTAAATGCAAAAATATATCACAGACTCACATGTTTACATTACATTGAATTCCATGTGTTCCACGCAGTGCTTGAATTGGAATAAAAAAGGTGCCAGTACTCTAAATCAGCAACAAGTATTTGGCACAAAGTCATAGTATATCCTATAATGCTGGTGGGTTTGTCTCTTTACTGTATATTTTAGAAAGGCTCACTGTACTTAAACAAAATGACTCAGGGTGCATCTGAGATTAGAAGGGGTGCAGTGGTAAAGTGCTATTTTTATAAGTGGGGAGTGGACCTGACACCCTCTAGTCTAGGGGGGTCCGGGGGTATGCTCCCCTGGGAACATTTTTTTTTAAATATTGAAGTTAGATGCATCAATCTGGTGCACTTTGAGAGCAAAATGAAGAGATATATGGATACCTCTCAACATCCATCATGAAACAACTGTAAACAGATTTACTTTTTCTTTATGGATATAAAAGAAAGTAAAGCTTGACTCCTACTGGCTGGTTAAATGACTCCTCGTCCCTGAGGCCACTACCAGTTTTTTGTGCCATTTTGCTGGATTTATTTGTCAATAGCGTTGCTGCACAAAGTGATAGCCCTCTAGTTTAAATCTACTACCCAAAAAGAAACATATGGAGATGGGTTACTATTTAAAAAAAAAATGCAAATCTATTTGGGAACAGTGGGGCCGGGCCTCAAATCCTATAGGGGGGTCCGGGGGCAGGCTCCCCCGGTAAGATTTTTTTTAAATGTTGGACTTAAATGCATCAATCTGGTGCATTTTGAGGGGGAAATAAAGAGACTACACCCATATGAAACAAAAATGTATACATTTAAATAATCATAAAATCAAAACTACATGGCCATAACCAATAACATACAATATCCAATATGAAAAAACATTGAAACTTGTTTATTTATTTGTTTTTGGTTCATTTATAGTTGTGAGTGTGTCTGGGCTCCTGAATCGGCCTCTCCTGTCTCCCTCCTCTCCCCCCTGCTCCTCTTTGAGGCAACAGCAAAGACTAGTTTTAGCTCTCAACAAGTTTATCTTACCTTTTTTCACCTAGTTAACATTTTGTTTGTATTATTCATGCATATTTTACTAATCACTACCCCCTCAAATGGAAATATGTGTTTACATAAATGGTGACCGAACCGTTTGAGACCCACTGAGATAACTTAAACTAAGTTCAATCAATCAATCAATCAATGTTTATTTATATAGCCCAATATCACAAATGTTACATTTGTCTCAGTGGACTTCACAGTTTGTACAGAATATCAGTATGACAATACGACACCCTCTGTCCTTAGACCCTCACGTCGTACAAGGAAAAACTTCCAGAGAAAACCCCACAGTTTAAAGGGAAAAATGGGAGAAACCTCAGGGAGAGCAACAGAGGAGGGATCCCTCTCCCAGGACGGACAGACGTGCAATAGATGCCGTGTGTAAATTGAAAAGATAATACATTTGCAACATAGGTAGTCCAAATGTTTTGAAATGCATGTGTGTATAATAAGACGATGAATCCACGAGGATATCCATCCAGGACTTATGATCCAGGACCGCAGCCACGACTCAAGATCCAGGACTCGCAATCCATGACACAGGACCGCAGGATCATCCATGACTCCGGATCCCGGCGTATATAGACACCAAAAAGAAAGAAATTTGGGGAAGCTGGGTTAATCGGAACATGAGAGTACACAGGTATAGACAGAGAGAAGGAAGAAGTAAGATGTCCCCCGACAAACTAAGCCTATATCAGCAAAACTAGGGGCTGAATCTAATCAGCCCTAACTATAAGCTTTATCAAAAAGGAAGGTCTTAAGCGCACTCTTAAAAACGGATAGGGTGTCTGCCGTCCGAACACAAACTGGAAGCTGATTCCACAAAAGTGGAGCTTGATAAGAAAAAAAAAGAAAAGTTAAAGTTAAGTTAAGTTAGGCAGAAGTTAACTATCTAAAGACTCATAGAGTAATTTACCTCACCTGAGCTGTAGTTATCAGCCTCTCAGTCTGACAGCAAAGGACTTTCCCTCCACCTTGTTGTTGAAACAGCTCCTTATATCCGTTAGCGCAGCTAGCTAGCACCAGATGCTAACAACAATACACGTAACCGGTGCGCGCGCTTTCTCGCTCGCTCGCGCCACACATACACCAACACACACCCTCCCGAGCTTGAATGACACACAGAGACCAATCGAGGGCATTAGTATGATCTGTATGAAAGTGGCAATGTCGGCAGGCCACGTCATGTAGACAGCCAGTCACCCTCTGTGAGGCAGAGTCAGACCCACATTTGCGCTGGGTTGCGTTTACAATATATACGTATATTGCCGGCGGCTGAGTACCGGCGTTTTACTGAGTACCGGCACCTGTGCCGGTACCACATGGGTAAAAATCAGAAGTGCCGGTACTGCGTACCGGTGAGTACCGGCCCAATTCAAGCACTGGTTCCACGGTAAATACTTTTATACCCAACAACTTTTCTATAAACTGCAGCAGTCATACAATGAAAGTCTTCCTTGTGGGATTTTCTAAGTTGTACTGGTGTATAGAGACATGATGCTAACTGTGACACATTTCACAAACACCTCAGACAATCATTTATTTTTTCAAGCACTCTTGGGTATTTTCAAATTGATTGATTGCCTATAGAGCAACACACAGCCAGTGATCAGGGCCTGAGAGCTGTCCTTCACTGCATGTCCACCCCCTGTCTTCCCATTTACACGGTGAGGAGCACAGAGTCTCTGTGAGCGAGCGAGACAGAGAGAGAGAGAGACCTAGAGAGAGCACACCTTTATCTATGTAATTTAGTTGTAAAAAATAAAGTAAGAAATCATTCCAATGTGTACTATAGGACAGTAAAAAAAAAGGGGAGTGATCAATAAAATATGCATAAAGAAAAAGAAAGAATACTATCTAGGTAACATAAAATAAGAATAAACAAGTTGAAATTATTTGTTATTGGTTGTGATCATATTCTAAAGATGTTTGGATTATTGAAAAGTATACAGCTCTCTTTCATCTGAGTGTTGAGAGCTGTATCCATACATTCATGTTGTGCTCAAAGTGCACCAGATTGATGCTTTTCACTTCAACATTTAAAAACAAAATCTTCCAGGAGGTGCATGCCCCCTGACCCCCCTAGAGGATGTGAGGTCCACCCCCAAATAAAGCAGGTTAAAATAATTTAATTGCATACATTTTATTCGTAAACACTGAAAACGGGTCCCACAGACCCAAACAGCACACAAAGGTTAAAGGTAAGCATATAATAATGTTAAAATGTGATAAATATATACACTGCAAAAAAATTAAAAAGTGGAATAAAAGTAGCTCACGACAGGTGGGGCTTGAAGAGGCTTGGTGTGTCCGGGGCTTAAGACGCCTCCCAATCTCTATTTTCACACCTGCAGTAGTCGTAACCATTCCACCTCCTCACCATCTAGTGGGGTTACCAGATCATATGGCTCTGAGTATCCTAGATAAAGGAAACATGATTCCACAGATTAAGAAAAGGATTCTGTTATGGCATCTGATGGCACTCATCTCTGGACGTTGGGTTCTTTATTTACTTGAGAGGTTAGCTGTGTTTCCTCTTCTCCAGTTCCACTTCTCCTCTTGCTAAGCATTTTTTATACATAAAAGTATGAGTCAGTGAGAGCTTCCTTCCTTCCTTCCTTCCTATGTTTTGATTTTTTTTTCAACAAGTTAAACATGTCCTAGATAGAACATCTGGTTAGAATTATTATTCAATTAAAAGGTAATATATAAGAAGCTTACATGGCCCATTAGCTGTCAATCACACAGTCAACATTGAGCGGTTATCACAGAATATTTTCCAAGAGAAATTCATAATCACTGTTTAATCCCATTTTCTAGGCTTCCACATTTGTCTCATAGCCAGCCACATTAAAACAGAACACCAATCGAGCTTTTTGGAAGAAAATAATTTGGAATATTGTATAAAACTAGAGCAAAAGGATGAAAAGGCTTTATTTATTGAAATAGTCGGTATTATTTCAAGGTCAGAATGATTATCTTATTGAGGTGGAATTTGATGCCTTGGGAGTGTTTATCCTTCATTCTAGAAAAACTGTGAAAACTCACTGTTTGAAAAAAGAAATCTCCTTCCAAACAACCTCTGTGGCACATTCTGAAGTTTCTGTTCCTCAATATATTGTAAAAATAATCAACTTTATTTATATGGCAACTGTCATAACATAAAATGTGGCTCAAGTCGCTTTACAAGAGAAATTAATCATTAACTCTTGTATTTAAAAAGGTACAAAAACAAACCATGTATTAGAAACGGGTATAGAAACATACTTTTTTTTTTAAATACTAAATAATATAACATTACAATAAAGAGATATATTAGTTTAGTTTAGTTTTTTATTGGTTTGATGCCACCAACACACGACATGTTGCCTCGCAAAGGAGTCGTCACAGTACACTCTGTGAAATGACCTTACATACATTTAATAATAAAGCATGAGATCAAACTAATGCTTCGCAGCAGCAGGGGAAACCCTTAGCTGTAGATTGGGTCTTTATTTGTTGAGTTAAACGTTTTTTAAAAGCAAACGGTAAAATTCCACATTTTCTTTTAAAGCTGCATTATGTGTAGTCGGTGCAGTGTTTATTTAACAGTTCTTACTCTTGACTACAAAACTTCCTCTGTGCTATCATTTGGCTCATGTCTCAGCTGCTCAGAATACCTTTACACTGAGTCGTTCTTAGATTGAAAACACATGTGGATCTGTAGAGCACAGTAATACAGAGACAGCACTTTACACTGCAGTCTCCTGGCTCCCTTTATTTGAAATGTTTGGTTTCTAAAAAAAGTGATTCTGTATGTTTTAATTTGTTGATGGGATAACTGTTTGTGTGCATGATTTAATAATGCAGTGGAAAGTGTGGGATTGGACTTCACTCAGTCAATCTTTTGTGAGTCATGCATATATATGTTATGTTTGACCACGCTGAGCCCCCTGCTCATGCACGTGAGAATGAGAAGAATATTTTGCTACCTCTCTTAACATCTGCACAGCTTTCCACTTTTCATAACAACACTGCACATTTTATTTTGTATTTTTTCTGTACGTAATTTCATCCAAATAATGTTATTAAAATGTATCTTCGTTAACTATGTTTATGTATGCACCATGTACACCAAGGCATAATCCTCGTATGTGTAAACCTACTTGTCAATAAACCTGCTTCTGATTCTGAAAATGTTGTTTAAATGTTAAAGGGGAGCGATGATGTGCAGAGAGCAGTGTGTGTGTTGAATCATGAGGCGGGGGCTGATGTCAGCCCTGCGGTATGTGCTTGCTGGGTTTGGCTGTAAGCTGACCACCCTCTGTTGTGCTTCTATTTCCAGGGCGTGAGCGGAATGTCCGTGGATGAGAAGCCTGAAGCCCCCATGTATGTGTATGAGTCGACAGTTCATTGTACCAATATCCTCCTCTGCCTCAACGACCAGCGGAAGCAGGATATCCTGTGCGATGTGACCGTCCTGGTGGAGGGGAAGGAGTTCCGCGGGCACCGCTCCGTGCTGGCCGCCTGCAGCGAGTACTTCCTGCAGGCGCTGGTGGGCCAGGCGGAGAATCGCTTGGTGGTCAGCCTTCCGGAAGAGGTACGACTATCCTGCACAGTTTTTCCTTTCCATGGGTCGAAGTGCTATTGACCTCTAGACAATGCAACTCTAAGACCCTGGCCACACGAGGACGCATACAGCTAAACGCATAGGATTAACGCAAACGCAAACGCAAAAAAGCTTCCGTCCACACGCAATGTTCACCGGATAGTGTCTGTCCACACGAGACAGCTCCGTTTAGCTCCAACCGCTGGAGAAGCTGCAGTACATATGCAGGAGCCTGTACGTGGCGCTGTAACTTCCTCAACAAAAGCAGCGAAGAAGCATGGTTGTCATGGTTGCCTTTCTGTTTATTCTCCGCGGTGGGGGCCGAGGGAACCGGGCAGAGTTTTTCGCCAGTCAACGTGTATTAAAGTTTAAATCTTCCGGACAAAATTATAAAAGTGCCAGTCAAAGGTCTTCTTTGTTATTTATTGAGCTTTAAATCAAATGAATAACGAATTTATATAATATAATAATATAATACATGGAGCCTCTCTTTTTCCTCCCTCTCTTCGGACAGCGTCAGTGTCTGTCTCAAGCAGCAGCTGATCCAGTAATGAGTGACCCGGCCGAAAGTAAAAATAAACATATTTATAACTAGTTTAGGTAGTTTGAGAGGTAATTAAAATAGCTAAGGGCGATGATCTGACTTGAAGTGTGTGTTTGCTCCGTTCACGGCTGCATCACAGCGGGAGGAGCTGCAGGTGAGCAGAGCTGCGTGTCTCCGTCCTGTCAGATTAGACTTCACTCGCGTTTATGTCCATATTGAGAGAAAGATAAATAATCTGAATTCAGTGTGCAGTTTACTTTGACGCGGGGGTGAGCAGCAGAGGTGGGGAGAGGCGGGGCTATTGCGTCATCATTATCAGAAAATGATCGTATAGGGCGTACACACGGAGCCGTTGGACCCCCCCAGAGCGTTGCGTATGCCGTTCTATCCACCTTGGGACCCGTTATCGTTTCCGCAGTTGTTTACTGTCATATTCGGTCGTCCTCGTGTGACCGAACGGTCTATATGACACTAAACAGTAACGTAAACGACCGTTTTCATCCTCGTGTGGCCGAGGCCTAAAACTCCACACTGACACCAGTACAAAAGCAATACCAATCAGCCTCTCCACACCTCCAGCCACAGCCACAAAGTGATGTGTGACCAATGGACTGAACACCTCTACACTGAGAATGTCAACAGATTTAACATAACTGTTTTTAGGTTAGTTGAAGGAAATAATATTAAGTTAGGTTCAACTTAATATTATTGCTTTCGACTAACTTAATACACTTATGCGAAATCTGTTGACATAATACATTTAATTAAAGTCTATGTTTCAGTTTTTTCTGTGTGTCCACTCTAGAACTTGAGTGGGAGAAAGAAAACACAGCTTAGAATGCAACAATTTGTTGCTAAATTGTTATGACATAAAAAAAGCAATCAGATCTAAAATAGGATGACCGATGGTTTTCTGACTGATTAAGCCATCAATGGAGGTGTGACATTAACTTGTTGCAAATGGTGTTGGTCCATGCAACAACTTTCTTATGAAGTTCATGCAATCATATAAATAATCACTCACTCAGCCACATCTCAAACTGACTATAACTGCTATACATGGAGCTAAACTCTCAGCCACACTCCTGTACTCCTACATCACCAATAGATGTGTGCTACTGAGGGGATTCTGTTCACTGGTATTTTTCATATGAACAACCTTTCAAATCTCTAGTTCAGTTTATCTGGCGACCAGGAGAAAATAAAGAGACATTATTGCATTTGAGTTCTGCTCTGGTTCAATAATCAAGAGGAGTAAACATGGAGTAATATGGACTTTTACAAATATAACATTTGGTGAGCGTGATTCTGAATCATAAGCGTGACAGAAGAGATCAAATTCTGTTTGCTGACGGCAAGTGATGCTGCTCTCATGACAATATTTATCCTCTCTAGTTTCACAAACCGCTCACAAAATGATCAGCACCAATATTAATGGGTACTTGTATATCATTAGAAGTCAATGTAAGCCGCGTTCAGCTATGTCAAAACATCTGCTTCCTTTCACACAACTTGTGCAGATGAATCCAAGTCTCTTTTATTCAGTTGTATGAATCTTCTTGCTATCTTAATAAAAAGTAAAAAATAAACTTAATGTTTTAGGAAACATGCATGTGTCTTTGAATTAGTACATTTAAAAATTGATTAATGACCCTAACATTAAACTGAATACGTTGTGTGAGAGTTTGTTGATATATATTTTTTATATAGTTGTACTGTTGTTGAATGAGCCAAGCATCTACTTCCATTCATCAAGACATGTCTTTGTTTTTTAATTCTTTTTCACCTTTGAGGCATGAATGAAAGGTTTTGCGACTGCAAACTGCAAGCTTTTTCTGTCAATATAGAACCCATGGAGGAATGTATTGCTTCAATCAACTACATTTACTATAAAAAACTTGGTTCAAATCCACATAAAAGGTGAGAAATGTACCCTTAAGCTGCATCAGCATCTTTCTTGTTCTATTCTGTTTCCAGTGGCTTTTGCAGGCATGATATAGCATAGCAGCAAACCAGATTTGAATTCATGTGCCGTTCACTGGAGGACAAAGACTCAGTGAAAGGTGTGAGAAGTGCATTATTGAGGCTACAAGGCTTTGATTGCCAATTAGCACCTGTCAGCTGCCTGCTGTCGTTGGTGGCAGGTAGCGCTCCGCGGCGAGATTAGCGCCACCTCGACTCAGTGCTCATCAGGTTTAGCAACACTCCTCACTCCTGATCACCTCAGCTCTCACTCTGTCACATCATCTGATCCCCTTCAGAGCCCCTCCACAGAACACATGATGAAAGCACCCCTGACGTGTTGATGTCACAGCGACACACACACACACATACATACATACATGTGCTACTGTGAAAACTGGGGCACATCCCGCATGTGCTGAGGAGTTGGGGCCAGCGTGCATTAATAAAGTAACGCCTGTCAAACGACTTTGTCACTGCGCTCATTGAAAAGGAAGTCAGCGTCAGATTGTCGTCTTATGTAAAATGAGCATCAGGGGCTTTTTTTCACTCCTTACCTCAAAGAAGGACTGCAGGGAACGGCTTCTGCATCTCTTTCATTCAGTCACTGCAGGCATGAATAAAACATGAGCTGCTGTGTGTGTCAGGTGTGAGAGGGAATGTGGAAAGTAACATCTTTCACTGAGTGTGTCTTTAGTGTGCCAGAGAGTGAGCTGCTCCTGGTGAGGTTTGAACCAAGCCTTCCTCCCTTTGTCCCAACCTGTTCACTTCAACAACGTTCACACTTTTGTCTTATGGTCCTGACACACCGAGCCGATCTTCGGCGTCGATAGATGTCGGGCCGTCAATGAGCGTCGTGTCGCCCTACTCAGATTGGTGTGTCCCGCACCATTGTGTCTTTTCGGCCGTGCCGACACCTTCCGCCGCCGATTCGACATGTTGAATTGGCGGGCAGTCGGCCAAAGAAATCACTCTGATTGGCTGTTCAGCTAGCGAATCAGTGCATGAGAAGCTAAACGGAAGTGAGGGACCCAAACAAACTATTAAGAAGGCAAATCTGAGATTTCATTTACCTCCAGCTCTCGACACAGGTTCGGGAAAGCCCCATGAGCTTCTCGTTGTAGAGTGAAAATGGAAAGCACACGCTATTTTGAATGACGAATACACACTATCGCCGCCTGCTGGTAAGGAGAGTTATTGCCACTCACGCATGCACAATTTGTACGTGCTACTTACAAATAGCCATCGGCTTAAGTCTTCGGTGTGTTCCAGTGCGACACATGGCCAAGACGGAGGAGACGTGAGGCGACGTTCCGTCGGGACGTGTTCTTTGGTGTCAGTTTGGTGTGTAAGAGGCTTTAGTTGCAATACAACATATAGAGATATATTAGATTTATTCTGTCACTATGGAAACTTAAAGTGATTATAGCACATTCAACAACACCCTGCCATTGAAGTCTTATACTTAGTAGAAATGTGAAAACACATTTCTTTCCGTTAACAAATGCAGTTATCTTCACTATCACTAGTAATATTGATGTTATTAACTAGAGAAAATCTCAAATGCTCATTTAATAATGTTTTATATATTATATTTAAATAAAATTCAATTTAATGTCCTATATATTTTTCTTTATATATTTTGGATGTAAAATCTTAATATATAAAGTCACTAGTAACTAAAGTTGACTTTATTGAAATGTAATTCATTTATTATTTTATTTTTATTATTTGACAACACATTATACATAATTGTATTAGGTTAGTTGAAAGCAATAATATGAAGTTGAAAGTTTATTTTTGGTTTTAACTAAACAAAAAAAAACGTTTAACTAATGCCAACGTTTCCTTTTCTTGAGTGCATAAAATAGTGGAATATAATGATAAAGCAGCATAAAATGGAAATGAAATAGAAAAAGAAAATAGAATCCAATAATAACAACAAATTGGCTTAGAATGATTTAATTAAATATAAGTGATTAGTCGTATTTATTTTGATCATCATGTTTATCTATTGAAGGTTACATGTTCCTTTGAATAGCATTCTGTCACTGTGCAGCAGTCATGGAGGAATGTTATTTCATTTAAGTGGCTAGTCAAGTTTTAAGGTCCCTTTCACCCTTGATTTAGGGTCAGTGACGGAGCATGCTGACACATCCCTGCCTCATGTCTGATGGTCTCTGATCTGCTCAGGGTCATTGGGAATATTCCTTCAGATGCTACTTAAGTTTATGTGTAAAAAAAGGGCAAATAGGGAAGGCCTTGGCTGCCACCGGGGGAAAGGGGAGGGAGGTGAGTGCGGATGAAATGTGAAACAAAGACCACCTCCCCCACAACCTTCATCACTCCTCTCTCATGGCCCGCCGCCCCTGGAATAGCCGGGGCTGGCGCTGGCGCTGGTGAGTGACATCATCTATATCTAATGTGATTGTGGGCTTGCAGAGGGGCAGCCAGTTTCATCAAGGGGCTTTGTTGGCCCTCACATCATGGGAACAAAACAATCCTGCTTTATCTAAGCCTGCTGTCCTCCGGGCCAGCCGGCAGGGGGAAGGAACAGAACAGCGTCCACACACAGTGTTTCTCTCCATCATATTTCTTGTGAGTGTAAGAACAAAGAGGGATTCATAAGAAGCAGCGTGCCACCGGGAGCCCTCCACTGGAGAGGAGCAGTCATCACTGTGACAAACAGAAATGACCCCCATATACAGTGGGGCAAAAAAGTATGAGGTATACCTCAACTATGAGAGACAGAATGAGAAAAAAAAATCCAGAAAATCACATAGTCTGATTTTTAAAGAATTTATTTGCAAACTGTGGTGGAAAATAAGTATTTGGTCAATAACAAAAGTTCATCTCAATACTTTGTTATATACCCTTTGTTGGCAATGACAGATGTCAAACGCTTTCTGTAAGTCTTCACAAGGTTTTCACACACTGTTGCTGGTATTTTGGCCCATTCCTCCATGCAGATCTCCTCTAGAGCAGTGATGTTTTGGGGCTGTCGCTGGGCAACACCGACTTTCAACTCCCTCCAAAGATTTTCTATGGGGTTGAGATCTGGAGACTGGCTAGGCCACTCCAGGACCTTGAAATGCTTCTTACAAAGCCACTCCTTCGTTGCCCAGGCGGTGTGGTTGGGATCATTGTCATGCTGAAAGACCCAGCCACGTTTCATCTTCAATGCCCTTGCTGATGGAAGGAGGTTGTCACTCAAAATCTCACGATACATGGCCCCATTCATTCTTTCCTTTACACGGATCAGTCGTCCTGGTCCCTTTGCAGAATAACAGCCCCAAAGCATGATGTTTCCACCCCCATGTTTCACAGTAGGTATGGTGTTCTTTGGATGCAACTCAGCATTCTTTCTCCTCCAAACACGTCTAGTTGAGTTTTTACCAAAAAGTTCTATTTTGGTTTCATCTGACCATATGACATTCTCCCAATCCTCCCAATTCTCTAGCAAACTTCAGATGGGCCTGGACATGTACTGGCTTAAGCAGGGGGCCACGTCTGGCACTGCAGGATTTGAGTCCCTGGCGGCGTAGTGTGTTACTGATGGTAGCCTTTGTTACTTTGGTCCCAGCTCACTGCAGGTCATTGACTAGATCCCCCCGTGTGGTTCTGGGATTTTTGCTCACCGTTCTTGTGATCATTTTGACCCCACGGGGTGAGATCTTGCGTGGAGCCCCAGATCGAGGGAGATTATCAGTGGTCTTGTATGTCTTCCATTTTCTAATAATTGCTCCCACAGTTGATTTCTTCACACCAAGCTGCTTACCTATTGCAGATTCAGTCTTCCCAGCCTGGTGCAGGTCTACAATTTTGTTTCTGGTGTCCTTTGACAGCTCTTTGGTCTTGGCCATAGTGGAGTTTGGAGTGTGACTGTTTGAGGTTGTGGACAGGTGTCTTTTATACTGATAACGAGTTCAAACAGGTGCCATTAATACAGTTAACAAGTGGAGGACAGAGGAGGCTCTTAAAGAAGAAGTTACAGGTCTGTGAGAGCCAGAAATCTTGTTTGTTTGTAGGTGACCAAATACTTATTTTCCACCATAATTTGAAAATAAATTCTTAAAAAATCAGACAATGTGATTTTCTGGATTTTTTTTTCTCATTTTGTCTCTCATAGTTGAGGTATACCTAGGATGAAAATTACAGGCCTCTCTCATCTTTTTAAGTGGGAGAACTTGCACAATTGGTGGCTGACTAAATACTTTTTTCCCCCACTGTATATGGAACTGTATGCAAAGCTGTGACTCACCACTCACTGCCATGATCACAGCAGACTGCTGTTAGCCAGCTATTACTGCAGCATGCTGATGCTGTTGTCCTTTACAAGAGGCTGATGTAGAGAATCTAATGATCCTACCTACTAGACATTTGAACATTAATCCAAAATAGTGCTAAACGCTTATTAATTGTAGTAATAATATCATCTTTTTGTAAAACTGAATTAATCAAATGACCAATGAAAAAGTAATCCTAAGGACGGGCCACTGCACTGTGCTGCAGTATGGAAAAGCTCTGACTGGCTGCAGTGATTGATTCCAGACCGCTGTGGGGACGGTGAAGGCTTTTGGAAGGCCACTGATCATCAGTGCTACCTCTGAGTTTTATTCTGGAAAAAGTAGAGAAAGCACTGTGATTCAGCAAAGTGCTGGTTCACAGACCACAAACCACCTCCTGTTTGTCTGTTTTTTCCTTAGTCGTGGGCCAGGAAACACTGCACATTTTTCAATTTAAAAGTAATCATAGTAAATTATGTTCAATCAGGAGAGACGTGATGCATGAAATACATGTTTATTATCGGGTCACACTATATAAATGAAACATAATGATTACAGTTTATAACAAGTGAATGAAATGGTGTTTGGCGATTAGGCCCACGTTTGGTAGGATGTCATTCGGGAAGGGAAGAACCGTTTCCGATGAACCCCGCCGGGTCTAGACACTGGTGGTGTTGATAAGTGGTTAGGTCCAGTTGGAAGGGAGAAGGTTAAGCTTGGCCCTGAGTTGGAAGCAGGAGGCAAAGGGGTGGAGGAGGGTTGCGCGTTGACGCCTGAAAGACAGCTGATGGAAAAGGGGAGAGCATATATAGAGGGATTAACAGGTGCGATAATTAGGCTTGTGAATGGAGGGAAGTGATAGGTTAGCTTGAGGAGTGGCGCTCCCTATCATTTAGTGAAGGGAGCGAGTATTGCCATGACGTGCAATACGAAGTGATAGGTCTTCCTGCCTGAACTGAGCTTCATTTGTCGGTTTTAAAGAGGGTGTCCACCTGCAGTGTCATCTAGGATTTGCGGCAAGCTGCCAAACTATGTCTATGGAAAGCTGTTTTGTTTTTCTTCCACATCAAAAAGGCAAAACTTAAGTTGAAGTAAGTTCACATTTTAGGAGGAAATGACTATGTAAGATTACTTGAAGCCAATGAGTAGAGTTCCCGCCTGAAACGGGCATAAACTAGGCAGGAATGGAGGATACATATTTTGGTTCAAATCGGTAGAAGTCCTGGCCCAGATGGACATTCACTGGCTCCACTGGAACTGCTAAAATATCAGCCATACCCTGTGGCTAAGTGAGGTCGACAGCAGATGCATTTTGAAATCGCCAAAACCCTGGGGGATGACCCTGTAGGGATCATACATTTTTAATATTTTTTAACCCAACCAATAATCTTGATGCCCTCATCATAAAAACGACAGTATGTGTTGGCCTTTAACATGTAAAGGACCTATGCCAAGATCAACCTGACTGGTCACCTCTTGAGACTGTGTAAAATATGCCTGTACTCTATTAAAAGCAAAAGGCGAAAGTACGCTGTTGCAGCAGTCGTAAAACCTTGTTGTGCCTGATTGAGTTCGCAAAGTTTGACTTTTAAAAAGTTGACGACATTGGTTTCATTAACGATGACCTTGATCTTGCCCTGACCCAGTAGTTCTAGCTTCCTACCTAAAACTAGACCTTAGCCCTAGAAGTAGCAGGTCAGATTATACTCATATAGTTTTATCTGGACTGCCAAAATACCTTTTGTTGCTTATGTATGAGGACTAAAAGGGATGTAGACTGCTGCAAGGGACATCCATCCACCATCTTAGGTCAAGCAGTTGATCGGGGCTCAAACGCCTGCTAATCTAATGGCGCATTTCCACTGCAGGGCCTCGCACGGCTTAGTATGGTATAGTTAGGCCTTGATAGGCCAGGCTCACTTTATGCTGCATTTCCATTGCAGTTTAGTAGCTGAGGCAGTAACTATAGTAACACAGTGTAGGCGGAACCGTGACGTCATCTTCAATGCGAACCACAAAACCAACATCAGCCGTTAGCTGTTAGCACTCAAGCTCACAGCTCCTCATATCTGTTCAGAAACTAGACAAAAGTTAAACAAGTGCAAACCACAGACTGTCTGTGTCATGGCGAATACAGTCGCTGGTTTATTTATGTCTGTAGGCCGTTGTTGTGACTGCAGGGCCGCCTTAATGCACGGGCTGACCTGGGCTGACGCCCAGGGGCCTACGGAGATCGGGGGCCTATCATGAGCCAATAAAAAGAAGAAGAAAAAAAAGTAAAAGAAAAAAAAAAAAAAAAAAAAAGAAAAGATTTTTAAATAAACAAAGTCTTGGCTTTCAGAATATGTAACTTTTATTTCCAAAATCACACAATAAATACATTTTTGAAGCTTGTAAAGGGAAGAAGACAGCTCTCCCTCGCCACTCTGCTGTTCTGCTGTTCCCCTCCCTCCGCTGAAATTATGAATTTAAGGCGTATATTAATCATAGATAACACAGCAGGGTCCGTTACAGTTTGTTTTCATCTGGTGGAGAAGTGCGATCACAGAGCCTGCCGAGGCTATAAATGACTTTGATTTGTTGTTTAAATAGGGGGCCTACAAACAGCCTTTCATTAACAGGCTGAGCAATACTACACCCTCCCTCTCCACCCTCCTCCCTCACCCCGTGCAGACCCCAGGTCCTGATGGCAGGTTAAAGCGGGCTTGGTTGTGAGTTTGGACGGTCGGAGCATATACTATGTTAGCTTAGCCAATCTCCATTCAGAAGACACGCATTTTAAAAGGTTTTTCGCCTGTAGTCTGTCTGCAGACTTGTCAAAGCATTAATTCATGGTTTTTACTAACCGGTATGTTGTTACTTCGGCATCATTTTGAAACATGTATTACAATTAAATCATGGTAAAATATGTTCATTTTGTTGTAGCCCCCTTGCCAGCGATTCTCTCTGACCATTCAGCCGTTGAGAGTGTTTACATCACTAGTTTAGCATATTCAGCCCGGTTGTTGGCCCGTTAAGATCCTCGATTTTGGAGGGCCAGAGAAAGGTGAAAAAGTAGCCCTGAGCCGGAACTACCCCTAGTGGAAAATCAAAAAAAAACGGGCCGGGTTTGGCCCGGCACACTTAAACCGTGCTACGCGCTGCAGTGGAAATGCGCCATTAGAGGGCATCACACAGACTAGCCCCACATGGAGTGACCGGCCAGGACTCTCTCTGACAGAAGAACAGCTTATTAGACAGATGGTGGGAGCCTTCCTTGAAGATTGGGGGTTGGGTGGTAGAAGATGAAGAGGAAGTGGTGGAGAGAGGAATGGAAGTACCGGCACTAATACCCAGTGCTTGAATTGGGCCGGTACTCACCGGTACGCAGTACCGGCACTTCTGATTTTTACCCATGTGGTACCGGCACTTCTTACTGAGTACCGGCAAGGTGGCGGTACTCAGTAAAATGCCGGTACTCAGCCGCCGGCAATATACGTATATATTGTAAACGCAACACAGCACAAATGTGGGTCTGACTCTGCCTCACAGAGGGTGACTGGCTGTCTACATGACGTGGCCTGCCGACATTGCCACTTTCATACAGATCATACTAATGCCCTCGATTGGTCTCTGTGTGTCATTCAAGCTCGGGAGGGTGTGTGTTGGTGTATGTGTGGCGCGAGCGAGCGAGAAAGCGCGCGCACCGGTTACGTGTATTGTTGTTAGCATCAGGTGCTAGCTAGCTGCGCTAACGGATATAAGGAGCTGTTTCAACAACAAGGTGGAGGGAAAGTCCTTTGCTGTCAGACTGAGAGGCTGATAACTACAGCTCTGGTGAGGTAAATTACTCTCTGAGTCTTTAGATAGTTAACTTAGTTTAAGTTATCTCAGTGGGTCTCAAACGGTTCGGTCCCCATTTATGTAAACACATATTTCCATTTGAGGGGGTAGTGATTAGTAAAATATGCATGAATAATACAAACATAATGTTAACTAGGTGAAAAAAGGTAAGATAAACTTGTTGAGAGCTAAAACTAGTCTTTGCTGTTGCCTCAAAGAGGAGCAGGGGGGAGAGGAGGGAGACAGGAGAGGCCGATTCAGGAGCCCAGACACACTCACAACTATAAATGAACCAAAAACAAATAAATAAACAAGTTTCAATGTTTTTTCATATTGGATATTGTATGTTATTGGTTATGGCCATGTACTTATGATTTTATGATTATTTAAATGTATACATTTTTGTTTCATATGGGTGTAGTCTCTTTATTTCCCCCTCAAAGTGCACCAGATTGATGCATTTAACTCCAACATTTTAAACAAAAATCTTACCGGGGGAACATGCCCCCGGACCCCCTATAGGATTTGAGGCCCGGCCCCACTGTTCCCAAATAGATTTGCAATTGTTTTAAAATAGTAACCCATCTCCATATGTTTCTTTTTGGGTAGTAGATTTAAACTAGAGGGCTATCACTTTGTGCAGCAACACTATTGACAAATAAATCCAGCAAAATGGCACAAAAAACTGGTAGTGGCCTCAGGGATGAGGAGTCATTTAACCAGCCAGTAGGAGTCAAGCTTTACTTTCTTTTATATCCATAAAGAAAAAGTAAATCTGTTTACAGTTGTTTCATATGGATGTTGAGAGGTATCCATATATCTCTTCATTTTGCTCTCAAATTGCACCAGATTGATGCATCTAACTTCAATATTTAAAAAAAGATGTTCCCGGTGGAGCATGCCCCCGGACCCCCCTAGACTAGAGGGTGTCAGGTCCACTCCCCACTTATAAAAATAGCACTTTACCACTGCACCCCATCTAATCTCAGATGCACCCTGAGTCATTTTGTTTAAGTACAGTGAGCCTTTTTAAAATATACAGTAAAGAGACAAACCCACCAGCATTATTGGATATACTATGACTTTGTGCCAAATACTTGTTGCTGATTTAGAGTACTGGCACCTTTTTTATTCCAATTCAAGCACTGCTAATACCCAACACCCTTGGTCCAGCAGGGAGTCTCTCGTTCTCTGCCAAGGACACTTCTCATGTTCTATAGACTGCCAGAGAAGATGCAGGGTCTTTGTCTGGGTGTGAGAGGTAGAGGATGAGCAGAAAGCCTACGGGGCCACAACATGGTGATCCCCATGTTTATGCTCTTTGTATTTAACCTTCAAACCCAGCACAGTTAAGCAGCTATACATCCTAAATATACAAATAAATAGACTTTCATCAGCCTGGGATAAAAGACCTACCATACAAACAGGGTGAACAAAACAAGTGCTGGACACAGAGAGTATCCTCAGACGTGTTCATGTCCTTTGTACATGTGTACGGTCAGAAATAAATCAGCGTAAAAACAATCATTTTGTGTGTTAAACAGTGTAGAGGTGGGGTCATGTCCTCCATGTCTGGACTGTACAGTAAGCTGCACTGGGGGAGGATTAGGGCGTACACTATCTGATCCACACAAATCACTGTTGGGGGGGTAACTCACCCACAGCTCAGCACCAGGGATGTCTGAGCTGCTGCTTCCCTTTCCTTACCCTTCCAAATCTCTCAACATCACTGGGGAATGGTTCCATCAGCTTAGTCCCTCTTTTCACTGTCATTACTGATCCAAATGTGCACTAAACCTTACAGTACAGAGCAGTACAATTATAACAGTGTCAGTGTGAAAATGTTTTTATTCTACTGTATTTTGTTAAGGAGTTATTGTTGGGGTTGGGATTTATCTTTAATATTTAAACTGCATGAGTGTTTAAGATGTACTTTCATTTGAGATAATGAATACAATAGTTCATGTCCAAACCTTTCCCCCTTCAGTAACCAATGAACAAAATCTGGGAAGCCAAATCTTCTTAAGCATTTTTGTTCAAAAGCAAATATATAATTTGCTTTTGTTTTCCTTTATTTAGTTGAATGTTGGGTCACAGTAAAGTTGGTCATGTTCTATTTATTCTGTAAAACCGAGATTTTCCACAACCAATCATGCAAATGCTTCAATTTAAATCGTGGGTTTTCTTTACAGATGCGTTAAGGCTTCTTGAAAATTGGTCACTGAGTACAAAAAAAGCAGAAAAATACTGATAACCGATTAAAGATTCCAAGCCAACTGAGATGAAATATATATAGCTATTGATTTTATTACATTTTACTCCCTAGCTTGCAGATATTGGAACTATATTTATGGATGACTCCATGTCTGATTTAATGTTTTCATTGTTGCTTATTGCAGCAATGAAACTTTTGGACAACAATAAAAACATGTGTTGACAGTGATTGATAATCTAACGAATGGAAGTGTTTTAATTATTATTTGTTTATACCATACAGAAATAATTGGAAAAAATGACTTCTTAAAACGAATCAAATAATCTTAGATACCACGTTATGTTTCGTGAACTATTGTAAAAAATTGCAAAATCTGGTATGGTAATAATAAACTATACTTAGTTACATTGCAGTGCATTTCTAAAGTGACGCAAGCTTGTCAGGTATTTTCTGACTTAACATAATTTCCTTCGGCCACAGAGATGTTCTGTCGTGCTGCAGGCCTTTTCCTCTGCACACTTCCAGTCCTTTCCTCCAGCACAAAGCTGAACCCTCAGTGTGGTCATGTCAGCGTACAGTACAGCCTGCTTCATCTCCATCAGTGCTGTGACTCAGGCTCCTTTTTGTCTGTCTGCGAACACAAAGGTTAATGTCAGTAGAGACTGAGTGTTTCCTCCTGCACTCCATTGTCATGCCATGCCATGTAGTCATTAGCATGCATGACATGCAGGAATTCACTGGAGTACATTTGCATAAATTAGCCATCTCTTCCATAGAGGCGAAAGGCCGATGAGGAGCACGGGATGAGGGAGGAGGGTGGAGAGGGAGGGTGTAGTATTGCTCAGCCTGTTAATGAAAGGCTGTTTGGCAGGCTCCCCAGAAATGTTATGCAAACTGTCCGGCTCTGTGATTGGCAGCTGCCTATAGTTTCCTGCCCTGTAATGGTATCTCATGTCCAGTCTAGACACAGATCGGAGCCCTCTTATCCTAAAATGGACCCAATCTGTCCCGTTGAGTAATTTCTCTCTTTGTCTTAATTCATACACTAAGTGCTGCTAACAGCTGAAATGCTCCATGCATGCGGATAATGATCAGGCTCCCTGTCCTCCTCTTCCTTCTTTAACAGTTTCCTAAGCTCTGGCTGTCTCCCTCCCTCTTTGATTTTCTTCTGTGCTCTGTCCATCCTTCCTCATATTCACCCCCCCACCCTGCGTCTCTCATGTTATGCTTTCCTTCATTAGGCTGCTGTGCTGCTTATAACAGTGGAGTAATCACATATGGTGCAGAGCACACATAAAGATCTCTCCCGCAGACAGCAGCTGCTGATACTAGCTGAAAATAGATCCCTGGTACGCTCAGCACTTTCTCTCCAGCAGCTTTACTGCAGCTCTGGACCCAGCCTAATTTAAGCTGCTCTGCCTCACTATTACAGTGTGTGTGTGTGTGTGTGTGTGTGTGTGTGTGTGTGTGTGTGTGTGTGTGTGTGTGTGTGTGTGTGTGTGTGTGTGTGTGTGTGTGTGTGTGTGTGTGTGTGTGTGTGTGTGTGTGTGTGTGTGTGTGTGTGTGTGTGTGTGTGTGTGTGTGTGTGTGTGTGTGTGTGTGTGTGTGTGTGTGTGTGTGTGTGTGTGTGTGTGCGCGCTGCAGCATTAGTAGTAGGGGATGTGCTGCTCTCATCAGTAGAGCGGATAGAGCACTCAGAGCCTCTACCCTCACCCCCAATCCCTCACACACTCTCACCCACCCACTTACCCTAGCGAACACACATACACGTACACAACTACACACACACCATCCCCCTCGCAGAGATGGAGTCAGCAGCTTTCTCTTAACAATGACTGGTATGGTTGCTGCTGTTGGACTGTCTGTTACGCAGGGCGCACTGCAAGGTGCTTTAAACCAGAGGCATGCTGGGAGCTGCAGCATGCGGATGCTCTGTTAACACAATTAAGATGGAGGAGCGCTGCCTACATTTGCAAATATACAGAAATATGTTGTACGCATCACACATTACACACTGTATGCAAACAGATATGTATTTAGCATATCACACATCTGTCAATGCTGGAGCTGCAGGTTGTTGTCATAACAAAGGAAAAACGCACATGTGAAATGTAAATTAACAAAATAATTAAACTCAATATCATAGAGATCATCCAAGAAGAGTACATTTACATCTCTTTTATAGCATGGTGGATTAACTGTAGTCACCACTACATTGGCAGTGTAGATAATAAGGCCAGGAGTAGTAACTCACACATACCCATCTGGGAATATTTCTAGCTGTCACGGGCCAGTTGAAAGAAATATGGATATTATTTGACAGCTGTTTCTGTCAAGAAGAAATGCCTCACTTCACAGTGTTGCAATAAGAGTCTGAAAAATACATTTATTTTTAGCTTTTAAAGAGATATTCACAGATGGCTTCCAAGCAATGGTGGCTCATGGAACAGAGTAATGTGTAACGGAGAGAGAAAAAAAAAGATTTTACATTATTGGCTCTGCATTAGATTATTATCAATTCTGGTAATAACTTCATGAATAACTACGTCTATAAGTCTAGGGCACGTAATTGAGAGCAAATATTGAAAAATTACACCAATTGTATTGTATATTATATTCTTTGGTAGTTCTTGCGGGCCACGTAACATGAGGTCACGGGCCGGTTTTGGCCCGCGGGCCTTGAGTTTGACACCCCTGGTTTAGACCTATAAAAATCAAAAAGCAACAACCGATTGCACATGTTTACTAATTTTCCTGAAAAGACAGATGATTGAATTCATTCTCAGACTCTATGCAATGACCTCAAGCTATTTTTTACTGAGATATTTGAGTTTCCTCGATCATACTGCTTAGTTGTTTTTCCTAAGCGGAAAAATCCACAAATTCTGCGGTTTTTGAAGCTTGATTACTGCAGAGGGAAATTCCTGTTTTACTAGTGGGGAGTCTGGCAGGGACACTGGAAGCTGCTGCAGTGATCACAGGTGATACTGCCCACCTACTGTAGGATCATTCATCTTCTTGTTCTCCCCAACAAATGGAGACAATAATCACCATACAGTGGGCTCATTAAAAACACATTGTTCTGCTGATCCTCTGCCACAGCAAGCTCTGTTCAATCTTGAAAGGAAAGCGTAACATCACTCAGCCTATGAAAAGGTGCTTTGTAGAGCAAACAATACCGACTCAGAGTGAACGCATTGCAATTGTGTTACTGCTCCTTTTCTATGTGTGTGCTTTGATTGCATTGCCCAAACCGTAATGTGTTTGTCACCAAATCATTAACCGGGATAAAGCTGGAGGGATTGGTTGAGTAAATGGATGAATGCAACCTAGTGTGAATCTCAAGCTGATCTCCAAACAGCAGACAAGCGTTGTGGTCTTTCTCTGGTCTCTGGTCTCAGCGCTCTGCGACAACAGCAGCCGGGCAGCCAGGACTTCTGCAGGCTCAGGAGTTTACCTAATTATCTGGCATTAAGTCTAAATGGAAGGCTTCCCTCTATCATCCCGTGCCACATGGCCACAACGGGGATAAGCCTGAGTCTTACATACCATTAGGCTTTACAGGCACTTGACCTGAGGACCAGGGCACTGACACAGAAAGTGAGGCTTTGGGGCCAAGTCCTGACCGGGGCACTAATAGTACATTACGCTCAAATCAGTGTTGTATAAAAATAATATTTATTCACAATAAATGAAACATCTTTTTCATAACACTTTGGTGCTAAGGTACAATTGCAACATATCATTAACCAAACAATACGGAAAGATATTTTCTGATTGTTTTTAAAGAATTACCATGACTTGACAGGAATGGGTGTAGCCAAAACCAATGCCATGGCCACAGACAGTGGCAGATTGCTGAATGTTCCAGAGGTTGGTGTTATGAACATGAGCGGCTATTTAAATGTCCCCTCTGTGGGACGAATAAAGGTATTCTGATTCTGAGGCTGGACACACAACCTGCCGACACCCACAGAGCACCCTTCTTATTCAGCTGTATGGAATGTTCAGTGCTGACCTGATAAACAATGAGCCATTTTTGACATTGTTTGTTTATGGTTGTTGGAGCTGTCAGGTTGTCTCACCACACTCCAAGTGGTCTGAACAATGACTGTGCTGATGGTAATGCTGGCAATTTCCCTGTTTCTTTGCAGGTCACTGCCAGGGGATTCGCTCCATTGTTGCAGTTTGCCTACACTGCTAAGCTGTTACTCAGCAGAGAAAACATCCAGGAGGTCATCCGCTGTGCCGAATTCCTGCGCATGCACAACCTGGAGGACTCATGCTTTCGCTTCCTGGAAGCGCAGCTGCGCCGCGAGGAGGACGGCTTGCTGCTCTGCCACAAGGTAGCGGCAGCAGAAGTGAACAACTCACAGGATGAGAGCATGCAGTCTGAGGTGGAGAAACCCACCTCCCCAAAGGCACGACGGCGCGCCGAAGCCCTCACTTCCTTTGAACACCCCGACGAGGATCGGCTAGCGATAGCTATTCCCAGTAACTTCTCCGATGGCAGGCTGGACTTTGACAGGCACGGAGCGTCAGACCTGCCGCGATGCCCAAAGTACAGGAAATACCAGTGGGCCTGCAACAAGCACAATAATGACACATCCTCACACACCAGTACCTCAGGTTTTCCAAGCATATTAAAAGAGAGCAGCGTCAGCGGGGCACTGCCGGGTCAGGACAGGCTGCCTTTGGCACAGATCAAAGTTGAACCACAGGTAGACGAAGAGGCCATCTCATTGTGCCTGTCAGGGGATGAGCAGGGGGGCAGGGATAAGGACAGTGTGACGAGCATGGAGATGGATAACCCCATATCTGTGGAGAGAACCAAGAGAACCAAGTCCCCTTCCTGCCTCCGAGCCTTCTTCAAGAAAGGGGTGGACCTGCCCAACACTTCACAGCAGCTATTCACCAACAGACTTGTCTGTCCCCAGGACAAAGTAAACTCTCAGGGAGATCATAAAAAAGACTTCAGGCCTTTCACTGGGGAGCTGGGTCTGCCTGTTACATCCCCAAAGGACGTTGACAGTTTCCCTGCAGGGTTGTCCCTCAAGTCCGCTTCCTGTGATGGGGTCTGCAAACAGGAAGTTGAGCTTGATCGCCGTAGTGTCATATTTTCCTCTGGGGCATGCAAACGTCTGGGAACCCCAGCACATTCCTACCCTGGTGGAAACTCTTTGGAGATGGAGCTCTCTGAGCACATGCCAAAGGGCCTGTGGGCCGGAGCCAGCCAGTCCCTCCCCACGTCGCAGACCTACTCTCCCAGCACCACCTCCAGCGACCCCCTGCTCCTGTGTCGCCCGAGACCCAACACCAGCTGCCCAGTGCCAATCAAAGTGTGCCCGCGCTCACCGCCTTGTGAAACACGCACCAGGACTTCCAGCTCCTGCTCCTCGTACTCGTATGCAGAGGACGGCAGCGGGGGCTCTCCCTGCAGCCTGCCCCAGTTTGAGTTCTCCTCCTCTCCGTGCTCCAACGTGGCACGCTGCCTCAATGTGGACCAGCAGGAGCAAAGTGTGGGCGGGGAGGCCCTTTTTAACCAGGTGCGGCCTAAGATCAAATGCGAGCAGTCCTACGGCACCAACTCCAGCGACGAGTCGGGCTCCTTCTCAGAGGGAGACAGTGAGTCCTGCCATGTGCAGGAGCAAGGGCCAGAGGTGAGTGTGAAACATTGTCATTCTCTTGTAACACACAATATAGCCATTACACTCAATCCCACCATGGCTAATTACATCGCAGTGCCCTGATCTCCAGGTCTGCATTAGCAGTCATTAAATCATCATGTAATTGAAGCAGGGGTGTTCAGTACAAGATTTACAGCATCACCAAAGGGCACAGATGTGCTTTGATATTATTAATCTGCTTTATGCACTGCTGGAGATCTGTGTAATGAGTGTGAATGTGTGAGCCCAAATGCACTAGGATAGTCAAAATGCAGGAGGCTGTGGTGCTGTTTTTTTCAAGACTTTGATTGGTTCATCATCTACGCTGGGAGTAATGTGAATGTGTGAAAAGCACTGCATGCGTTTGGAGGCTCAGGATTCTCCCAGGGTACAGCTGCCCTCTGAAGTTATTCCCTCTGGCTCTGTCTGTCTCCCTGCCACTGCCAACTACCTAACTAGCTCATTTTATCCCAGCGGAAACACTGACATCTATAATCCGGCCCTATAAATATGCATATGCTAATTCTAGCATGCTTGTCAGACATTCTGACATTTCTGATCTATCGACCATTAGCAGTGATACCCTGCCGCATTGAAGGTGTGCAGCCGTCACAAAGGGATTACAACCAATACATTACAGCAGCGCTGTGTATGGCCATAAAGTTTTAATGGTGTGCGGTTGCAGTGAGTGGGCGAGAGGTTGAGCTCCGTCTCATGGCGGCGCAGCTCCACAGTGCTGACAAGGATGAACAGCCAATCCTCTAATCATCCTCCCCTAATCCACCTGGGCAGACGCCCTGCAGACTGTAGGCTGTTGTTGTTTACAGTGTAAAGATCAGTGAGGGACTCTCTCGCTCACAGATGGAGCTCAGCGCAGGTGTAATAATATCAAAATGAGCAGATTTCCCACCTGAGGGGAAGTGTAAGGCAAAATCTATTTACAAAGAATAGCTTTGCCTCCTCGGAGCGCTGCTGTTTACTCGCTTTAATGAGGCAAATTTCCGTCTGGATTTCAGGCCTTGCTGTCACGTGAAAACCTTGTATCTCCAAATTGACTCTTTAATTGTATATGGAGGTTGAGAAGGAGCTTTCTTTGTTTGTTTTTTCACAATAGATGGTATATAGGTATATATATGAGGTATTCACTTGACTGTAGCATAGTCATGTATGTGACATCACATTTTGGCTGTTGCAGAGCTTGAACTTGTGACCTTTTGGCTCCATGTTCCCAGGCTGTCTTACCTCTTGAGATTTTTCCATCAGTGATGTCGGAATCATTTGTGATGAGCTTGGTGGAAGAGGGCCGCTCTAAGTGCGCAGAGGAAGCAGAACTGGAAGGAGAGAAGAGAAAGTGGTGCGTTGCCATGGTGATCACATTCACAGAGCAAGTCGGCATGTTGCAATGGTTGGAGCTACATGACAGGATTTAGCTTTTCTGTGGAAATAATTCAGTTTCGCTGCACAAACAGAGCTGCGAGATAAAGAGGCTCAGCAGTAATGCGTAATTATTACCTTCAGAGTGTGGCACACAACCACCGTCGCCACTCGATTGATGGGCCTTTGATAGGCCTGCTGAATGTGCCGCTGTAAATCATGTGGGATGGATATACAGCGCTGAGCTATCAGCTGGGAGAGCAGCCCAAACATGACTGGGAGATATTTCAGTTCTCTTTGTCATTTCTTTGTGTGGGTATGACTGTTTATATATGTATGTGTCAGCCATTGTTGCCGCTCCATTACTCCACTATATCCTCTGTCAAATCTCTATTGGCTTACGCAGGGTTGTCTGCCAGCTTTGCACTCACTATCAGAGCTGTTGATAAGATCCTTCATGAGTGTTTCACTGCTCCACACTTTATTGCACCGGAGTTAAAGTGGAGGTCACAGAGAAGTACTTCCAAAGTGAAGCTCAGTGTTAGGTTACTCTCCCTTGGCCTTTAAGTGCTAAAGAAGTGCTCCCTCATGCTTCCTTGGCCGCTTGTTTTCCTCACACCCTCTCGATGTAATCCTGCCGTTCAAACAAACATGAGCAAATGGCAGCTTCGATAAAACATAGCTTCAGCTCTGGACTGTGGACTTGACACAGTGGATCCAAATGAGGAAGGAAGTTGTTAAAGAGCAGGGCAGTCCGACCGAAGCCCATCATTCAAGGTAGCTGGAGTCACTTCAGGTCTCTGGGCAGCTTCTGCTCTGTGGTTATGGCTGTTGCCTTCATATGGGCCACATCTGAGAACTATCAGCAGCTTCATTCTGCAGACAGAGCAGTCTCCTGCAAAGAGAAACTAAGCAACTTTTGAGAAAAAATTGAAGAAAAGCTGGACTGAATGTTTGTCCCAAGTGTGGCTCTGTGAGGGGATCCATTGATGGCTCCTTGTTTTAACAGCAGTAATGTAGATTGCTGACCTACCTCCTACGCAACAGCAGTTATGGAATGAACTCTTAAAATACTCTGAACTCTTAAAAAACAAGTAATGAGTGGGGAAATGGAAATTCATTTGACTTGTCGAGCATTAATCAAGGGGTGAGATTTAAATTAAACATTAAAAAAAGATACAAATTATGTATTTTGTCTGGATTTGTAGGCTACAAGCTATAGAGTTAGAGTTGTGGATGGTATATTAATAAGGGATACAAATAAGATTGGGTTGATAGTATTGTTTATTGGTTGGTATCAGGATTATGTAGCTACAGATATTGTTATCTATCATTTGACACAATGCTACAGCCTTTAGTGTGCTACAGTGTAACAAGTAGCTTTTCGTCGATAGCTAATGCTAGCAAACTGTAGATGAATATTGCTGTGAAATGAATGGCATCACTACCTCATCACTCACTTTTAGGCTAGTGAATTAATTTAAGTTTTCCACACTCTCGCAGGAATATGTCCACAATGGAGCAAGCTTAAGTTTAATAAATGTAGTCTACATTTCATTAGAGGTGTAAAACCTGTGAGCATTTTAAATCGCATTTGAACGAAAGGCTTATATAATCTGTAGTTGTATTTGTATTGTTGATTTAATGTGTGAACAAGGCGATATAGAGAATGTTAAGCTGTCA
Source organism: Notothenia rossii (assembly GCF_949606895.1). NCBI lineage: Eukaryota > Metazoa > Chordata > Actinopteri > Perciformes > Nototheniidae > Notothenia > Notothenia rossii. The sequence continues at coordinate 50,002,769 of NC_136906.1, forward strand.
TTATTAGGCTGTAATTACTGTTGGAGTGTTAAGCAGGCCTAATGTTTTTGGATATTTGTGGAGTTAGGTGGTCCGTGAGTGTTTTTGTATTGGTTAATTGTCCTTGGTATGAAAAAGTTTGAGAAACACTGCGCTAGTGGATTGTCAAAGGGGGGAGCCTCGTTGCGGGGAAATTATACAGATGGCTATTCCGCCCCTGAAAAATGTTATGCACATGTTATTATTAATAATAATAATAATACAAAAAAAATTGATGCAAAAAATGGATACAAAAAATTAATTTTCTATTTATTTTTATTTTGTAATCGTCTCGCGACCCCCACTCGGGGTCTCGCAACCCCCACTTTGGGAACCCCTGCAATAGGCTATAGTTGCTAATGTTACCAGACTTGAGAAATAAATCAGTGTGTAACAGACATCACAGAGTCAGTACACTAACTTAATGGCTCCTGCACTTATAGTACTTTTGCTACATTTGTAGTTCAGAGTGTCTCCCTCCCTCTGTCTCTCGGAGCTCCACAGCTCCTGGTGCAGCGTAAGCGTTGAGCTCATTCTAGCGTCTCGTCTGGCCACAGCGGTGGAAATATTGATCTCAGCGAGAGGGAGGAATGAGGAAGTAGTCCTGATTCATCAGCACATTGTGTTTTTTTTAGCAGGCAAAACATGAAATAGAGTAATGTTTGACAGGAAGTGCACAGACCTTGATATCAGTTGTGAAAACATTGCACAATGCCAAAGGACCTTTGCTCTACTCTACATATGATGTAGCATGTAAGTTCATAATGTTGACTGTGGAGCTGCTTACTTGCTTTAGTCATGTCAAATAGTAATGTGCCTTTCTCAGATGATTTGCCCCTTATACTACAAGCACCTATTTTGTAAGCAACATAAGAACAACTTTTAGTATCACCAGGAAAAGAAATGTCTCTAAATATAGGAAATATGATTTTTAAGTATAGTTAAAAAGAACACATGGCATCAAATATGTGACGATAAGTGAAAGTAGATTTGCGTTCAGTAGCTATTAAAGACCAGAGCAAGGGAGTGCAGAAGGAGAATGATCCAAACCCTAAAGGGATGTTTGCCCATTCATTTCAAAAATATGTATTTAAGTGCATTACATATTATAATGTACTTAACACAAAAGGCCTTACTTGTTCCAATTGAGCAAGAGGAGTTCTGTTTACCCGAGCATTTCACTTTGAAATCTATATGTATCTGTTTTTCCTTTTTAAATAGCTCAATGCATTTAAAAAGGAAATGAGATGCAGTTACCCCCCCCCCCAAACCGCCCCGGAGCTTATGCTATGGGGAGCGGGGCAAATATAGAGACCAACAGTGGAGATATTTTGGCGCTCTTATTTGAGAAGAGGAGAGTGTGTTTAGTGTGAAACTCCACGGGATACTCAGCATTCTGTACAGTACGTGGGCCCCCCAGGGCCAACTGGGGCACAGACACTGTGTGATGTTGGCTACGTCACCACAGCTCGGCAGCTTCTACTCTGTGGTATTGCATTTCCAGAAATCACTAATCAAACAGTGAGTCAAATTCGTTGTATTGTTGTTGATAAAGTTTGACACTTCTCTCTCGTTAAATACACATTTCTTCTACTGCAAATGCTGCTGTTGGTCAAATGAGAAGCATTAGTGGATTTTTCTATTGAAATCTCTACAATGCTTCTCACATAAATAAAGCTGAAGACGCTGCAGATTATGACTTTAACCCCCAGGACAGCTAGCAAACCTCTCCAGTCTATGATCTGATTTAGGGTGTGTTTGAGTGTGTGTTTCTTCTTTGTAATCCCATTTACAAGCACGTGATATGTAACATGGTTAACTACAGAGATGGCATGAAACACAAATGTGTGAAATTGTAAACCTCATATAACACGATAAGATCTCATTTCAGCTTGGAAGAGATAAGGACAAGTTTTACTCAGACCCAATTGTGTCAGCAGCAAATCAATGCTACTTAACCAGTCCAGACATCTACAATTAGAAGTTGATTTTAAGCTAAAAATATGAGAGGATTTGATTAAAAAAATGACACAACCAACTCTTCCAAAGATCACTGATAAAACACTGTTTCTAATGTGTAAAACATTCATAAAGAGTTCAGTCAGAAAGTAAGACTGTAATAAACCAGAACGAACATCATATCTTCAGCAGGTGGAAATCTTCATCTCGCCCTTTGGAGAGAATTATTTAGTTACATAAATAGTATTTTGCCAGAATTTGAGACCTGCAAACATTGATTCTTTCTTATAGTTCAAAGGGGGGGGGGGGGGGGGTTGATTTCAGATTAGCCCTACTTTTGGCTCTCTACCCCATTTGTACAAAATGACCCAGAGAGAAAGGGTGACTGAGGGTTGGAAGAAGAACTGTGTGTAATTCCAGGACAGTTTGGAGTGAATTCATCACCAGTGTTGAAGCAGACTTATATCAGCCGGGCGCTGCACTGGATCTCGTGGTAAAGCGGCTTAATGTAGTCGTCCCCTGCGTACCGGTGACTGGTGGAGGAAGAGGAGAAAGAGACCACCACAAGGTCACAGCGTCTCCTTCTAGTATTTTATGGCCTGGTTTCGCCAAAGGTCCATCAGGCCCTGCAGAGGGACAGCTCTCAGGTCTGAGCATTATGGGGCACCAGCTACCTGCTCACCAACAGTCATCTCCTCCTCTGCGTTACATGAAGCTGGCAGCCTGTCCTGATGTTTGAAAGCTTTCCCTGCTCCTGTCTTTGAGCCTGGAGCTGTCATTGTCCTGGCAAAGTAGTGAGAGCCGATGTGGCCTTGAAAGCTCGGGTCATTACTTATTCATTTGTCTGCATGCAGATGTCGGGCTGAGATGAGACGCGGGACTCCTGGAGGCTCACAGGGCTGCACTTCTAATGAGGGAGCTCAAGACATTTTCTCTCCCAGGGATAGATTGACATCTAGGTCTGCTCTTCAATGAATGAGCCATTTCAATTCTGTCATGAGTAGGCACCTTGCTTCATCCCCTTGGTGCGACGCCTATACCAGGATACTTCAGCATCTGTGTAGCATCTGGTGGAGAAACAGAGCCGAGCCCCCTCTGCTGCAGCCTCTGCATGTATGCTGAAAATAAAAAACATTGACTTTAATTAAATGTATTATGTCAACAGATTTTACATAATTCAATTTTCAGTTGAAATAGGTTCAACTTAACATCATTGCTTCCAACTAACCTAATACAGTTATGTGAAATATGTTGACATAATACATTTAATTAAAGTCAATGTTTCAGTTTGTTGTGGTCATGTAAGCAGGTAAAAGTCTACAGGGAGGATCTGCCCCGGCCCAAGCAGCCAGGTACTATGGGAGTGCTTCCTGCTCCTCTTCCTCCTCTCTTCCTCCTTTGTTTGACTTCCTGTGCTCCTGAGAGGCAGCCACAGGGAAAGGGAAAGCAAGAGCAGAAAGCTGAGCAGCTCCTCTCATCTCTGCCAGGCTCTCCGGCTGTCTTCCTCTGGCTCTTTGTTATGCCTGCTCTGCTCCTCTGGCTGCCTGCAGCTTCACATCCCTGGTGCTCACAGATACCGCTGGGATGGATGTGCCTGTGATGTGCTTATCATAAGGTTTGCCATCACCTGAGGGAGAGAGGCAGACTCATTGTTGCTCTCCAAACTGAGAAAAAGAGAATCAACACATACAGCCTTGATGTGCTGTCATATCAGTGAAGAAATACCACATGGATTTCTGATTTTCATTTGCGCTGCCAAATCACAGCTGCATTTATTCCAATAATTATGTTGTTCTGCTGTGCAGGAGGTCTGCTGTTAGGTGCCGGTGTAGATATTAATGCCTGCAGAATTCACCTGACGCTGATTTGGATCAGTTTGACAAGTCACTGCCCCCTCAATCTGTCGCACTGGCACGTTTCCAGGTGCGGCGGGACAGATGGGCAGGGACTTTTCTCCTGGATCACCTTTTCCCCTCTGCTGCAGAGTGCTACATGTTTAGTTTAAGGCGGAGAGCGTGTCCTGCTCTGTGAGGCCTGTGCAGCAGTACTCTCATGCCACCTTGTGGTCAAGTGTAGTGACCGTCAGACAGTGAGAGGGCACAATGATGCATTGACTCACCTTGGTCACACTCGGTGGTGTAAAGTAACTAAGTAGATGTATTCAAGTACTGTTCTTCAGTACAATTTTGAGGGATTTGTACATGAGTATTTTCATTTTGTGCTACTTTGTACTTCTACTTCATTACAATTCAGAGGTATATTTTGTACTTTTACTCATATTTATGTAATACATTTAATTAGACCTGGATTACATTCATATGCTACCCAGCAGTAAATAAAGTACTAAACCTTTACCAGCTTTGATACAACTTAATCAGGGCCGTGGGAAGTAGGGGTGCTGAGGGTGCTGCAGCACCCCCTGGTGGAGGACAGGGGATCTGCACTTCCACAAGATATAATGCAAATATAATACAAAAAAAACGAATTTTCAGCCTTGATGCAACAACATTCATAATTAAGTAAAGATAACACCCTTTTCACCCCGGTTACATTTTCCATTTGCCCCGTACGATGGGTGCTGTAGTGATGAAAGTGGGGGATGTTGGCTTATCAGGCGCCCGCAGCGGGGATTGTTTTTAGCTTCTGCTGCGCTAACCGATATAAGAAGCTGTTTCTACAATAATGTGGAGGGAGAGTTCTGTCCTGTCAGACTGAGAGGCTCAGTGAGGTAAAGGACTCTGAGGGTTTAGATTGTTAACTTCAGTCTAAGTTATCTCAGTGAGTCTCAAATGTTTTGATCACAATTTATGTAAACAAATATTTCCAAGGCACTCCTTTATAATTATTAGGATAAATAAAAACAGGTTTGAAATCATTCCAATGTATACTATAGGACAGTAAACCAAAAATATTGTTTAAAACTGGAGTGATTTAAAAATATGCATAAATAAATAAATGTTAACTGGTAAAATAAGATATGAATGAACAACACAAATAAAATAAGTTACATTTATTTGTTATTGGCTATGGTAGGTTATTCAAAATGTTCACATACTTATTTGATTAATAAAATGCAAATCTATCTTTTTCATATGGTTGTTTAGAGTTGTACCCCCTAGTCTCTAGTAATTGGGCGCTCAAAGTGCACCAGATTGAAGCATTTTACTTTAAAATGCTAAAAGAATCTTCCGGGGGGGCACCCCCGGACCCCCATAGAGGATGTGAAGTCCACCCCCCAATTAAAACATGTTATAATACCAAATACATTTGAAGCCTTTTTATATAGGCTGTCCACCATGTCAATATGTTTATCTTTTTGTAGTGTATTGGTCTTTTGTAGAGGTTTTTCATTGCCAGCTAAAATCTTGCCTATAGGGCAGCACATTGGTCAGAACCAGCCCTGGTGTCATCTCCACAGCACCCCCCATTTGAAACATGTTCCCACGGCTATGAACTTAATGATCAATAATTATTAAACATATCGTTTATATTATTCTGAAATGGACCAATATGCACAATGGCTACTTTTACTTTTGGTTCTTTAAGTATATTTTGATGCTAATACTTTTCTACTTTTACTTGAGTAACCTTTTGATTGCAGGACTTTTACTGTAACAGATTATATTTCTACACTCTGGTACTTCTGTTTTTACTTAAGTACTGTACAAGAGCTGAGTAATAACATTAGGGAATGATTTGAAAGTGATTTTGGCTCCAAAGTATGGAGTATGGTAAAGTTATCGTAATGTCGAAGTGTTGGGCAAGGCCCCAAATTACTCCATGTCTATGGTGTTGAAGTGAGAAAGTGTCTCTGTTGGCCCCTTCGACAACAACAACAAAACTTGATATCCACAGTTGTCTTTAAGCCCATATCTGGAGAAAAACAACATTCTGTTCTGTTCTAAAGATTTTGGGTCTGAAAAAGTATTCAAATATTAGAAGCCAATCTTTAAACCCACCAAATGAAATATTTTTGTTTTGTATAATGCAACCTCCTCCTCCCATCCCAAATACACTGCCAGTTAAACAAACTCAAAGTTAAAAAAAAAGAATAGCGGAGCCCACATATTTCAATCGTCTCCGTTGGAGAGTGTTTGAGTGACTTCTGCCTCACTATCCTGTGGGCTTTGTTGTTTCAGAGCATCATCTTACATCCCATTTAAAGGTTGGCAAATGTCAGGGTTTTCTTATCATTATAGTAAATGAGAAAATGCATTCTTAATGTTATTAATCAAATATGTATTGCCTTCATAAATGTGTTAATGGCTGAAACACTGCCATTTGTCTGTAATGATCCTAGCGGCATATTTCAGACTCCGTCAAAGAAAGATGAACTTTGTATTTTGTACGTTATGGGCAACTTCCGTCCAACCTTATTGATGCTCAATAAATACAAAATAAAAATGGTATGCATAATGTCTGTTCTTTCTCTTTCTCTTCAGGTAAAGCTGCCTTTCCCTGTAGATCAAATCACAAATCTTCCACGGAACGACTTCCAAATGTTGGTAAAAATGCACAAACTGACCTCGGAGCAGCTGGAGTTTATACATGACGTGAGGCGGCGGAGTAAGAATCGCATCGCGGCTCAGCGCTGCCGCAAGAGGAAGCTCGACTGCATCATGAACCTGGAGTGTGAGATCAGAAAACTGGTGAGTCATCAGTTTCCACCTAACTGTCACTTCCTGTTATCTGTCCAGCTCATCAAACACCACGTCAATTACACCAACCACCACCTGAGCAGAGAAAAGGACATGATGATGTGATGAAATACTATTCACTGATCTCAGATGGGTTCCATTCTCTCAGCTCTCTAACCTTAAGTGTCCTCTGGTGTGTGTGGGGATGGGGAATACATGCAAGATGGTAGGGTTGATCAATAATGGAAATTCATGTTTTAGAGTAAAGATTATTGGGTTTATTAGGAGAGGATGTGACTGAAAAAATACAAAAAGAGGATGAGTAAGTGTTTTCAGTACAGTTTTGAAAGACAATACAAAACTGTTGAATCCTGTTGATAGCTCCAGCGGATCAGAAAACCTTTATATGAGTAGTTTTGAAAGACAATGACATAATGAGTTATTTTGAAGAGAATATTAGTAGGTGTTGGTGGGTTTTTTGTTTAGAGGGAAAGCACTTAAGAGATATTATTTTGGAGGTTCTGCCCAAAAACCAAAGCACATAAGCTCATGCTAATAGGGTTTTTCCTGAATGAACTAAACCCTATTGACAAATCCCAACTGTGTGTGTGTGTGTGTGTGTGTGTGTGTGTGTGTGTGTGTGTGTGTGTGTGTGTGTGTGTGTGTGTGTGTGTGTGTGTGTGTGTGTGTGTGTGTGTGTGTGTGTGTGTGTGTGTGTGTGTGTGTGTGTGTGTGTGTGTGTGTGTGTGTGTGTGTGTGTGTGTGTGTGTGTGTGTGTGCGCAGGTGTGTGAGAAGGGGAAGCTGCTGACGGAGAGGAACCAGCTGAAGGCGTGTATGGGGGAGCTGTGGGAGAACTTCTCCTGCCTGTCCCAGGAGGTGTGCCGCGACGTGCAGCTGAGCCCTGAGCAGGTCCAGTCTCTCAACCACTACTGCCCCGTGCGGCCCGCCAACTCCACCGACACCCCCCCCAACAACACCAGCATCGACCTCACCACCCTCTCTGGCTCTGCCACGCCGGAGCCCAGCTTCCACGGATCGCCCGGGGCTGCAGATAGCGAGCCCGACTCGGCGGTCAGAAACGGGCCGGACAGAGAAACAGACATCCAGGACGCCGGCCTGTACGATGAGTCAGGGCTGGTCAAATCCAACCAGGCGGTAACGGTGGATTTCTGCCAGGAAATGACTGACAAATGTACAACTGATGAGCAGCCGAGGAAGGACTGCGCTAATTAGTGGTGGTTCTCTTTGTTGTTGATTTCGATGTTTTTTTTATTATTTAATTTTACTCTTCTGACAAACCCACTCTCAGGGTTGCTGAGACAGTCAGCCTCTGCCAGTGTTCACTGAAAAACAAGCTTTGTTTGTATTTATGTATTTTTGTGCTGTTTTCTTCTTTTTTTTTGAACGGTTGACACTAAAGTTGTCTTAACAGCAGCAATACTGTTCTCCAGGTATTCTCCTCTTACCACAACAGAGTGGGAACTTCTCACCAAACATTACAATGGTGCTATCCTCGCCCAACAGCAACCTCTACAGTGGGGACTCGCCCCCCACGTGTCACTCATCACAAGTCAAAGTGGAACCTCATCGGACCTAAACAGCAGCTCTCTGTGTCTCTCTGTTCCTGTCTTCCTCTTTCTCTGTCTCCCACTCTGTCTCTATCAATCTTCTCTACCTCTTTCTGTCTCACTTTTCTTTCTCTCTGTCTGTCTGTGGTTCGTCTCTCACCATATCTCAGTGGCCCTTTTTGTCACAGCAATTCAAACTCAGGAAAAAAAAGAATCCTCTGAATGTTCAACCTAATTCATGAAAAAGATGCAGTTGACTTTTTAAATGTTCATATGCAAATATGTCTTCGAGCGTCTGGCATTTGTAATTCTGTACAGGAGAACTGTGTGCAGGCTGTAACCGAAAACATTCCTCCTTTGCCTTCCTCAGCACTGAATTGAAAGGAAAAGGTTTTTTGCAGGCGGTTAGATGGCTATTTTTATTTCCCACTCATCAGCAATACCATTGTATTTGGATGTTGTAACGGTGACTTTCAAATGCTTGTTTGGCAGAAATGTACATAGTATGGAGCATGATGACTGTAACAGTGATTTTGTACTGGTAGAGGCTTAGACGTTTCTTTTTCACGGGGTTATATCAAGCACCTTTTGCTAAGGGGAAATCTTTGCTTTGCTGTTTCCTGTCCTGCCTAACGAATGCTCCCTATCACGGTGAGCGTTCCTATACTCAGGAAATCAGCTCCACATGAAGACACACACATGCAGTACATACAGACACATGCGTCAAAACACATGTACAATTTTTAGCCCCATGCATGTAATAAAGTTAGACATTCAAGTTGTGTTTTACGCGAGGCTCTTCCCCCTTTTCCTCTTTAAATGTGAAAAAAGAGTTCTGCCTTGTGTTGTTTGGAGGACATTTTATTATCAGTATTTTAAGATGCTCTTTGTGTACACTCTCGCAGATGTGTTTTGGGTTTATTCGATATTGCCGTTAGATGTTAGGAGACAGCAAAAAGTGCAGCCAACAAATAAGTGACAGATACTAAAAAAAATATCTAATTGATCCTGAGAAAGAGAAAAATATTGACTTCAGTCAGGCACTTTGTTTTGGCCTCAAGCACTCAGAGCCATTTAGCACTTCAATAAGGTCTTTGTCTTTGTTTCAGACCTCCTCAAAGTCTCAGACTGGAGCACTTAAACTTCAAGAGGAAACATCTTGTTTATATAAATATACAATAAAAATATCTTTATGAAGAAAATGTATCCGAAAGCTAAAAAGAAGCTAATGTTTTAGACCTTATATTTGTATTTCTTTAGGAATTGAATAAGCTAATTCAAATTGTATTCTACGTGAAAGCAGTGTGTTGATTGAGTAACAATCATATAAGATAGTAACACGTTTGCCCTAATTGTGCATTTGTTTGACCATCCTCATTTGTGATGTGCATGCATGCTGCCTAGCTTTAGGCCTAGTTAGTTTGTCTTCTTCTGTTTACCTTCTCTGAAGCAGTCTGCTTTTAAACTGATATCTCTTTGAAATGTCTATGTATAACAAGGCAGAAAGAGTGGATATTTACCCTAACTAGAGGAGGCTTTCAGGGCCGTACTCTAGCACAAGGTTGAATTCAAATGGTATTTAAAAGTGTATTCATTGCTCTTTAAAGCCCCAATCCAAAGAGACTATCCTTGAGTTAACTGGAGCAAATGTAGCTTGTAGGCAAGCTAATCTTTCATTAGCTTCACTACATCAATGTAATCTCTCATTGAGTAATTCGGAGAGATGTTTTACTATCCTTACTCTAAAGAATATTCCTTTCGATCATTTTTTTTCTACTTAAACTGACTTTGTAGTAGTTATTAGATTTAAATCTCTTTAGCCATGTATGGCAGGTCAAACTAAGATGCTAGATAGGTGCTACCAGGATAGCCTGTAGCAGCTAGCTATACCACCTACTCCCCCATCTAACTGAAGGTGATTTTTTCTTACTTGAAATAAACCGAGAAACTGTTTTATAGTAATCCCTGCAACATTATTATTTTTTGGCCAAACAAGTCTGGGATTTGGGCTTTAAAATGTGAATGAAAGTTTTAAAAGTTCTCCCCTGATTTTAAATAATTATAGATGTATAAGAAATGTCTCGGGTGAGACTGTTTTTTATACAGCCAAACAATTAAGTGTATTTTATAAAACCGTCTTTGATTTCTTAAAAGGCAGATACAAAGACCCACACACTCACACACACACACACACACACACACACACACACACACACACACACACACACTCATACACACTCATACACAGCAGTAGAGGACCTTCATCCGCTGGTGTGTTTTCTTTGTGTTTGTTCAGCCCTTTATCAAATATGTGCTCTTCTTCATTCTTTGATGCATATTTACTGCAGCAAAGCAGTATCTACCCATATAGATTGTACCAGGTTCCAGGCAGAAAGCTAAACATTACATACGCTTATTTTCTGCAAACATTTTGCAACTCGCTTTTTATTCATGTACTTTTTAATCTGCCTAATCTTAAATTGAGGAGGCCCGGTGTTGGATTTGCGAGCATAGACTCTGACTTTATGTCTCTGTGTGGAGAACATTTATTTGTGAAGTTTGTGTTGGAGCAAAACTATTGTAACAAAGGCCCCTGGGTGTCTCCTCACATTATTTAATAATACAACAGTGATCACATCCTTTTGTTTGCATAGCAGAACTTCTACCTATTGAATGTTGATAATTCAATTTAGCAAACCTTAGAATCCCGTGGACCTCGGGTGATTCACTGCTCGGTCAAAGTGCAGTAACAGGCATCCTCTGCAACATGTCAACTCTTATTTAAAGGGTCCATTCACGTTACAAACACAAATGATCCCTTACTGTATGTCTTGTAGACACTGGTCACCCAGATAGATCTGGTTTTATTGGTTCATGTTTTGGGATATCTGTCTCTTTACATTCTGCCTTTTTGGTGCTCACACCACTGAAGGAAGTACTCTCCTGTTACTCTGAATGCTGTGAACAGTATTTTTTCAGAGAATGCCAAAACGTTGGTGAATAAAACCATAACTATAGGCCTTGCTAGTTACTGATAGATGTGAGTGACAACATTTTTCTTGTCATTTGGGTGAACCGACCCTTTAGTGTCTCAGGTGCCACGCATTTAACCCGCTCTCACATCACTCTGAAGCAGATTTTCTTTTTTACTTTAGTACTTACTTTATCAAATCAAATGAATGCCCCTTTTAAATGATTTGTTCAAATGACTTAAAGCTGCATCAATTCATTTCTAACCTTCACAACGAACAAAGAAAGCAACATTATGATTCATTTGGAGTTGTGTGCATGTCAACATATGAATGGAGTTGATATGATGTACCCTCTTAGCTCATTGTTCCTGATCTCCACCAATTCATTAGAGTTCACCAGCTAACTGACTTTGTATCCGAGCCAGCAGAATGGGATGTTTGGAAAACCAAGAATAATAAGTGAAAAGAGGCTGAAATATTCAGTGGAGATGAAGGAAAAGTAGTGTTGGTGATCATATTTTTGCTAAATGTTTAGCAACCTCATACACAATGTTCTTTTGATCAATTTTTCATATAAAAAATATTGGTGCAGCTTTAAAATTATATAATAAGCTTGAACAACTCAAATAAATCTCAGAATTTGATACTTATGGAATCCTCCAGGTTCAATTGTTGTTTATTACAGGAAAGTGGCTCCAACTGCTCCTACCTTGTTGCTGTGTATTTGTCTTGTTTAATTGAACTTTTGTGTTGCTGCTTCTCTGAAACAAACACTGGCTTTTCTACTCCAAAGGTTGTTCTATCAAATAATATGAACAAAAACATGCCTTTCTCACAGATTGCTAATCTTTTCTTGAAAAAAACACAAAACAAATCTGGTATCCTGGTTGAATGCGCAGGCTGAGATCATTGAGTAAAATATACAAATGCAAAATGTTTACAATTGCCATGCAAAAATGGCTCGGTTTAATTGGACTGGTTCTTGTTGTCGTGGAAAGAGACAAAGTTTCTTCACCTTGTCTTTATTCCAACTTTTGGGATGGCTCAGCATTACATGGATAAAAGTGCACCTCCAATATTTGCCTTAGGACTTGCAGAGGCCATAGTTCACATTCAAGTGAAGTGAGTGTATGCAGGGGCCCGGCCCCCATCCCTGAGTCACCAGTGCAGACTTCTTCACACTTATCTACCTGTGAAATCCTTCATACCTCTCATAACTGGTCAATGACTGTATCAGCAAACCGCATCAGGTGTTTTTCTAAATGCTTTTTACACAGATTATATGGATTCTTGTATTAGTAGATTTTGGTGCACCATTTTTTATGTAATAGCTCTTAAGCTTGTAGTTCGAGTTGTTTTTTTGTTTTCATTTTTCTAGATGAATGTTTTGTGTTAATAATTGTCAATTTCAAATAGCTGTTATTTCTCACTCTACTAAGAGTTCTTACCTTTATCATTTTGAAATGCTACATGACCCTAATTAATTAAAATGACTTAAAAACCATTGTAAATATGGTATTGTGCAAACCCCATTTTCATTCATTTCAATTGCTTGTGTTATATAAATGACTCTTTTGTCTAGACACCATTTCTCTTTATGAAATAAAGAAACATGCATATCATGTGTTTTGTGCGTGGTTTTGGAAAAATGAGACCAAATGTTGGTCAGTATTAAAGATGCATGAATTGCGCGCACACACACACACACACACACACACACACACACACACACACACGTTTCTGCACATGTAATGTTAGTTCTTCTTCCTATGGAAGCACATTCTACGGTGGTTGACAGGAGCAAGTGCGTGACATCGGCCCAAAACACTTCCACTCGAAGAAACATGCTGCGGTTTCAAAAACACTGTAAATATCAAAACACAAATGTGCCAAAACACATACAAATGATGAAACATCTTCCCCAAGGTGACAACACATGTTACATTTAGAAAACATTCACCGACTTCACGAAACATTGTTTACTGAAAGCGCTGCATAAACAAAATGCTTCAAGAGGCACAACAGAAACCAGGGGACACTAAAAAGTGACGCACACAGCTGGGACCGGACACAGCTGGGACCGGAGTTGGCCAACTGTCACTGTTGGCAGAGCTGGTCTCTGGTTTCAGAACTGTAAGAATTTGTCAGTGCAGTTGAAATGTCTAGGTTGGTGAAGATGTCTCTTTATTTGCATGTTTTGGTACATTATTGTTCCTTCTCCTAATGGAAGTGTTTTTGGCTGTCGGAGCGCGTTGGCACCTGTTGGCCACCATACATCTCTAACTGTAAAAGAAAATAATATGATTAAAATTAAGTCATGGGATTGTCATTATAATCTCGTAATAAAAAATTAAAAAACACTTAGTATATCAAAATATTCTCACTCAGACTAAACAATTTTGTTTATTAGAAGAAAAACTACAGGACATCGGAAACATTGTCAGATGTATTCATAAACAATTTGAGGCGACTCTTAGTTGAACAAAAGGTTGAATTTGAAGAGCCCTTTTCTCCTGTGGGTCATGGGGTTTGATAAACAGTTGATAAGAGAGTTCCCTCTTCTTCATTTGTGGTTGCCAATGCCACAATCTTAAATGACAATCTTCAGTCACATAGCCAATCTGTTCAACAGGCTTTTGGTCTTATTATATGAGATATTATGCTTTAAGCCAAATATACATTTGATTCATATTTGATTAAGCAAGTGGCTTGCAAATGATCAATATAAAAGTATCAGGTGCTGAAGATATCATTAGTAATGAACATTAAGAAAATGTTGAAGTGCTCTTTGGGGTCAGGATCCCTCGGTCGCCTTTGAACTTCTGTATGTCTCCAGCTGGGTCACAAAACGGTGATTTTCAATCTACTTTTTCATGATTGAAGACAGCTCCAGAATCATGCTCTAAAAGAAGAAAAGATGGTTGAGAAAAACATGGTTATTATCCAAATCACAGACACTTGTTTTTCTGACCTCCAGTTGATAACTTTGAAGCAGGTGGATACAGTTTGGCAAAAGAACATTTCGGCCGGGATCCTCAAGTGTACATTGTTTTTAAAACTAATTTGGGCCGCATAACACTGAACGGCACCACTACCCTGCTCTAAATAGTATCTTTTAATGTACCTGCCCAAACTCTTTTTACCCAGCTGTTTTCACAGAAGAGAAAAAGGGACTAAGAAATACTGAAAAACCACTTTTTGTATGTGTTAGTCATACATACAGAAAGATCAGACTTGAATATAAGCACCAGAATTGAGTTTTTCCAACTTGCCTCTTTCATAGGTTCTGCATGGACTCAGTTTTGGTGATTTAACATACTGATTTCATATATTTGAGAGCTCCTCTCTCAACTGTTTGAAGTGGGCGAAGCTGAATTAGAATGAATGTGACTTTCTTCCAATCACAATTTAGCAATATTTCAATTATATTATGTGACAAAAACATACATTTTCATAATGTCCAACATTTGTATAAGTATTAAAGTGACATAAGTACTATGTAGTAGTAGCAGGTCTCGACATTAAGGACTGCCCGATGGCCATCTAGTATTTAGCTCGGGCCATGAAGCCTCACCTGCTGGTTGCCCGATCGGGCAATCTATTATGCCAGTATCATGCAGCTCGCGGATCCAGTAATGAGTGACCCGACAGTAAAACTAAACATATCTATAACTAGTTTAGGTAGTTTGGGAGGTAATTAAAATAGCTACGTGTGATATTCTAACCTGAAGTGTGTGTTTTGTCTGCTCACCGCTGCATGTGATCATGCAGAGCTGCGTGTCGACTCGTCAGCCGCAGCTGATCTCTCTCTCCCGTCAGATTAGACTACACTCGCATTTATGTCCATATCGATCAGATCCAGCTAGTTTTAGCTAATGATAGGACTACCTGCTTATTAAAGACACCGTGACCTAAACAATAAGTGTCGCTATGCAACTGGGTGAGGCCACAAAGTATAGCGCAGCATTATGCATTTGTTTACATGCCCACCGGAACCCCGAGGCATTAGCAACAGATCAACGCACAATCAACCCAAACAGCACATCTCTTTCTCCATATTAAGTGTTACACATTAGAATTGACTACTCTTGTCTGGCTAAAGGGAAATTATTTTGACCGGACATTTTGACCGAAGAGATTTAGATTTGCTTGCTAACGGGAACTCTGATGTCGCCATTGTGTGTGCTTCGCGGATGCACTCGGCTGCTCGGGTCTGCTCGGTCAGCTTCTGGATGAGGAGGCATTCCTTCGACCAACTTACAGTAGATAACATTACAAACATTTTTAACAGGGGCCATAATAGCGTAAATAATGTTTGTTTTGGTAGTTATAACGGCATGTAATGTTTTCTACTTTATTACATCTGGGAAGGCATTTGCCTTCATCAGATGGAAAGTGTCTTGACCAACAACTTAAGTATTTATTATAGCTATGCAGGGCATGCAAGCGAGCAAACACAAACAAGTGAAATGAAGAATACAATTGAAATTGTAATATTGTGGTGGTTCATCTTATAATTCAGTCTATAAAATGCACCAGACAGCATCTAAGACCTGCAAAAATCTAAATGTTCTAGGGGGAGGCCCCCCAAACCCTTCGTGCGTCATTTCGTCCGCGCGCATTTTTCAGGGCAATCTCTATTGGGCTCAGGGCCATCTGTAAATTAGCTTAGATGGCCCACAGGGCCATCTCCCAAAATCCTTAATGTCATGCACTGAGTAGTATTTTTGAAATGCTGCTACTTATTTTTGAGCCATTTGGATGTGTACTTATGGCTGTGTATTTTATTACTGTGTGCTTTTCTAATAAGTTAGCTTGCTCTTTATTATTGCAAGCCTGTTTTGACCTGCTAGTGCTATGCCACTTTTGCTGTAAAACATTTCCCCGCTGGACTAATGAAGGAGTTCTGATTCTGACAGAGCAGTGGAGAGCTGCAGTATGTTCCAGTGCTGTCCAGCAGGGGGCGACCTACTCCAGACCCCCCAACTCAGTGTCACTGACAAGTGCTGACAACGCTACATAATATACTTTTACTCCATTACATTTTTGAGGAAAATATTGTATTATTTACTCCACTTAATTGATATGACATTAATATTTACTAGTTACTTTGTACATATACAATACATGATGATGCCTCTGATGCAGTAGGCTACTGTACTACCAATACCCAGTACTCTAAAATAACTTAAATTGACTCAAATTTAATTTGATATGCAATGTATTTGTTACTGATAACAAGAACCATAATACTGATCTATTATGAAAAGAGCCATTCTGTATAAAGGAGAACTTTTATTTTTGATACCTTTTGCTTATAATACTGCTGGAATTCTACTTACGTAAAAAATTGTATTAATTAGATTCACTTGTAATGGAGTATTTTTAAATCATCTTATTTCTACTTTAACTTAAGTAAATAACCTGAATATTGATTCTGTCTCTGCTGAAGGCAGTCATAAATAAAATGAAATCACAGACGATCTGTTATTCCTTTGTTTGATGTTCTTTTTTTAGGCATCTTGAAACTTCCATGAGTGAAACATACATTTTAGTCTGGGGTTTAGTTGAATTTTTCTACTGATTGTACTTCTTTATTCAAATGTACTTCTAGGGAAGGCAGACAGTGTCCAAAATGTTAAGTGTTGAAAACCTTTCTTTATAATAAAGCATGTAGAGCTGGGTCCTGAGTCCTACATTTTATGGTATTTTATTTGCTTGTTTTTGTTGTCATTGTACTGTCTTTTTTATTGTACCTCATTCTCTTCATCTATTTCATTTGTATTTCACATTCTATCGTATATGTTATAATTCTCTGGTAAATGTAATGATATTTTACACTGTCATCTATGTTGGTTCATCTGTAAAGCCAACAGCTTTGATTTGATTTGATTTATAGTCATACTTTTTATTCATATAAGGGCTCCACACTGAAAAAACTGACACTTTGGCTTTAATTAAATCTATTATATCAACAGATTTCACATAACTACATTAAGTTAGTTGAAAGCAATAATATTTAGTTCAACCTATGTAAACTTAATATCTTTTAACCAACCTAATACTTTACAAATAATTAAAGTAACCTTAACAGTGCAGATACATAAACCATGTCTCTGCTCACCATAGACATCCTCCTCCCGCTGGCTGGGGGTGGGGGGGTCACTGCTGGGCTCTCCCCCTGGTTCAGGTGCTGGGCCTCCAAGTCTGCCCCGCTCTGGGAGCCGGTGCTGTCCGACGTGGAGGCCAGCATGCCGTCCGACAGGTCCCGAGACATGAAGCTGCACTTCCTGGCTGTAGGGTAGTGGTCGCTCTCCGGAGAGTCGCTGATGTCGCTGTACTCCTTACTCACTCTGCTCTGCTTCCTCTGGGCATTCCTCAGGGCGGCGGGGATCTCCATGTGTCCGGCCATCAGTGTGGGTCGGGGGCCGGCATACTGGGGCCGGCCTGAGCCGTGCGCTTCATTGGACTCGTCACTGCTGCAGGACGGCTTCCTGTTGTCCGCTGAGTGGCCCTTGGGCTGCTGCAGGTATGTGTGTGCAGGCTGCTGGCTGTTGGAGCCCTCCTTATTGCGAGGGGTCGCAAGGGCCACACTCCCCCTTTGGGCATCAGAGCCAGCAGAGCAGGTCATCTGAGTGAGCTGCATCAGCCTCTGCGGAGAGGAGTTAGTGAGCACACACACCTGCTGCACCATAGAGTTCTTCTTAGACCGGCACACGCTCTCATCGTCTCCATATTTGTATCCATACAGGCTCTGCTTGATCTCCTTCACCCCCAGGTGGAAGATCTCCAGGAGATTGAGGAACAAAGACACTCCAGCAATAACCAGCATGAAGATCATGAAAATGTTCTTCTCTGTTGGCCGGGACACAAAACAATCCACACTGTTGGGGCAGGGCAGCCGCTCACATTTGTACAAAGGGGATAGACCGATGCCGTACAGTGCACACTGACCGATAATGAAACCCACCTCTACCGCAGATCTGGTTAAGATATGGAAAACATATGTGCGGAGCAACGAGCCTCTCAGAGGAGCCTTCCTCACTTTCTTCTGTTCATCCAGCTTCCTGAGCTCTCGCTCGATCCTCTTATGGTCCTCCTGCTGCAAGGGGTCCGTGCTCTCCAGCGCAGCCTTCAGACAGGCTTTCTTCCTGTGCCTCTCCTTCTCCAGGGTCCTCAGGCGGTACAAAGCATGCCCCATGTAGACCAGAGAGGGCGAGGACACGAAGATGATCTGCAGCACCCAGTAGCGGATGAGGGAGATGGGGAAGGCCTGATCGTAGCAGACGTTCTTGCAGCCGGGTTGCTCCGTGTTGCAGACAAACTCACTCTGCTCGTCGTCCCACACGTCCTCAGCCGCCACGCCAAGCACAAGCATGCGGAAAATGAAGAGGATGGTGAGCCAGATCTTCCCCACGATGGTGGAATGAATGTGGACTTCTTCTAAAATACTCCCTAATAAGTTCCAATCCCCCATCTTCTGTCATATTATTATTATCTGTTGATGAAGAAAGAGCAATTTTAAGGCTTTTCATTGCATTACATTTTCTACATTAGGCCTACATTTCCTTTGGCTGACGCTTTTATCCAAAGCAACTTACAATAAGTGAAAAAACATAAAGAATCAAAACAACAAGGAAAGTGCAGATATATTCACTTCAAGCAAGATCATACCATATTAAGTTCTGGTGAATTAGTTACACGGCCTAAATTAACCCTTTGTTTATTTATTTAGAGTTAAATTGCCAAGGTACAATCGAAACAGATGGGTTTTCAGTTTGCGACTGGAGTTTCCGCTCTCTTGATATCAATGGGGTGCTCATTCAACCATTTAGGAGCCAGGAAAGCAAACAGGCATTAGGTGAAAAGTCCAAAAATATGTTTTACTTACATGTTTTCTAGGGTCCTTGTCTCACATGCTTCAGCATAAAGCTATTATATAACAGCAGACTCCTTCGTGGAGACATCAGGGCTCATTTGTTGTCCCTTGGAAATGGATGAGACCTCACTGAGCGCTGGAGCTGACACTGTTTCCATGCTGTTGCGAACTAGGACTCCGGTTTGAAGCCATTGATCCAGTGCAGCCCCCATCATGCCCTGAGGTTATTTCACCCTGATACTTTTACCAGGACAGCACACGGAAAATAGCGCCAACTGAAAAGTCAATACAGCGACACGTACAATGTGTTCAATTCTCCTGCTGATAAATTGTGCACAAGTATGCTTTTAACCATGTCAACAGTTTGGTGAAGGATAATGGTACAGATCAAATGTATTTCAGAGAACAGAAACTAGTTTAAAAGTCCCCAGTCATTTAGTGTATCGACGCTCTGACATTTGAGTACTTTTTAAAGAACAACACAAATAAAGACATGTATATTTTGTTATCCATACTTATTCCATACATGTGGACCTCTTCAGACCACACTCAAACTGGTACATTTACGTGTTCACCCTTTATAAGATGCAGAGCTGGGAAGTAGTGGAGTACAAATACTTCGTGACTGTACTTAAGTACATGTTTCTGGTATCAGTACTTTACTCCACTACTTATTTTTCTGACACATTTTTACTTTTACTTTTACCTGTACTTTCTACTTCTTACATTTTCAAAACAGGCTGGTTACTTTAGTTTTAATCTGTGTTTGCTTCATTAGCTAACAATGACATTATTTTTCTATTAATATAAAGGGAGTTAATATATTAATATAGTATTAATATAAACTATTATTAATATATTAATAGTATTAATATTAGTATAATATATTAGTATTAATATAAACTCTTTAAAACATTTGGTAGTTATGGGTACTTTTTACTTAAGTACATTTCAAAGTTCTTTACTTTTACTTGAGTAAAGAAGTTTAGTCAGTACTTCTACTTTTACAAGAGTATTTTTACATGAATATCTCTACTTCTACTTGAGTAAAGGATGTGTGTACTTTGCCATATCTGATAAGATGAGGATCACTGTTACGACTGAATAAACGGGTTTGAACTTACTCTTAACGAAGAAAAACAGTATCAAAACAAAGCCACTCTTAATGAGGAAAAACACTAGGAGCATGAATAACCAAATACTCACACAAGACGTGGCTCAAAGCTCTGCTTGGGATTATTCCTGGCATGATACGCTGGTAGATTGTCACAAGAAACGAAACAAACTGGCACAGGACAAAGGGAGACGAGGACAATAAATACACCAGGTAATGGGGAACAGGTGGAAACAATCAGGGGCGTGGTCGACAATCACAGGAGTAGGAGACACACAAGAAAGGGAGGTCAGAGTCTCTGAAACGAGAGGGAAGGTTACTATTCAAAAATAAAGGGGAAAATCACTAGACAAAGACAAAAACACTTTAACTAAACTGACATAATTTGCGAGAGACGACAGTACTCCCCCCTCTTGGGCCAACTCCTGACGGCCCAGGAACTTGAGGGTGCTGGCGAAAAAAGTCATTAATGAGAGTTTGATCCTCAACAAATCTTGATGGGATCCAGGAGCGTTCCTCTGGTCCATAACGCTCCCAGTCAACCAGGAACTGTCTCCCTTTTCCTCTGTTCCGGACCGCCAACAGGCGCTTGACCGTATAGACCAGGCCGCCGTCGAGCATTCGGGGGGGTGGAGGGGGTTTGGCTGCGGGAACCATGGGGCTTTCCTTTACCGGCTTCAGTCGTCCCACATGGAAAGTGGGATGAACCCTCAGAGACCTGGGGAGACGAAGGCGGACAGAGACAGGGTTAATTACTTTGGTCACTGGGAATGGGCCTACGAACCTAGGTGCCAATTTCCGTGACACCACATGAAGTGGAAGATCCCTGGTAGAGAGCCAGACCCTCTGGCCGGGCCTGTACTCCGGAGCTGGCCGACGCTTCCGATCTGCCGCCACCTTCATGCGTTCCCCACTCCTTACAAGAGCCCTGCGGGTGGACCAGATCCGGTGACAACGCCGAACCAGGGCGTGGGCGGACTGGACTGTGACTTCCTTCTCGAGATCCGGGAAGGTAGGAGGTTGATACCCATAGAAAGCCTGGAAGGGAGTCAACCCAGTAGGGGCCGTGGGGAGCGTGTTGTGGGCGTACTCTACCCATGTAAGATGCCTGCTCCAGAAGGAAGGGTTCTGTGAGATGAGGCAGCGAAGCCCAGTCTCTAATTCCTGATTAAGACATTCGGTCTGGCCATTGGACTCCGGATGGTAGCCGGATGACAGGCTCACCGATGCCCCGATGAGGTTGCAGAACTCCCTCCAGAAGCGTGAGATGAACTGCGGACCCCGGTCTGAGACAATATCTTTGGGGAAACCATGGATACGGAACACATGAGTCATCATGATCTCTGCCGTCTCTTTGGCAGACGGCAGCTTGGGTAAGGCAATATAATGAACCATCTTAGAAAAACGGTCCACCACCGGGAGTACGGTGGTGTTACCTTCTGACATCGGGAGCCCAGTGACGAAATCCACGGAAATCTCAGACCAGGGCCGGCTGGGAACCGGGAGCGGCCGGAGCAGCCCCATCTGTGCCCTGGAGGATGTCTTGTTGCGGGCGCAGACAGGACAGGCCTCCACATACTCCCGGACCTCACGTTCCATGGATCCCCACCAAAAGCGTTGATTGATAAAGAATATGGTCCTCTTGACCCCAGGATGGCAGGTGAGCAGCGATGAGTGAGCCCAATGGACGACCTATGGACGTACAGTAACATTGAAATGCGCGTGCCCGGAGAGGGCGGGTGACGCGCCCGTGGTGTCCGCGCTCGCAGCCGGCCCGACGGTGCCCGTGGCGGAGCCTCTACCGGTTGCCTTGTCCGCGGCCGGGCCGCCGGTGCTGGGGTCCGCGCCGCCGGTGCTGGGGTCCGCGCCCGCGGCGGAGCTGCTGCATGGTCCTTTTGTCCACGGCCGGGCCGCCGGTGCTGGGGTCCGCGCCGCTGCGGAGCCGCTGCCGGTTGCTATGTCCACGGCCGGGCCCGCACCCGCGGCGGACACGCCGGTGGTGGAACCGCGGGTCAGTTGGTCCGTGGCAGAGCCAACGGTTTCACGCGTGGGAAGCACACAGGCAGCCGGTACACACAGTATCACACACACAGACACTCAGGTCACACCGAAAGCAGATAGTGAGCACACTGCAGCCAGAGTGGCTGAGTCTGTTCTGGAGGATGTGGTAATGGATGAGGATTTGCTAAGGTTACCTGTTAAAAGGAAAAACGAACAAGTGAGCAAAGGAAGTGTGGCTCAAAAAGGGAAGGTGTCAAAGAAGGAGTCACTGTGTCCTCCTTTCAGCCAGAGGGTGTCTCAGAGGACTCAGAGGACAGTGACAGTGAGTCATTCTTTGACATCGTTGAGGTAGCAAAGGGAGAGGAGTACTCTTTCCAGAGGATCAGATCCTTTCTGGCGGAAACTAAGGGGTGGAGGGGGGTGAAATTAGATGATTTTTTTAGTGATTTGCAGATCTTTCACAATTCTGCCAGGGTTCTCATGCGGCCATGGGCGCGGGAAGGGGGGTGCTGAGGGCGCTGCAGCACCCCCTAGCGGCAGGCAGGGGGTGCGGAGCTCCCCTGTCTGAATTATTATTTGACGGTTATTGCTGCTCCCGCTGTGCATAATCTGTGTAATATGTAGCCAATAAATTCCACATTGTTGGTAAAATAATATTTTGGCCTGCCCCGAATGTTTTTTCTGTAGCCCCGGACAATTCTACCTCAATAATATAATACATTAACCGTGCTTTACGTGAACCTCATCAAGACACTAGAAAGGACGGCAGGACTGTAATTTCCCGTGTTCAGTGAATGCAACAGAGGCAAGACACCAGACCAATCAGAGAGTTGCATGGAAATAAAAGTGTGCTTGTGTCATTCAAGCTCGCGGCTCTGTGTGTGTGCGGAAATAGCGCATTTACTGTGTGTGAGAGAGGGGGAGAGAGAGAGGGACCGGTGCCAGCAGCAGGGACCGTGTTGTTAGCATCTGGTTAGCTAGCTGCACTAACGGACATACGGAGCTGTTTGTTCCACAACAAGCTGGAGGAGAGCTCTCCTCTCAGACTGAGAGGCTCAGGTGAGCTAAAGGACTCTCTGAGTGTTTCGATAGTTAACTTTAGTCTAAGTTATCTCAGTGGGTCTCAAACGGTTTGGTCAAAAATTATTCAAAAGATTATTTCCGCGGCACACCTTCATATGATCATTATAGTTATAAAAAAAATAAGAGAATAAAGGAAAAACAGTTATGAAATACTATATGGCAGTAAAACAAGAATACAGTTTGAAAGGGGAGTGATTTGTAAAATATCCATAAAGAAAAAGAACATCTGCTTACAGTTGTGTTTCATCTGGGTGTTGAGCGATGTATCCATAGATCTCTTAATGTTGCTCTCAAAGTGCAGCAGATTTATGCTTTTAACTTCAATATTTAAAAAGAATCTTCCCGGGGGAGCATCCCCCCGGACCCCCCTAGAGGAGGTGAGGTCCGCTCCCCACTCGTAAAGTGGGGAGCGGCCTATATGCCGTGAGCTGATTATCGAGCCTTCATTGTAACAGTCGCGGGTTTACTGTGTGTTTGCGTGTGGGGAGTTTTTTTGTGCGTGCTCTATAGTGCCCGTAATAGTGTTCACTGGAGTCCAGCACCTCAGCACCCCCACTCAAAATACCTTCCCGCGCCTCTGCATGCGGCGCAAAGAAGCCTTAGGGGAACCTTTCTTCAGCGGCCCAGAGAAGGCTCGGTTAAAGAAGATACTTCAGAGGATTAGAGAGGAAACTGCAAAGAAAGATAATTAAGTACATCTTGGTTTTATTTTTATTTTTTTATTTTTCTTCAGCCAGGTTTTTGATTTTGTTAGGATGCAACTATAATTTCATAATGAGTGACATAAAGATGGGCTCTTTAAACATTAACGGTGCTCGAGGGGATGCTAAGAGAGCACTTTTATTTACTTTATTAGGAAACAAGAGTTTAAATGTGACGTTTCTCCAGGAAACTCACAGTACTGCTGAGAACGTGAGTGTCTGGAGGAGGGAATGGGGAGGGGAGGGCTTCTTCAGCCATAAGCGCAGCAATAGTGGAGGGGTTGCCATTTTCTTTGCGAAGGGCTTTACACCCTTCTCCTGTACGGTCGAAGAGGTCATCCCAGGACACTTGCTCAAAATAAATGCTGAATTTGAAAAAGTTAAAATATGTTTTATAAATATTTATGCTCCCAGTGTGGGCGCAGAGAGGCTTTTGTTTTTTGAGAAACTGAAACACACTCTTAGCACCTGTGATAGTGAGGAGTATCTGTTCCTGGGGGGTGACTTCAACTGCACAGAGAACCCTGTGCTGGATAGGAACCACCAGGAACCGCATGCTGCCTCGAAGAGTGCCTTAATAAGATTAACAGAAAGCTTTGAGCTGTGTGATGTTTGGAGGCACTTCCACCAGGGCCAGCGGCAGTACACGTGGGTGCACTCCAGGGATAACCTGTTGTCTCTAGCTAGGCTGGATCGTGTCTATGTTTTTAATCATCACATTAATGTTAGCAGAAGCTGCTCCATCAGTCCAGTGGGAATCTCTGACCATTCCCTCGTACAAGTCTCAGTTTTTATTAATCATGTTAAGTGTAATAGTGCGTATTGGCACTTTAATGCTTCTCTGTTGGCCGACAACCATTTAAAAAATGCTTTTAAATTATTTTGGGAAAACTACCGTTTATCTAAGAGTGAGTACAATTTTCTTCAGCAGTGGTGGGATGTAGGTAAAGTGAAGATCAAGCAGCTTTGCCTACAGTACACTTTCAATGTCACAAAGGACATGGCTAGATCTCTGAGAGCTCTGGAGAGAGAAGTGGTGGAGCTGCAGGGATTGGCAGACTCCACAGGAGAGCATGTTGAAGTTTTCAAAAGTAAAAACTCAGCTCTGTCTGACCTGCTGGGGTTTTCTGCTAAGGGTGCTCTGGTCAGATCCCGGTTTCAGAACATCGTGAAAATGGATGCTCCCTCTCACTTTTTCTTTGGTCTAGAGCGTAAGAATGGTCAGAGGAGGCTGATGCACTGCCTGCAATCCAATGCTGGGCAGCTGCTTCAGGAGTCCGCCGACATTCGTCAGTTTGCTGTGGAGTTCTACAAAGAGCTCTACCGAACAGAGTTCCAGGCCGAGCCAGAGGTGGCGCAGTCGTTCTATGAGGGCCTTCCTAACGTCCCTGAGGAGGACCATGCTGAGCTGGAGGCGGAGCTCTCTGCCCAGGAGCTGCAGGAGGCCCTGCAGAGCATGCAGAGTGGGAAGGCTCCTGGCATAGACGGCCTGCCTGCAGACTTCTATAAGGCTCTCTGGCCGGTTATAGGTGACGACCTGCTGAGTGTGCTCAGAGACAGTCTAAGTAACGGGAGTTTGCCTCTGAGTTGCAGGAGAGCTGTGCTCACTCTCCTCCCTAAGAAAGGAGACCTGCAGGAGATTAAGAACTGGCGTCCTGTGTCTCTACTCTGTACCGACTACAAGCTGCTTTCCAAAGTGTTAGCGACGAGGCTGAGAAAAGTGATGGAGCATGTCATTCACGTAGACCAGACATACTGTGTACCCAGCAGGTTGATAACCAGTGGTCAAGTTGTAAAAAAAAGCCAGGGGGGATGGTGGATCTGCATGCCCCCCCCCCCCCCCCCCCGGAGATTAAAAACAAAAATTAACCTGCAATTCAGGGTAGTTGAGTAGACTGGATATATGTTTGGTGCTGACTGCCTTAAGGGCCCTTAATTTGATCTGATGACAGCGCATTTGGTGGGAGACCAACGTTGTACCCTTTTGATTAGTGTTTAAGCACAAAGATAATTATTATATTCTATTACTGTAAAACAACTTGCATGCTATGGATATATTACGTGTCAGATACTCCTGTCATTGATCTTGACCAAGGCACCTCAGAATTAGAGTTGGTCCCATGGCTACCACTGCTCCTACATAGTGTAAATGCAGAGGACACCTTTTCCCACTGGGTGCAAGTGCAACTTCAACTTCAACTTCACACTCACAATACCTATAAATCTACTGGGAATTCATCCATTAAATGTTGAAACAAAACCTCACAAAACATTGAACATGAATCCTCTCTAGTCAAGTCCATTTTAATTCAAGTGCAAGAACATGGATTAAACAAATATACTATTTACAAAATCTGAAAATAATACATATAATATGATATACAAATACAAATAAACAGTTTTATTCAATGGCTAGCAACCCAATTCTCCCCTATACTGTAGTATCTCATAGGATCTTCCAAAGAGTTTCATAATCATGTTTTTTAATGACAACTTTCCGGGCTCTTGCTCTCAGATCATTAGCCAAGCTATGACTTTGAAGCCAAGACTTGACATAAACTTCTGGTTTGAACATTTGTAGTGGAGGGCCAACACACTTGATGAAAAGCAAGGCTGACATACTTTTTACCTCTAGCGTGCTTCTAGTTGTGGTTAAAATGTTCATCTGACTGAACCCACGCTCACACTCAGCTGTGGAGATGACCAGTGTGTTCACTGCTTGAAGGAGGGGTTTTAGCTCTTCTGGTGCTTGTGGTGTCATTTCATCAACAGTTTTGAGTTTCACCATATCAACATATTCCCTCATTCCTCTCTGAATTTGTCTGCCATCATCAAGCTTGAAAAAGGAGCAGAGTTCCTGTATTTCCTTTTCGGCATAACGAACACCACACACATCTGGCCAGTTTGATGGCTGCAGCACTTTGACATTGTCAAGAAAGCTCTGGTACTCTTCTTTGCTTCTCTGTTTTCCAGGCAGTGATCCCATTCTTGTCTCAATTTTAGCAGCCAAAGCATGAAAAAAATGTTGGTGGTTTATTTCTCTGCTGTGTCTTAAATTATTTGTTAGTGGCACCCCTTTGAATAGCTTCAAACCGATTGCAGTCTGAGCCACTTCTGCCGCTGGTCCAGGCTGCTCTGCCATGGACTTCAACACACGGACCTGCCGACTGAGTATTGCTACAGCCTTGGGGAGCGTCATGTTTCTGTCTTGAAGAGAGAGAGAGAATTCAGACAACTCTTCTAAAGCATCATACATGATTCCAAGATTGTGCACAAAGGTGACATTAGAAAGGCGATCTATTAAACCACTGAACATGCCTTTCTCTGTTGAACTTCTTTTAGGATCAACTGAGGCATTGGAAAAGTGCTTGTGGATTGCAGGGTACTGCTGCCATACAGCTTTAATGGTCCTGTAACTGGATGCCACCCATCTAGTGCTGAGAATTCTCCCTATGTTCAGACACTGTAAAGCAAGTTCCTCACAACATTCAGTGAGCTCACGGCGGTTTTTGGCCGATGCATGATAGAGACTGTACACTTTGTCAAAGAAAAACTGGAAGTCATTCATCCCTACAGTTTCTTCAACAGCATCTCCAACACTCAGCTCAAGACGGTGGTTCATGCAGTGCCACACCATTACGTTTGGAAACTTTTCTACGATTTTGGTTGCAACACCTGCTTTACTTCCAAGCATTACAGAAGCTCCATCTGATGCAAAGCAAACAAAGCGTTCACTCAGAATAGCTTCAGAGAAGCCATGATGTGACAGATTTTTCATTAGAGCTTGATAGATTTCACCTGCATTGGTAGCAGAAAGCTCAACTAGATCCAAGAAGAATGTTAGGGGCTCTTCACTCATCCCTAAGCTCGCTCTAATATAAATGATCAATACTGATTTTTTACTGTCAGTTGTAGCTTCATCTATCATAACAGAAAGTTTTGTTCCACTTTGAAGGACCTTTCCAACTACTCTCTTTCGCATTTCATTTGCTATGTGTTGGCTGATTGTTGCACAGGAATAGTCTGAATGTAAAGTTCTTCCCATGTCTAGTCCATTCAAGACTTGCAGATCAATATCGGACGGTAGATCTGTGAAAGGCCTTCCAGATTTCACAATCTTGTAAACTGTACGAAATACCCTATCAGTAGTTAAGAAGTGATCCCTTTGCATTTCAGAAGTCAATGTTTCCAATGTCTTTTCTTTTGCTTTTTCCATGGTTTTCTCAGCTGCTTGGTGATAGTCTGACATTTTATGCTTGTGTATTTTCTCACGAAGAGACTGCAGCTGTGCTGTTCGGTTTGTAACATAGGCTGTAACCTTAACGTTGGACCACTCCTCAGCAATATGCAACTGGCTGCTCCCACCTGCACTTGGCCCAACCACTTTCATTTTCTGGCAGGTTAGGCAGCCAATTTTTTTGCTTTGACATATTAGCCATGGATAATACTTTTTTTTCTCCCTGAACTTGGTAGATGTCCAGCATTCAGGGATACCTTGCTCATTATCTCCCTGGTTATTTTGGTCAGAATCATCGACACTATCTCGCCCTGCTTCTGCCTCCTCCTCTCTTCTTTTTTCTACCACAAAAACATAAAATCTATGTTAAAACCCCACTTGGTAAGATACATTTCCCCTCTTCGAAAAAGAAAAGTGTCTATTTAGAATTATCAAACCTGTTCCTTCTCCAGCTCTAGGCTCCTCTGCTTCTGCCTCCTCCTCTCTTCTTTTTTCTACCACAAAAACATAAAATCTATGTTAAAACCCCACTTGGTAAGATACATTTCCCCTCTTCGAAAAAGAAAAGTGTCTATTTAGAATTATCAAACCTGTTCCTTCTGCAGCTCTAGGCTCCTCTGCTTCTGCCTCCTCCTCTCTTCTTTTTTCTACCACAAAAACATAAAATCTGTTAAAACCCCCCCTTGGTAGGATTAGCTACATTTCCCCCTCTTCGAAAAAGAAAAGTGTCTATTTAGAAATATCAAACCTGTTCCTTCTCCAGCTCTAGTCTCCTCTACTCTCCTTCCTGCTTCCTCGCCATGATTATCCTCTATATGAAGAAAACAACGGCATTATGGTTTTGTTAGAATGAGCAGACAGTGAAGTAGGCCTACTGTCAAGTTGTGTTTTTTTTTCATATAAAATAAGAGCGATGACATTCAACCACCAGAAGCCGCTATCACACGATTCGGAGGCATGCATCACATTTAAAGCTTTTTAAGTAATACATTTTGGTCGCTCACAGTGACTAAAGGTGCAATTTTCACACTTAATTTATATTATATGATCTCACTAAAATGAATGGAAAGCTTATCAAACAAAGTGCTTAAATCACTAGTGGATACATGATCACCGAATTGATACACAAAATCAGCCTAAAGATCCTCCAGGAACCTTAATTCAAATGGGTTCTTTCGGAACCAGTTTTCATACTGAAGAATCCCAAACTTGGACTATCTACCATCCTTAACTGAACTTCACCGGCTGTTTCAGGAACCGTCAACGACACCTGTTCTTCTCTGTGTTCTTCTGCCCCTGTCGTCTCTGCTTGTACACTAGCTTGCTCTGCCTCATCCTAAATTACATTTAATTTTTTTCCCCGACTGAACATGTCTGTGGTGGCTGTCCATTTCCAGCCGCCTCCTTGGGGATGTTTTCCCTTTGCCTGTTGTGTGGGCGTGGTGGCTGTCACTCTGGCTCCCGGCTCACCTGCTGCAATCAGCTGTTCACCCTCACACCTGATTCTCATCAGCCATCTACAACGGCATATCAGCAGAGGCTCCACAACCTGTCGGCGCCAGATCGTTGTTAAACCACAGTGGATCATTCTCTGACCGCCGTGTTGTCGTCACCAGCCTCCACTTCCTCGCCACTCCTGCCGGATTATCCTTCCCGCACCTTTTGTTCACTAATAAACCCTTTTTGAACACTCTGCCGTGTCCTGCGTTTGGGTCCTCTCAGATATCGTAACAGAACGATCTGGCCAGCATGGACCCAGCGGACACAGGCCACCAGTCCAAGACTGCGGACGAACTCAGCCAAGCCCTGGCCAGTCAAGGCGCTCTCGTGGGGCATCACGCTGTGGTTCTCCGTGAGGTAGTGGAGACTCTCCGGAACCTCTCCGCTAACGTGCAAAGGATCGGTACGCAAGTAGAACTGCTCACCACACAGTATTCTCCTCCGCAGCCCGCTGCACAGCCGGCAGCCCCTCCTCCCGCTCCTGCCGCACCTCTCTATCAGCTACGAGAGGCCGTCATTCCCACACCGGAGCGATACGCTGGAAATTTGGGGATTTGTAGAGCCTTTTTGTTCCAGTGTACGTTAGTTTT
The DNA here is from genome assembly GCF_949606895.1 of Notothenia rossii. Classification (NCBI taxonomy): domain Eukaryota; kingdom Metazoa; phylum Chordata; class Actinopteri; order Perciformes; family Nototheniidae; genus Notothenia; species Notothenia rossii. Next base: position 50,033,029 of record NC_136906.1, read on the forward strand.
TGAGCAGCAGCCCAGTACTTATCATACAGATGGGGCTAGGGTAGCATACGTAATGAGTCTGTTGAAGGGGGGTGCTTTAGATTGGGCTACAGCTGTTAGGGAGAGCCAGCCACACATTTGCTTATCATTTGATACTTTCATTTCCGAAATGAAAAAAGTTTTTGATCACCCGGTACGAGGGAGGGACGCATCCAGGCGCCTTCTTTCTCTCCGGCAGGGCTCCCGTAGTGTAGCCGAATTTTCAGTTGAGTTTAGAACAGTTGCTGCAGACTCAGGCTGGAATAACGAGTCATTGCAGGATATTTTTCTTCAGGGGCTGAACGAAGCAATTAAAGACGAGCTAGCTGCTAGGGATGATCCAGTTAGCTTGGATAATTTAATTGCCACAGCTATCAAGATTGATAATCGCCTCAGAGAGAGACGTAGGGATAGGAATAGCCGTCACCCCAATCCCAGCTACTCCTCACCTGATCCCCAAATTGGGACTGCCACTGCCCCAATCTCCAGATCCTTCCCGATTCCTTACACGGCCTCACCCCCAGAAGACGAGCCCATGCAAGTGGGAAGGGCCCGCCTCTCACCATCTGAGCGTGCTAGAAGGATCCAGGCTGGGGAATGTGTTTATTGCAGCCAAACCAGCCATCTCGTTTCCTCCTGTCCTAATCTGCCAAAAGGTCAGGCTCGTCAGTAGGTGTGGGGATTCTGGCGAGCCCTTCCTCCTCTCTCAACCCCCGACCCAGAACGCAGCTAGAAGCCGTGCTTTGATGCAACCAAAAGTTCCTACCTCTGCTCGCTTTAGTGGACTCGGGGGCGGACGAGAATTTTTTGGACATTAATATTGCAGTTCAGGCAGGAATTCCCTCCGAAGTGTTGGATTCACCTCTTAATGCTAATGCTCTTAATGGTAAATTCCTGGCCCAAGTCACTCACCGCACCTTGCCAGTAAACCTCATTCTGTCTGGAAACCATCGTGAGGTTATTCAGTTTCACCTAATTTCCTCACCTCATACCCCCATAGTGTTGGGCCATCCCTGGTTAAGAACACACAACCCCCAGATTAATTGGGTAACTGGCAAAATCCTTAGTTGGAGTTGTTTGTGTCTATCCTCATGCCTGCAGTCTGCCCTACCGCCTGCAGAGACCGCCACTCCACCACCCAAGATCGAGCCGCCTGACATGTCATCTGTCCCCACTGAATATCATGACCTGGGAGAAGTGTTCAGTAAACAGCGAGCTCTTTCTCTTCCCCCTCATCGACCCTACGACTGTCCCATTGACCTTCTTCCCGGGGCCCCTCTGCCTTCCTCCCGTCTGTTCAACCTGTCTCGCCCTGAGAGGAAATCCATGGAGAGTTACATCCATGACTCCCTGGCTGCCGGTGTCATCCGCCCATCCTCCTCCCCGGTCGGAGCTGGTTTTTTCTTCGTGTCCAAGAAGGACCGCTCACTGCGGCCCTGCATTGATTACAGGGGTCTTAATACCATCACTGTAAAAAACAGATATCCATTACCCCTCATCAACTCTGCCTTTGAACCCCTCCAGGAAGCCACCATTTTTTCCAAACTGGATCTCCGCAATGCCTACCACCTCGTCAGAATCCGAGAAGGGGACGAGTGGAAGACGGCCTTTAACACACCACTCGGTCACTTCGAGTATCTGGTAATGCCTTTTGGACTGATGAATGCCCCAGCAGTTTTCCAGTCGATGGTTAACAATGTGCTCCGTGACCTCCTCAACCGATCAGTTTTCGTCTACTTGGATGACATCCTTATATTCTCTCGTAACCAGGAGGAACACATTATCCATGTCAGGCAGGTGCTGCAGAGACTCCTGGAAAACAGACTCTTTGTAAAGGCGGAGAAATGCGCATTCCATGTCAACACAGTCTCATTCCTGGGCTACATCGTTGAGGGAGGAAAGATTAGGGCCAACCCTGAGAAGATCCAAGCAGTGGCAGGGTGGCCAAAACCAACCTCAGTGAAACAGCTTCAACAGTTTCTTGGTTTCGCCAATTTCTATCGGCGCTTCATCAGAGACTACAGCAGAGTGGCGGGCCCTTTAACCAGACTCACTTCCCCTACAACTGGCTTTTCCTGGACCCCAGAGTGTGATGCAGCCTTCTCGGAGCTAAAGAGACTCTTCACCACTGCCCCTGTGCTCATCCACCCTGATTCCTCTCGCCAGTTCGTTGTGGAGGTTGATGCCTCCAACACCGGGGTAGGCGCAGTTCTTTCCCAGCGCTCGGAAAGAGACCAAAAATTACACCCTTGTGCATTTTTCTCCCGCCGCCTCACTCCAGCTGAGAAAAACTATGACGTGGGTAACAGAGAGCTGCTGGCTGTCAAACTTGCCCTAGAGGAGTGGAGACACTGGCTGGAGGGAGCTGAGCTCCCTTTTATTGTATGGACAGACCACAAAAACTTGGCTTACATCCAAACTGCCAAGCGCCTTAACTCCCGTCAGGCTCGATGGGCTCTGTATTTCGGTCGCTTCTCATTCACCCTTACCTACCGCCCAGGGTCACGGAACCTCAAGCCGGACGCTCTCTCTCGCCAGTTTGCTTCCGAAGAACCAGCTGCCGGTCCAGACACCATCCTGCCTGCCTCCTGCGTGGTAGCGGCTGTTACTTGGGAGATTGAGTCACTTGTTAAGGAGGCTCAGCGGGCGCAGCCTAACCCAGGTAACTGCCCAGCTAATAATCTCTTTGTGCCTATCTCTGTCCGCTCCAAGGTCCTGCAGTGGGCACACGCCTCCCGTCTCTCGTGTCATCCTGGTGTCCATCGCACACTGTTTATCCTCAGACAGCGGTTCTGGTGGCCTTCCATGGCTCAAGACACCAGGGTCTTTGTTGCTGCCTGTACAGTATGTGCCCGCGCCAAGTCCTCCCACCAACCTCCCTCTGGTCTGCTTCGCCCGCTGCCAGTACCTAGTCGCCCTTGGTCGCATGTAGCCTTGGATTTTGTTACTGGACTTCCACTCTCACAAGGTAATACCATCATCCTAACTATTGTGGACAGATTTTCCAAGATGGTACACTTTGTTGCTCTCCCCAAGCTTCCCACAGCCCGAGAGACTGCAGATCTTCTGGTCAACCACGTTGTTCGACTACATGGAATCCCCACCGACATCGTTTCTGACCGGGGTCCCCAGTTCATTTCCCACGTTTGGAAAGTCTTCTGTCGGGCTCTGGGAGCATCGGTGAGCCTGTCGTCGGGTTATCATCCTCAAACAAACGGGCAAACGGAACGGGCCAACCAGGACCTGGGAGCGGCTCTCCGCTGTGTGGCTTTCAGGAACCCCTCTTCATGGTGCCCACATCTGCCATGGATCGAATATGCCCACAACTCCCTGTCAAATGCAGCCACAGGTATTTCACCTTTTCATTGTGCCATGGGTTTTCAACCACCCCTGTTTCCAGCACAGGAAGAGGAAGTTGCTGTTCCTTCCATTCAGACCCACCTTCGACGCTGTCGTAAGGTGTGGAAGGACACCCGAGCCGCCCTGCTCCGTTCCGCTGCCCGCAACCGCCTCATCGCAGACCGTCACAGGACCCCGGCCCCCAACTACTTACCAGGTCAGAGTGTTTGGCTTTCCTCCAAAGACCTCCCACTCAAGACAGAGTCTAAAAAACTCACGCCGCGTTATGTCGGCCCCTTCATCATCGACTCTGTTGTTAACCCATCTGCAGTCAAGCTCAAGCTTCCCCCACACATGAAGGTTCACCCTACTTTTCATGTTTCTCTGCTAAAACCTGTTGCCAGCAGCCCCTTGTCTCCTCCAGTGACTCTTCCCCAACCCCCCCGCATCATCGATGGTCACCCAACCTACACCGTCAGGCGATTGTTGGACGTTCGTCGCCGTGGAAGGGGATTCCAATATCTCGTGGATTGGGAGGGCTATGGCCTGGAGGAGAGGTCTTGGGTTCCCCGGCGAAACATCGACGACGCGTCCCTGGTACGGGACTTCCACCGGGATAACCCTGGTAGACCTGGTAGACCAGGTAGGCCGCCTGGAGGCGTCCCTTAAGGGGGGGGTACTGTGGTGGCTGTCCATTTCCAGCCGCCTCCTTGGGGATGTTTTCCCTTTGCCTGTTGTGTGGGCGTGGTGGCTGTCACTCTGGCTCCCGGCTCACCTGCTGCAATCAGCTGTTCACCCTCACACCTGATTCTCATCAGCCATCTACAACGGCATATCAGCAGAGGCTCCACAACCTGTCGGCGCCAGATCGTTGTTAAACCACAGTGGATCATTCTCTGACCGCCGTGTTGTCGTCACCAGCCTCCACTTCCTCGCCACTCCTGCCGGATTATCCTTCCCGCACCTTTTGTTCACTAATAAACCCTTTTTGAGCACTCTGCCGTGTCCTGCGTTTGGGTCCTCTCAGATATCGTAACAATGTCTAGGCTAGTTAAGTGTGTTGCTTATGCGGTCGCCTAAGCAGTAAAGAGCTGTGGGAAACCCTGCGAGATATTCCATGTGAAAAAGAAATCAAATCTGACATTAACTTTGTGAATATAAGAAAGGTCTAACCTGACGTTGGTTACTATAGCAGCTAGTACTAGCTGCCTGGCGTTAGGCTAGTTAACAAGAAAAAAAACGTAAGCTCCCAAACTATAACTCTGTTGTTATCGCCTCTGTCCAGAGATTACACATTTGGTGACATATCAAAAGTATTCTTGACTTACCTTCAGTGGTACTTTTTGTCCTCTTAAAGCCGAAGTAGTCCCTCAGGTCAAGCTGTCCTTGTCGTTTACGGGCCATGATGCTTGCACAGGCTGCGCTGCTATCGTTGACGCTGACTGACTTGACATCAATTTCGTGATCGTGATATGTGCACGAGCCCCTCGTCAACAGTATTTTAGCGGCTAAAATAATGTGGACGAGGGGCACGTGACGTGCACATATAAAATGTAGAATGTTGAAAATTAAACATTGGCAATATTTCCACATTAATTGATCAAATAACAGGGGATGGTAAGGGGGGATGGCCGTTTCATAAGGGGGATGGTTTTTACCATTTTAATACCTAAGGGGGATGCCATCCCCCCCCATCCCCCCTCAACTCGACTACTGTTGATAACTGACAACGTGACTCTAATTCCAGATGTTTTGGACCTCTCCGGTTCATTGGGCTGTGAGCTTGGTCTGATTTCTCTAGACCAAGAAAAGGCTTTTGACCGAGTTAAACACCAGTACTTGTGGCAGACGCTGGAAGCTTTTGGGTTCAGCTCTGGTCTCATAGCCAAGATCTAGGTCTTGTACAGGGACATTGAGAGTGTACTGAAGATAAACGGTAGTTTGTGTGCTCCTTTTGAAGCTCAGAGAGGAGTCCGACAGGGGTGCTCTTTGTCCGGGATGCTCTACTCCCTGGCCATAGAGCCCTTTTTACACCGGTTAAGGTCAAAGTTACAGGGTTTCTCTTTTCCTGGCTGTAGGGATGTTTTTAAATTGTCTGCGTATGCGGATGACATAATGGTCTTTTTTTTTTAAACAAGATGACATCAATGTTTTAACTGAAACTGTGAGCAATTTTTACAAAATCTCATCTGCTCGAGTCAACTGGGGGAAAAGTGAGGCCTTAGCAGTAGGAGAGGGCAGTATTGACAGCTTGTTGTTACCTGGGGGCCTTGGTTGGAAAAGGGCAGGGGTAAAGTAACTGGGTATTTATCTTGGTGATGACACGTTTTGTTTGAAAAACTGGGACGGGCTTATAGAGAAAGTGGAAGGCCGGTTAAAGAAGTGGAAGTGGATCCTTCCCAAACTTTCTTTTAAAGGGCGTATCCTTATTTTAAACAACCTTGTTTCCTCCATGCTGGCTCACCGGCTGGCATGCACCGACCCACCCGTAAACCTGCTGTCCAGGGAGCAGGCTCTCATGGTGGACTTCTTCTGGGACCGCATGCACTGGGTCCCTCAGAGCGTCCTGTTCCTGCCAAAGGAGGAGGGGGGACATGGCCTGGTTCACCTGGCAGGCAGAGGGGCTGCTTTCAGGCTCCGGTTCGTCCAGAGGTTCCTGACTGGACCTGCTGACCTGGTCTGAAGACCCCTAGCTCGGGCCTTATTGGAACGCTGTGGTGGGCTGGGTCTGGCTGAGTCGCTGTTCCAAATGGACCTAAAAGGATTACGCCTGAACAATCTCTCGGGTTTCTATGGAGGTCTCTTCAAGTTGTGGGGACTACTCAAAAAAGAGAGACCAGAGTGCTGTGGCTCACTGTTCTGGCTCCTCAGAGAGCCGGTGGTCCGTGGATCTCGGTTTTTGTGTGGAGTAGGGCCTTCTCTACAACAGAGACTCTGTGAGCAGAGGATCCTGACGCTGGGCCAGGTGGTGGAGGTGTGTGGCCTCCGTCTGGACAACGCTGCAGGCCTGGCCTCACGTCTGAGCCTCAGGTCAGTCCGGGTGGTCGGCCTCCTGCTGCAGAGCTGGAAACAGCAGCTCAGCCAATCAGAGCTGGCGCTGATCGCTGCTCACTGTAACGGACTGAAGTCTCCAAATGACAATGACTCTTTTCCAGAGATGCAATGTTTTCCTGACCTCAGTTGTGAGGGTTTTTTGTTAAAGTTGGACAATGTTACTGATTTTAAGTTTAGCACAAAACATTTTATTATTTGGTGACAAAGGTGCTGAATCAGAGCAGACTCCAGGAGCGAGTGAACACCCGGTGGAGAGCCCATCTGGGCCTGACTGAGGCTCAGAGGCCTGAGTGGAGAGCGCTCTACAAGCCTCCGCTGACTAAGAGGGGTGGGGACCTCCAGTGGAGGATTCTCCACGCTGCGGTAGCTGTAAATGCGTTTGTTTCAGTTATCAACTCTACAGTGTCTGACGCCTGTCCTTTCTGTGTACAGAGGGAAACCATTTTTCATTGTTTTACGGAATGTGGTCGACTCCTTTGTCTTTTTCAGTTACTCACTCAGATGTTGATTTTGTTTAATTTGTTTTTTTCTAAGACAATGTTCATTTTGGGTTGTAGGTACAGTCAGAAGCAAAAGTGCAAAAGTCAGCTTTTTAATTTTTTGTTGGGGCAGGCTAAAATGGCAATTTACCTCAGCAGGAGGAATAAAGTTGCGGAATCATTGGATACCGATGCAGTTTCGATTTTCAAGCGGATGGTTAAAGCAAGACTGAAAGCGGATGTGGGAGAATTTGAGGCCATGTGGTGCCTTAAAAATGCTTTGTGTTCTGTGGAGAATGAGGATCTTATTTTCAGTCGTTGTCTGAACTGACAATGTGTCTATTTGGTTATTTGCTTTGTGAATCTCTCTCTGTCTCTCTTTCTCTCTCTCTCTCTCTCCACTTTCAAAATCTATTTAAAACTCATAACAAACAAACACAATTCCCAAAGTTGTCCTTAAATTAACTTATTAAATAAACCAAACGAAAAATATAGCCGACTGCAAACAACATTGAATCTAGATTTGAAATTATTCTGATTAGGCCTAGCCACATTGCAAATAAGCAGACAGCGCTGCTTTTTACACACACACACACACACACACACACACACACACACACACACACACACACACACACACACACACACACACACACCTTGCGTTTTAAAGACTGATACATCCGAAATGGATGAACAAACTTTGCAGCCCAGTTTCCCAGCTTTGCAGTCTATCCACGGGTATGCCTCTTGTTTCCTCCGCAACATCTCCTCCGTCCATACCTCTGGGAAAGGTGAGCTTGAACGTTGCTAGCATAGCTAACGTTTACGTTAGTGCTAGCATTATCCACATCTTTAGGCGGCTCTTCTGATGATGTACTAGTAGCAGCTTCACTTGTAGCTTTGGTGCCACTAGCCTCTTTCTTTTTGTGAATGATATTCTTTTTAGAAAATTAGTCAAGTATAGAATGTTTGCCTGCCATTGTAGAGCTTTCTCGAGTCGTTAGCGTTCTTGAGGGAAAGAGCTCCCGCCTAATCACTGACACACCCCCGGCTCGCTGCGGGGTCACGAGGGTGATGAGGAATCATCATTTTTAAAGGAAATCGTTTTTATTTTTTTTATAATTACTGTGAAATGTAATATGTGTGTGTCATTATTACAACAAATACACACTTGCAACTGATAACACTGGCAATGATTTTATATTTATTAGACTATTAAAAAAAGATCATGCTCCAAATAAGTGGGGTTACGGTGTACCCCCGCGTCCAACGCCCACTACACCACTGGAGAGGAGTGCAATACGCTCTAAAGAGGTTCACCTTAACCTTATCTGAACACCAAGAGAATTTTCTAGCCAACATGTTGGCTTGTATATATAAGACACGCCGCTGTCTATACATGTCATCATCATCAGCCTTTTCATCTGTGATGATGTGTCCCAGATACTTAGTGTTACAGCAAACAGACAGCACCTGTCATGATAGAATGTTGGAAAACCTTTTTTCTCTGCAGATCATTACAGTGCTCTTCTTAGCATTGTATTTAACGTCAAATTTGACTCCGTAATCAGAACAACCATTTAGCAACTGTTGAAAACCAGCACTGCTAGGAGAAACAATTGCCAGACCATCAGCATACATAAGATGGTTTACAATCACATTACCAATCACAAACCCTGTTTTACAGACACTTAAATCATCTAATACATCATTCATATAGATATTAAAAAGGCATGGTGAGAGGAGCCCCCCCTGGCGAACTCCATTACCAACACCAAATGGCGCCGAGACTGCATTCCCCCATTTTATCCGCATGCTCTGTACCAATAAGCCAGGATCCTAATTATACTGTTAGGCACACCCCTTTGTCTCAATTTTAAAAACAATTTATGATGGTTAACTCGTTCAAAAGCCTTAGAGCAGGGGTGTCAAACTCAAGGCCCGGGGGCCAAATCCGGCCCGCGACTTCATTTGATGTGGCCCGCAAGAGTTTGCAAAGAATATAATACATTTATTATACGGTTACATGCCACTTTACAGAAGCAGGTTGGCCATAAACTACATGTCCCACAATGCATCTCGTTTTGTGACATGCGCACTGAAGATACTTGCAATTATTTGCCCTGGACTTCTGCTTTCAGACGTAGTTAATTACTAAGTTATTACCCTATCCGATAATAATCCAATGCAGTGGCAATAATGTCATATAATAAATTATTTTATATATATTATATATTCATATATGTATTTTATATAGTTACCACCGGCCCTTTGAGTGCAACCATAATGCTAATGTGGCCCGCGATGAAATTGAGTTTGACACCCCTGCCTTAGAGGCATCAATAAAACCAATCAGAACAGTGGAATTCTGTCTTCTATATGTTTCTACCATTTCCTTCAAAGCATAGATGCATAGCTCAGTACCATGCTTAGCCTTGAAGCCAAACTGGTTATCTGAGGTACATAAATAAGAACATAGTCTATCCAACAAAATTCTTTCCAGGACTTTGGATAACAAACTGGCTAGAGCAATTGGTCTATAGTTATCCAAGCTCCCTACCTTGCCCGCTTTGTCCTTAATGACAGGGACCAAAGTAACAGTCAACATGGACAAACACAAAATGGTTTAAAAACTCCCTTAAAACATCGTTAATGAGTGCTTGAAAAACTCCTGGAGCATTGGTGAGAGACCAAATGGCATGACGAGATACTCATAGTGCCCTGTGGGTAGGGCTGGGCGATATGGTCTCAAAATGATATCGCGATATTTACTGACTATATCTCGATTTACGATATATATCGCGATATTCTGAAATGTCCTCTAAAAAAAAAAAAAAACATTTTTTTATTTAACCCCCTGATGTTTACAGTCACGCCAGTATGATGATTCTAGTAGTCCCTGCAACATATGTCTGCATTAAAAAAAATCGACTAATAATGAAGAAAATTAACACATTTGTTGCAATAGTAATTTATGCACTAACTACATTACTACTTGTACTACAACATTGGAATCATCAGTTCTTCCTCATTTTCCTCAATTGTTCATATTTGGTTTATGAAAATAATGATATTGTGGTCATTGTTAAAAAATGTCTGCTATTATTATGAGTAGTATTATTATTATTATTAGTATAATGCGCTTTCTGTCTTCCTGTCATTATCAGGAATTAGACATGTAATGGCTATGTATTAGATTAGATTATAACCTTCATTCTCCTAAACTGCTGGGACATTTCCCTATAGCCAATACCTTTTATATTTTCTACTCTTCACTTACTTGTCAGCATAGGTCGGCATTGATGTACAGAGCCGACAGAAGACCTTGTTTATATTGGCATCATATTGAGAGGTGCAGTGACGCGTCCTAAACCAGGAAGGAAGCTGCTCGTTCCCTCGACAAAAAAGCAATGGGATTTCTCCACAGGGTTTTGGAAAATAGCTGGAAATAAGGTCTGTGGAAAACAAACCTGTTTGATAAATGCACGTTTTTTTCAGCCGGATAATCTCCACATGTCTACCCTACTTTTATAATTTTCGAATCATAAATCTAATCGATAGATTATAAAAGGGTTTTAGGACGCGTCGCTGCACCACTAGAAGCCAACTCCATCGATCAAGCTGGCTGAAACTTTCTCTCCCTCTTCTTCTCATGCTCCCTGTCACTCTCCTTTAACTCCTCCGGTGACTTTATTTTATTTGAAGATAGTTTTTTGCCCGGCGCTCACGGGCAAACGGGAGCCTGCTCGCGCTGGCTCTGCAGCAAACAGCTGCTGCGGAGACAGCGCGAGCAGGCTCCCGTTTGCCTTTCACCCAACAACGACAACCGCCTCACGAAACGCTATGTTGTAGCGTTAATAAACGAAACAATTTAACAAAATTGCTTGTCAAAGTACCTATACCACTGGACAATTTTATTTTTTTTAAGCAATATTTTTAGTGGCCCGAGCGGGCAAGTGGAAAGTACGTTATGCTGGCCCGGGGTGTCTAAATAGTGCTTCCGAGCCAGCGGGCCATTTATAATGTCGAGCCCTGCTCTCTGTCACTGTGCTATGGAAAGCCAAAAGTGCCATAATACGGGGGTGAAAAAACGCGCGAACATACGGGGAGGTCCGTTTTTTCGCGCGAAAAAACGCACGGGCCAATATACGTGCGAATGTTCGCGCGGTTTTTTATATGATAATGAGCCCCTCCTTCTGATTTCCTTAGCCAATAAGTTCAAAGTGTCTGTAACCAATCAGTGAAGGGTAAAGCCAGACCAAAGCAATCTGTAGATGAAAAGTTCCTGACATGGTGAGGCTGTGCTGTAAATTGTGCATTATTCCAGATTCAGGGGACTAAGTATTAATTTGCCTTTGAATATAATAAATATATCAATCAATATATCAATATAACCTGCCTTCATTGTTTTTTAAAATAAAATGGCATTACCCTTTTCCTTAAACCTCTGGAGTGTGAAGTGAAGGTATTTTCTCAATTTTTAGATGTCTCCTTAAATCCACTTTTAAATGTACTTCTTATAACATGGCATGGTGTTACATGTCAAAATGTTCAGTAGTCTCTGGTCTTGCTAGAAATGCAAATTCACTCACCTTAGAGCACTGTCTTATGAGAAACCATAGCTTAGAAATCCGATTTTTGGAAAACTTCAAAACTGTTGTGAAACACATATGTACTCATGTCATCCATTTTTTTTGGTGTTTCAGATTTTGTTCACCAAAGTCTTTGGTTCACAAAAGTAGTGAAATATATCAATTACACTATAAGCCTATATAAATGTGTTGTTCATGTCTAAAATGAAAATGAGTAAAATATTTCCATCCCTCTACTTTCACCACAGAAAAGTTACATCAGGACTGAATAATGACTTCATATTCCATACCAAGGTTTATGTGATGTGTACAAATACAAATTCAGCATTTCAACTTTATTTTTCAACCAACTATTTATGTTAACATATGAAACTGTAAAATCTCAATATTTCCAATATCAGAACTTTTTCAACCTGAACAACACTTTTATATAGGCTTATAGTGTAATTGATATATTTCACTACTTTTGTGAACCAAAGACTTTGGTGAACAAAATCTGAAACACCAAAAAAAATGGATGACATGAGTACATATGTGTTTCACAACAGTTTTGAAGTTTTCCAAAAATCGGATTTCTAAGCTAGGTTTCTCATAAGACAGTGCTCTAAGGTGAGTGAATTTGCATTTCTAGCAACACCAGAGACTACTGAACATTTTGACATGTAACACCATGCCATGTTATAAGAAGTACATTTAAAAGTGGATTTAAGGAGACATCTAAAAATTGAGAAAATACCTTCACTTCACACTCCAGAGGTTTAAGGAAAAGGGTAATGCCATTTTATTTAAAAAAACAATGAAGGCAGGTTATATTGATATATTGATTGATATATTTATTATATTCAAAGGCAAATTAATACTTAGTCCCCTGAATCTGGAATAATGCACAATTTACAGCACAGCCTCACCATGTCAGGAACTTTTCATCTACAGATTGTTTTGGTCTGGCTTTACCCTTCACTGATTGGTTACAGACACTTTGAACTTATTGGCTAAGGAAATCAGAAGGAGGGGCTCATTATCATATAAAAAACCGCGCGAACATTCGCACGTATATTGGCCCGTTTTTTCGCGCGAAAAAACGGACCTCCCCGTTTTTTCGCGCGTTTTTTCACCCCCGTATTATGGCACTTTTGGCTTTCCATACTGTGCATGTGTGTAATGTTTGTGTGCAAGTTAGATGGGGCCTGCGTGTGTGCCTGCGTGTGTGACTGTGTCTATGAGGGAGAAAGGAAAGCTCATTTTGGCCGCGGCGGGAAATTGATTTGACAACATAATACTCGATGTTCACGATGTGGTCATTTACGACATCACATGGAGTGCAATCCACGATGTATCGTGTAAACTCGATATATCGCCCAGCCCTACCTGTGGGTGTCTTAAAACCGGTATTCCACTCATCCCCCTCACAAATTCTCTTGGTAGGCATTACGCAAGTCTAACTTGGTAAAAATGTTAGAATCTTGAAGTGATTCAAAAGCAGTAGCCATGAGGAGGAAGGGAGGTGGCGCACACTTTACAAAATACCTTGGCTAGGTCATCGTAACAGGGAGGAACAGAAGTTAAATCTGGGGTTTGAGTCTTGCGGTCCAGAAAGATATGGACACATGTTTGCAAATGTATTTAGTATCCTATCCATTTGGAGGAGGTTAGGGTGGCATGCTCCCCCAGGAAGATTTTTTTTTTTTTAATATTGAAGTTAAAAGCATCAATCTGGTGCACTTTGAGAGATCTATGGATACATCTCTCAACACCCATATGAAACAGAACTGTAAGCAGATTTTATTTTTATTTATGGATATTTTACAAATCACTCCCCTTTTAACCTCTATTCTTGTTTATTAATAACAAATGTGTTTTACTGTCATATAGTATTTTATACTATAAATATTATAAGTTATAAGAGAATAGATGAAAATCTATTCTCTTATTTTTTTATAACTATAATGATCATATAAAGGTGTGCCTTCACCTCACTGAGCTGAGGTTATCAGAGCCTCTCAGTCTTTCAGGAGAGAGCTCTCTAAAGCTCTCCCCCCGCAGCAGCTTGCACAGTAAATTCCAATGTTAATAAAAGCTGTATACGTTTTTTTTTTTAAAAAAGGTTTTCACACACTGTTGCTGGTATTTTGGCCCATTCCTCCATGCAGATCTCCTCTAGAGCACTGATGTTTTGGGGCTGTCGCTGGACAACACAGACTTTCAAGTCCCTCAAAAGATTTTCTATGGGGTTGAGATCTGGAGACTGGCTAGGCCACTCCAGGACCTTGAAATGCTTCTTACGAAGCCAGTCCTTCGTTGCCCGGGCGGTGTGTTTGGGATCATTGTCATGCTGAAAGACCCAGCCACGTTTCATCTTCAATGCCCTTTCTGATGGAAGGAGGTTGTCACTCAAAATCTCACGATACATGGCCCCATTCATTCTTTCCTTTACATGGATCAGTCGTCCTGGTCCCTTTGCAGAAAAACAGCCCCAAAGCATGATGTTTCCACCACCGTGTTTCACAGTAGCTATGGTGTTCTTTGGATGCAACTCAGCATTCTTTCTCCTCCAAACACAGTCTAGTTGAGTTTTTACCAAAAAGTTCTATTTTGGTTTCATCTGACCATATGACATTCTCCCAATCCTCTTCTGGATCATCTAAATGCTCTCTAGCAAACTTCAGACGGGCCTGGACATGTACTGGCTTAAGCAGGGGGACACGTCTGGCACTGCAGGATTTGAGTCCCTGGCGGCGTTGTGTGTTACTGATGGTAGCCTTTGTTACTTTGGTCCCAGCTCTCTGCAGGTCATTAGGTCTCCCCGTGTGGTTCTGGGATTTTTGCTCACCGTTCTTGTGATCATTTTGATCCCACGGGGTGAGATCTTGCGTGGAGCCCCAGATCGAGGGAGATTATCAGTGGTCTTGTATGTCTTCCATTTTCTAATAATTACTCCCACAGTTGATTTCTTCACACCAAGCTGCTTACCTATTGCCGATTCAGTCTTCCCAGCCTGGTTCAGGTCTACAATTTTGTTTCTGGTGTCCTTTGACAGCTCTTTGGTCTTGGCCATAGTGGAGTTTGGAGTGTGACTGTTTGAGGTTGTGGACAGGTGTCTTTTATACTGATAACGAGTTCAAACAGGTGCCATTAATATAGTTAACAAGTGGAGGACAGAGGAGGCTCTTAAAGAATAAGTTACAGGTCTGTGAGAGCCAGAAATCTTGTTTGTTTGTAGGTGACCAAAGACTTATTTTCCACCATAATTTGAAAATAAATTCTTTAAAAATCAGACAATGTGATTTTCTGGATTTGTTTTTCTCATTTTGTCCCTCATAGTTGAGGTATACCTAGGATGAAAATTACAGGCCTCTCTCATCTTTTTAAGTGGGAGAACTTGCACAATTGGTGGCTGACTAAATACTTTTTTGCCCCACTGTATATATATATATATATATGTGTGAAATATGCATATATATATATATGCATATATATATATATATATATATATGCGTGCATGCATGTGTGTGTCTGTATATATTTATAAACTGTATATTATTTTCAATGGAGTATTTGTGCTTTTTTAATATATACCATCAAACATATGTTCATATATAAAGTGGGTAACTATACAAAACGAAGTGAGCTAACTGTTTATGAATATCTGTGTTCAACTTTATGTAAACTTGTGTAACTCATGAAAGATAAATCAGTGTTTCAATAAAACTTACATATAAAAATGTATAGTGCAGTTTTTGCTTTCATTGCAATATTTTTTTTTATATGTATCAATATATAGCCATACATGGTCCATGCATATATTGCAATATATTAAAAGATATAAGGACTACTTTCCCATATATGGAAATGTATGATCCAGTATATTGTAGTATATTTACCAATATATTACAATATATCTTTGTTTCATCAGCTTGAAGCTCAGGATGTTTTCGCCGCGTTGGGATATGGTGTTAATGCGATATGATATCCGAAAAAAAAATCAGAGTTTAGGATGGCCTGAGACACTACACTACCCATAATCCCCAGCTATCGTTTGGGACTACAGTTCCGTTGACAAACCCCGTGATTAATCTTCAAACTCTGGGATTGGATGTTGGAGTGGCAGTGCGCCAAGGTTACGCCGAGCGCCAAGCTTTTTGAAATGGAGCGAAACCACGGCAGACTATTCAAAACTGGACTCGAACGCCCCCCCAGAACTACACATGCTGGCTATTGTGTTTCGCAACATGTTCTCTATGGCAGGTCTCTACTGGGAATCGTTTTTCCCAAAATTAGAAGTTGACAGTATTAAACTGTGTACAACACTGGAGGTTTTGGCGATAGGAAACACATTGGTGTGTACAAATTTAAAACATGTAATTACTAAATGGGTGGAAATCGCTTGTATCCATAATGGGCAGCATTACCCACATGACAGCTCATTGTTACTTTGTAATTCTACTCCTCTACAATTCAGAGGTTAACCTGGTAATTTTACTCCACTACATTTATTTTAGTTACTTTGCAGATTTTGATTGATGATGTGAAATATAAACAACCCTTAAAGCAGACTTTAGTTACACCTGAGTAAAATGTAGGGAAGCTGATTGTCAAATGCCAACAATCAGGAGAGATATTTGATAGTTGGTGCTTGAGAAGACTAAACATTTATCTGCAGATCTCTATAAGTATATTCATTACTCTGCTACTAATAGTTAATTAAAAAATGTATATGATGACGATTTTGCACATCCCTTTCAAGACATCAAGATTTTCTAAGGTTTATTGACATATCATATACACAACTACGGTATAGTTATGCAATGAATGAAAAACTTGGGTCGCAGGTTCCTCAACAGTGCATTACAAGAAATCTATCAATATGTGAATACCTCCACCATTAAACTGTCAAATTCTGCACATTTCTTATACTATCTACATACATAAGAGTATAATTAATGTGTATAATATCAGTTAAAATAAGTGCTTCAAGTTAACATTGCAGGAAAGCAATATATTAGACGTTAAGTACTTTGTCAGGCTTAATATTTATCTGTAGATAGATACCCCCAAAGCTTTTTTCTTATTTGAAAGAAGACCTTAACCTAAAGTATTACTTAATGTGTTAATAAAGGTTAATTAGATTGTCTGTTTTGCACATCCTCATATTAATATCTTTGTACATCCAGCACTAAACTGTTTTATTGTAGAGATCACTTACAGTATTTTCTTGGTTTTTTATATTCTATATTTCTATCATTGACCTTCTACTTTCCCCCTATGAAAGTATGTACTCTTAATATTTTGTTCATCAAATAACATTATTAAACAAAAATAATTCAATAACGTGCTTTAACCACTAGGCGGTGCACACAAGGATCACACAGCATACTAATAATAACTTTGTATTATTAGTGTAGGACACTTATGTATGTATAACTTCTCAAGATGTGTAGTTTTATACATGTTTTTACATAATTTAAAGGATATTGCTATACTATTTCTCATATTTTACTTCTAACATTAATATCTGATTTGTAAAACATCACAGACATAAAGGTATATCCATCATTTAATGGTAAGCTATTGAAATTGTGATTCCATAGATGTGTCTCCCATCACCCAAATCTTCTCATCAGGGCTCTATAAATAAAGAACTACGGCAGATGTGTAATATGTAATGCAGCCGAACCGTGTATTACAATGCCGTTATGTGATGACTTTCAAAGAGAAAAGCAAGCAAACTCGGAATAAATGTTATTTTCTTTTTTTAAATGTTTTTCGGATTTCATATCGCATACACATCATATCCCAACGTGCATTGCTGCTAAACAATCCAATCACCGAGCTTCTAGCTGAGGATCTTGGGTAATCGGTTTGGTGGGTTTGTGTTGTGTATCGCGATGATGCTCAAAATGTCCGTTATAGGCCTACGTCTGTTTCCAGTTACTTTATTTTGAAATTCAGTTCCTGACAAACGGCTAAAAAGCCTGAGATTATAGAATTAAACGAATAAATAAAAACAAGGATAAATGTGTGTTATTGTTGAGTAAATAACAGTGTGTTATTTAGAAAAGAATAACAAATTAGAAGGAAAAAAAGATTTAAAAAAAATACAGATTTCATTATTCTGAGGCTCCGTGCCCCATTTATTTTCCTCACAGACGACAAAAAAAGTCAGACATTATAAGATTTAAAATAAAAACAATAATCGTGGCTTGATATTGAGTAAGAACATGTTTTTATGAACCGCACAGCTTCCGGTCTACCAAGACCCGACGGACAAAACGTGGCGTATCATATGCATGCAAAACTCGGCCTCAGAACTCAATGGGAATGGTTAGCGTATCATATGCACGCAAAATAGTACTTCTGCGTATCTATTGCACGCATTTCCAATGTGTAAAGTTGTGTCATTTGTACGCAGACTGAAGAGAGTGGGTTGATTTTATTATGTGAAGCACTAAATGGTCTTAGAAACATCTCGACTCTTTGTTTGTAGTTATCTACTAAACTACAGCATACAAATACAGAGAGTAATGTAGGCCTGTTATACTGAGTGATATATATTTTACACACTGCTCTGCTTTCTGCACGGACCTCACAGATGTTCTCACTTTAAACATCGCGTCGCGATGAAAGCAGTTACTAAAATAATATCCAGAGCTGTCATTGGCTGAGATAAGTCCGGACGTGCGTCACGCCTCCACCGTTCCCGGAAATGCATCCGCGGAGGAGCCGTGGAGGATGCATCAGTTTATCCTCGGTGCTCCTCCAGAGAGCCTCCTCGATGCTCGATCCTCGGTCCTCGAAGTGCATTTAGAGAAAGGATGTCCTTCAACATGGCGCACTGAAATTCATTTCCGGGTCACTACTGGAGTGTGATATATTCATGTAAATGTATTGTTCTCTAAGTATAACTGCACTCCCTGTTATTTACACAGCATATAGATATACTAGCAGTGATGAAGTGTATAACGTGTGTGAGCCAGCACTGGTGAATAAACCCTGTTAACGTCCAGTAAGTTGAATCTTTCATGTACAACATGGAAACATTACATTGGCGACGAGGAGTAAGCAAAAGGACACACGAAGGATAAACACGGACTACAGCACACGAGCAGCAAAAGTCGCAGAAGAGTAAGCTTCATTGCAACTCATGCAACACCCAAAACGATGACACTCACAGAGATCAAAGCAGAGACACTTAAAGACCCGATCCTTCAAGAGGTAATCTCTCATGTAACTCACAACACATGGCATAAGACTGATGAATCACAACACGCTGCCATATTAAAACAGTTTAGACGAGTAAGCAGCGAGCTGACAACGTCACATGCATCAGTCATAGTACTACGGGGCACTAGAATAGTGATTCTCACAGCCCTACAAGATAGAGGCCTACGCTCATGAAGGACATCAGGGCATCGCTAAAACCAAAGCACTACTCAGAACAAAGGTGTGGTTTCCAGATATTGATCAGAGAGCAGAAGCATCAGTACGCAGCTGTCTTGCATCCCTGCTGAAAAAACCAGCATGGACTATGGTCCACCAGCATGGACCAGCTGGTTTTTTCAGCAGGGATATCAGGCAAATACCCCAGCTGTACATACTGAGCCATTAAAAATGTCAAGTCGACCAGAAGCACCCTGGCACAGCATCAGCGCAGACTTTTATGGACCACTACCAACAGGAAAGTACCTGTTAGTCATGATAGATGAGTATAAACGCTACCCAGTTGTTGAGAGTGTTAGATCAACTTCAGCTAACACAATCATTCCAGTCATGGACAAAGTTTTCTCTATGTTTGGAATCCCCAGAGTGGTAAAAACTGATAATGGCCCCCCAATCAACAGCAGCCAATACTCTCAGTTTGCAAACTACTTAGGATTTCACCATCGCCGGATCACACCGCTTTGGCCTCAAGCTAACGCTACAGCTGACAGATTTATGTGCACACTGGGCAAAGCAATACGTGTGGCAGAAACACAGGGAATTCATTGGAAACAACATTTGAACATATTTCTACGTGAGTACAGATCTACACCTCACAGCACAACAGAGAGCTCACCTGCTGAACTGTTATTCTAATCCAGTGGTTCTCAAAGTGTGGGGCATGACAGGGGGGGCGAGAGAGACCAGGAGGAAAAATCCTTATTTAAAAAAAAAAAAAAGATTAAAAAAATAAAATCATATTTTGAAAAATGATTGATTCGAAAATAATATGATACAGTACTATTACGTCTGGGTCTCTGTGTTTCATTAAAGCCCGGCTCTGTGTGTGTGTGTGTGAAACGAGCCATTTTGTGTGCGTGCGCGAGCGAGAGAGAGAGAGAGAGCGCACCGGTACCGGAGATCGTTGATGTTAGCTTCTGGTACTAGCGAGCTACGCTAACGGATATAAGGAGTTTTTTCAACAAGAAAGTGGAGGAGAGTCCTCTCCTGTCAGACTGAGAGACTCAGTGAGCTAAAGGACTCTCTCAGTGTTATCTCAGTGGGTTTCAAACGTTTTGGTCACCATTAATGTAAACAATTATTTCCGAGGCACACGTTTATATGATCATTATAGTTATACAAAAATAAGAGAATAAATTAAAAACAGGTATGAAATACTATGACATTAAAAAATGAATAAAGTTTAAAAGGGGAGTGATTTGTAAAATATCCATAAAGAAATAGTAAATCTGTTTACAGTTCTGTGTTGAGAGATGTATCCATAGATCTCTTCATTTTGCTCTCAAAGTGCACCAGATTGATGCTTTTAACTTTAATATTTAAAAATCTTCCCGGGGGAGCTTGCCCCGGACCCCCCTATGTGAGGTCCACACACCACCTATAAAAATAGCACTTTAACCCTGCTTACACCTATATGCCGTGAGCTGATTATCGAGCCTTCATTGTAACAGTCGCGGGTACATTGTGTATATGCGTGGGGATTGTTGCAGTAGAAAATTCCACTGTAGCGACCGGTACATTAATGGGAAACCCTAAATGTTTGAGCACCCTCTATGAAACGTCAAGCTACCCCACAGCACCCCCAAAATAAATCTCTGGCGCCGCCACTAAGCCTGACTATTTGTGTTTGGGGGGCCCAACTTTTTTTTTTCTCCAAAGGGGGGGCCTGACAGAAAAAGTTTGAGAACCACTGCTCTAATCCAACGCAAAGTGTACACAAAGATCCCTTCATTCACTCACACTGCCAACAAGAGCTCAGACTCAGAAGTGAAAATCTCATGCAGACACTCATAGTCATGCTACACCTCACACTTTCACTCCAGGTGACATTGTGCTTCATCGCCAGCCCAAGCATAACAAACTCACCACACCATACAACACTAAACCCTACACTGTGTTTAAAGTCAAAGGCTCACTGGTTACAGCGGCAAGAGATGGACATCGCATAGTCAGGAACTGTTCATTCTTCAAGAAGATCGCTGGAGAGCTAATTGACATCCCACCAGATCCAGTCAGTGATGACTCTACTGTCACAACAACACCCAGATATCCCACGAGACACGATAGGCGTCCTCCTGCCTTTACAGGACTATACATAGTGTATGGACTGCTAAACATGTGAATGATACTCTGGGTATATAAAAATGTGTATATTTTCCAACTGTTGTTAACTTCAAGAGACTGTTGAGTCCTGGTTAAGACAAGTAAGATTTATGTAGGAAACAGTTTTAATGCACTCTCAGTATGCATAATATTGTGTGGAGGATGTGTTCAAAGCTAACAGGTGAATGCAAAAGTCTTAAAGATACTGTTACAGCAGAATTGCACTAGTTCCAGATAACTGTTATGTTAAATGCAGTATAACAGCCAAATGTTTAAAGCTATTAAAAAGAAAAGGGCAATGTGATATTCATGTAAATGTATTGTGCTCTCAGTATAACTGCTCTAGCAGTGATGAAGTGCACAGTAAGCATGTATAACGTGTGTGAGCCAGCACTGGTGAATAAACCCTTTTAACGTCCAGCAAGTTGAGTCTTTCATGTACAACATGGAAACATTGCACGGAGGAACGAGGAGTCTAAGGCCGTTTCTCAATTGCGAGGATGCTTGCTTGGTAGCACGTGTCTTCTGAGTCACTTCCTCCAGAAGCTAGGCAAGAATCCTTCCTAGCATTCGGAAAACGAAGAGTGGAACAGGCTAGCAAGTGTGCAGGTGTGCGTCATATGAGAGGCCCCGCCTTACATTTTCCGCCACAGATTTGGGGAAATTGGTCCATGCGCAAAGCATTGTGGGGATTTGAAGGATGCGAAGTCTACCCATGTGAAGCCTCGAAATTACCCCCAAACCAAGGACGCGGCCTCGGTGGAATTCCAAGTATGCTGGAGATTGGAACAGTCCTTCGGCGGCACTCGATGACGTAGTATCCTTGAAATATTCGCTTGGAAGCCAGTTTCCTCGCGATTGAGAAACGGCCACTTGCTTCAGAAGTTAGGCAAGAATCCTTCCTGGCATTCGGAAAACGAAGAGTGGAACAGGCTAGCAAGTGTGCAGGTGTGCGTCATATGAGAGGCCCCGCCTTACATTTTCCGCCACAAATTTGGGGAAATTGGTCCGTGCGCAAAGCATTGATTTTAAGGACGCGAAGTCTACTCATGTGCAGCCTCGAAATTACCCCCAAACCAAGGACGCGGCCTCGGTGGAATTCCAAGTATGCTGGAGATTGGAACAGTCCTTCGGCGGCACTCGACTACGTAGTATCCTTGAAATATTCGCTTGGAAGCCAGTTTCCTCGAGATTGAGAAACGGCCTAAGGCTGCTTTCACTTCGGTTAAATGGATTCCTTGCGTCCCTCACTTGCGTCGTTTCCCTGCGTTTAGTCCCTCCCACCAGGGAAGCATGGAGAGACGCAAGGAAACCACGAGAAGCAGGGAAATTAGTTTTAAGAGCAATGGGACGTCCTTTCCTCCGGAGCTCAAGTGAAGCGAATCGTCTGACAGCAGCTCTGTCCCCGTTATTTTCACAAACACCCCTGCCTACACATTTACTGACACAAACATTTGTATCATCTGTCACCCAAATAAATAAAATCAAATAAGAACTCATTCTCAAAAAAGATAAACGCCATTCTTAAAATGTATAAACGAACATTAGTTGGATTAATATTGATTAGAGTGCACAAAATAAATAAAATAATTCAGAGAAGAAAAAGAGATATATTATCTATCAAAACCCAGTTAGATTAACATTCATTGGATTGCACACTTTGCTTGTTTGTTTGGATATGTAGCAAATTAACATTTTAAATAGCACTTAATGACTGACTGAATGGAAATGACAATAAATGAAAATGTAAAACGAAAAAAGCGATCATGAAAATGTTTCCAATAAATGAATAAAATAATTTTTCACCACTTTGTTGTTCAGATATATCATATATTTGTAACTAAATTATACATTAATTGAAACAAAACACGGTATAAACTGAGGAGTGACTCCCGTGAGGTTCATGTATTTTCTTCACTCCGCTGGGAAACTGCTCTCATGTCAAGAACGTCAAGAAGCATCAGATCAGTGCATGCACTGCATCGTCCAATCAGTGAGCGATACACAGTAAGGGGGCGGGGCGAGTGTCTGAGGATTTCATCGAAGGATGGTCTGGTGGTTCCTCGATTATAGCTCCTCCAATATCGCTCCTCGCTCCTCCGGCAAAAATAAGGCCATTGGGACGCTACTCAAGATGGCGCAGACAAATCAACTTCCGGTGAGACCGAGACAGAGGAGCGAGGAAATGAAAATTAGAGAAGTGAAACGCAGCCGAGGAGTCGAGGAGGGGACATTTAAGAATTGAGAAGCCTCTGAGGAGTCGGAAATTAGATAAATGGGAAAGGTCCGATGTCTTGAAGCCTAGCCAATAGAAGTGCAAATGTTACACAGTGATGTCACTATGTTACTGAAGTAAACAAAGGAGTCTAATGGAGGCGTTTTTAGGCAGGAACACAGGTTTCTTAGCCTTTGCAGACAATTGACATTCACAAAAACCTATCGAACACACTACAGGAAAGGGAATCCCCAAAAAGCAGAATAGGGCCCCTTTAAGAGGTGGATTCGGATGGATTCCCTCCTGCTGTGATGACGCGCTGTGATGACGCGCCGGAAAGCGACTCCAGTTCGGTGCAACTGAATGCAATCCTCTCCGCGGGTGGAGCGACTTTCTCTCGAGCTGTGAAATCTACCGCTTTCCTAATACCTCGTTTTATGTCTGCTGGGTGTGTGGGACTCTGAGCCTCTGAGGAGTCGCTGTACAATCATACTCCTTTAGGATTTGACTTCGATTTGAAGAATATATCTGAATCCGATGTACCTGAAAAACACTCCCCCGGCTCTGACAGACCGCGGGAAATTGTCGTTACTTCCTGTGCAATGAAGACTTGGCGCGACATTACAGTTGTAAACAACAGGAGGACACATAACAATAGCACAACGAGTAAGTACACCCATTCACTGCTTGCTAATTGTTACTTTGTTTTTAATAATAAATGTCCGGTGCATATTGCTACATTAGCATCCCTAACTTCTGAGCACTTTCTCCACGAACGGTACATTTAGTCCTACAAAATGCATGGTAGCAGTAAAGTTAGTGCAGTGGTTTAACTTATCCAAAGTTGACCACAAACATCAATAACCTTAAAAATGTGTTGCATAACCTAAATCAAGTGTACATTTCCTATTGAGTTTGAAACAGAAAGATATTTACATCAATGCTAGCTTTAGCTCACAGTGTCAACGACCGATTAAAGCGATGGACAGACAGTTACAGATAAAGCAACTCCAGACAGGAAGGAGTGTTAGCTACTACCTTTCTCTCTGCCTAGCTGTTTTATGTAAAAGATTTTGTTTGTATAAGTCTCCTTTGTCTGGACAGTAACGTTGTGAACAAAAGAGCTCTAGCTAACCTTTATCTAAACCATGCTAACAGCACAATGGTTACAGCCTCCTTGTGTCCACTACATATAATGCCTAAAGTATGTTCACCTCATACTTTAGTGCATTTTTCAGTGAATATTTTATGTAAGAGTGGGCTACATATACAGTGGTGTAACGTATTGAAGTATATTTCCTGTCAGATTTTGGGTATGTTATGCTACTTTTTACTTCTACTCCATTACATTTTAGCCAACATAAATGTTACTAGTTACTTTTTATATTCACATTATAAGCTAATACAACATATACATAAAGTAATACATTAACTTTGATAATATTATATTATAGGTGAAGATATCCAGTAGCAGTATGTAAAGAAATATAAGTAGTAACAAGCTGTGATTGACACTTACATGCATCAATAAACATAATCCAGTGTTTTAATATATATGATTCTGAATTGGAAATGACACACAATAAGTATTTTTACTTTCATTACTCTAAGTAAATTTGATGCTAATACTTTTGACAAATCAAATATAGCCATTAAGCAGTTTTCCTTATTTACTTTGCCTGCAGTTACATATTATTTCCAAACCAGAGATAATAAATACTAGCAGGGTAAAAATAATATGTTTTACCCTGCTAGTTATGCTAGTTGTATTTTCCATTGGAGCTGCAGTAACTCCTGAAGGTGTATGGTGTTAACAGCCATTGCTGTGTGAGTGTGTGTAAATGAGCAGAATAGAAAAGGGAGTTTGACACCCCCAGCCCCGCCATCAGTAAATGTATCTGGGTATGAGTAATGGTTGGCATGTGGTTTAAAACTTTTTTGACTGGTTGAAAGACAATAAAGGAGAGTCTATTTGCCATTATAGAACCAATAGCCTATGTTTCTACTATAGCAACCTCCACAACTGTCAATGTGCAAGATGAGAGAATCCTGGCACCTTTTCAAAGTTTTGTCAGAGCCACTGAACAATTTACATGCTGACTTTAGCCTTAGTGTAACATTGGTGTCTACTCTAGAATGAATTAAGATTTAAATCAGTTCTAGTTGAATTGTTGTCTCGCCTCTGCCTTCAGTGTTCATTAGCCATTTGCTACAGGATCATCTTCAGCCTTTGTTTAGTGTGTTCTGGCTCATATGTATAGACTGATAACAACTTTGTAATTCTCTTTTTCAGAATTGCTTAAGGAATAGAGACAAAGTGATACCTGGAAGAATGGATGACTTTGACATCCATGATGCCCCTGGCCGTAAGTTAAAAACAATACATTCACGCAAAGTTGCATTAACATTCATTTCATATTGTATTTGTGTAATATAATTAATCCTAGAAGGTTATACCTTATTATAAATAATATATATTCCTTACAAGTTACCCCAGAAAGGGGTTTCTCTGCAATTGGTATTAAAACAATATTTGATATATTAAATCCTTGATGTTAACACCAGATGAACATAACTGATGACATACATGAATGCATGTTCATATCCCCAGTCTTTGTACATGATGACAAAGAAGACTCCGTGGATATCTATGATGGCCTGGACCTCAGCTTTAACAACAACGCAGGTAAGAGTCCTGTTTGAAATAGATCTGCAATGCCCCAATATTAGTATCACCAATAATATTGGTGATACCAAGTACAACACTATGTAGTGTTGTCACAATACCAACATTTTTGTTCCGATGCCAAGTCAAGAATTGCTTTTTCGATACTTTTCTTAAAAAAGGGGAAACCATCTTAAATGTCATTATTGTGCTTTATTTCAAACCTTGAAAAAGGTTTCAGTCATAACACAAACTTTTGAACAATAGATCAAATAAATGAAAGCAATGGCATTCAAGGTCAAATGACAAGTGTTATGATATTAGGGTCATGCCGAGTCAGATTGCTATCCCTTTAAGAGAGAGGTGTGTGTGTGTGTGTGTGTGTGTGTGTGTGTGTGTGTGTGTGTGTGTGTGTGTGTGTAGTAGAGTGAGCGGGCGGTGATATGTGTTTTTGAAGTGAACGAAGCAGCAGAAAAATAGGTCTGTCGAGTGTCTTCAAAGTTAGATCTGTAAAAAGACCTTAATAAATGCAACGGTCTCCCAAAGAAGAGCTCGCCTGTCTGCCTTAAGTGGGTTATTGAACCTGAAGTTTGTTGCTTCGGTCCTGGAAGACAGCAGAGTCATCCCCTGTTTTCCTCGACTACGGTCTGGGAGCCGACAGGAAGGTTTAACACAAGAATCCGTATTTTGTGTTTGTATAAAAAAGATGTATAAAATATGTATATCCTATATACACAATCAATGTGTCTGTTGATTGCGTATATAGGATATACATATCTTTATATTGTATAATTTTATATTCGGGATTGTTGGAAACGTCATTTAGATCTCTGTCTGTAAACACAAACTGAGTAAGATTGACATTAAAGTTGACCTTGACTTTGATTAACTAAAATAGCAGCATCATCTCAAACAACAAACACAGTCTCTTAAGCCCCTACACACCAAGCAGATTTTGGCTGTCGATAGAAGTCTGGCCGTCGATAAGCGTACTCAGATTGGTGTGTCCTGCCCCGTCGTGTCTTTCGGCTGTGCCGACACCTTCCGCGGCCAAATTGACATGTTGAATCGGCCTGCGGAGGCTGGTCGGCAAAAGAAACCACTCTGATTGGCTGTTCAGCTTAGCGAAACACTATTTCCTGAATGGGAGTAGAGCAGTACAGACAGTACTTAAAGGGGACCTATCATGCAAAATGCACTTTTGTACGTCTTTTATCATGAATATGTGTCCCCGGTGTGTCAGGGAACTCACCAAGTGTCAGAAAACACAATCCTCTCTCTTTTCTCCATACCCAAATCTCTAAAAACGGGGCTGCAACGGATCTGATAAGATTTGAAATTGTTCTGAGGTCAGAAACGGGGTGCTCTGCCTATATGGCAACTCTCCACCTATCAGGGGAATGAGAGGTGCGTGGCATGGTAACAGCATGGTAACATGATGCTCTTTCCACGCCCCCCTCCTTTGCCGGGGGGCGTGGTCAGCTGCAGCTCATTTGCCACAGAATCAGGCCTAGTGAAGACAGGGCTGGAATAGAGCAAATGGAGCGAAATGAGGCATGGCTAAAATGCATGATCTGTTTGGTATCTTGAAAAAAAAACTTCACAGACATGTTTTATATAGGTATGGCCCTACAATATATTTATATTTAAGCAATAGCTCACAGACAGGCCGTGGTATATGCTCATTATATCACAGCTAAGGGGCGTGGTTCGGTGCGAAGCGGAGGGTCGACAACCCCCTTAGCTAGTAGGCTAGTTAAAACAATAACAATGCTACGGCTGCAACTGACAGTTATGTAGGCACATTTTTATTTGTTCTTAACGCTGTGTGATTAAAAGAATAAACACAAATAGCAGGATAGTTCATCCTTGTGCTGCTTGGCTCGAGCTGTAGCATGTAGCTATTTGTTTGTATATATAACGCAGTCTGTCTTCTGGTTGCCTCTTTTGAATGACGAATACACACTACCGCCGCCTGCTGGTAAGGAGAGTTATTGCCACTCACGCATGCGCAGTTCGTACGTGCTACTTGGCCGTCGGCTGAAGTCTTTGCGGTGTGTTCCAGTGCGACTGTTGGCCAAGACGCAGGAGACGTGAGGCGACACAACAGTCGTGTTCCGTCGGGACGTGTTCTTTGGTGTTTGCTTGGTGTGTCAGGGCTTTAGAGGAGCTGACAGGCTGCAGGGAGTGGAAGCAGAGCGCTGAACACACACAGGAAATACGGCTCTTATTAAAACAATGTCTTCTTAAAGTACCGATACTAATGAAATGGAGGAATCGTAACGTTTTTAACGGCAGGGTATCGCGATACCTTTCTAGTATCAGTGCACCGTGCAACACTAGTATCTAGTACAGTACATATTTGTTTGTCCGACGCTGAGGCTTTTATAATTGATATGAATTGTCTTACTTTGGTTTATTACAGTGAATCCATCTCCAAATGCTTCTCGGCTGAAAGAATCACTGGACCTTTATGAAGAGATGGTCACAGAGGAGCAGCAGAGCAGAGAGTCATCATACTCTGAGGTGAGGGGGCCGCTCATCCATGCTTTCTTTATTTCAGACGTGGTGACCAATGGAAATAATTCATTCTGGTTCCAACTTGATTTGGGCTAGTGGTCTCAAAGCTGCACGAAAGGTCAAGCAGATCATACTTAGTCATCTTAATATAAGCTCTACATGTCTGAGCTCCCACTTGTAACCCCTGACATTACATAATGAACTGCTCGTCGTTTAAAAGGGGTTTTTCCAGGTACCTCTGATACAATGAAATAAGATCCAGGATTTCCACTTTGTGTAATGGATTCATAAGTTTGAAGATTTTAAAAAGCTGCACAAAGCATTGGTAAAACAGTGTTCATGTCAAAGAATCATTACCATAATTATAAGATATTCTTTAATGATCCCAAAATGGGATTTGTTTTAATTACAAAATTGCACATAGTTTGAAAAATAAAGAGTATAAAATAAACAAACATAAAATATTATTATCTCACAAACAAACATAAAATATTATTATCTCACAATATAAAAAAATAAAACGGAACTAAAAGTAAGATATATATACAAGTCGACCATGACAGATAAAACATCTATAGACTATAAATAAACAATATGAAGGGCCATATTACAGATAACGCCATTTCAAATATGATATTATTTACATTACAATGAATGGCATATTCAATTAAATATAAAAAAGAATGTAAAGTGTGAAGAAAAGTCTTGTTGTGAGTTCTAAGTCCAGTT
Organism: Notothenia rossii; assembly: GCF_949606895.1. Classification (NCBI taxonomy): domain Eukaryota; kingdom Metazoa; phylum Chordata; class Actinopteri; order Perciformes; family Nototheniidae; genus Notothenia; species Notothenia rossii. The sequence continues at coordinate 50,062,180 of NC_136906.1, forward strand.
AAATAGATACATAAATAAATTGGCAAATGAAATGGCTAATTCAAGGTCAGAGTGTTTACCACTTCAACCCTCTGCCTCTTGACCCCTGCCGAGCCCACTCATGAGGGGCTGCATTTTACACATGCAAACGTTGTGTTGTTTAGCAGTAATGTGTGAAGTGTGGCTGAAAAGCAGCTACAATAGACTCCTCTCTGACCAACAGTCTGGTGCCAATTGTCAATTGTTTCATTATTTGGCATCATGCAAAAGTGTGTGTTAAAGGAGCATACCAATAGAGTGGTGCAGTGACGCGTCCTAAAACCCGGAAGTAAGCTGCACATGGGTACCTTCCGGTTCCCTCGACAAAAAAGCAATGCAATTTCTCCATAAATCTATCGATCATAAATCTATCGATTATATTTATGATTCGAAAATTATAAAAGTAGTGAAGACATGTGGAGATTATCCGATTGAACAAAACTAGGGCTGTCAGTCGATTAAAATATTTAATCGCGATTAATCGGATGATGTCCATAGTTAATCGCGATTAATCGCACATTTTGTATCTGTTCTAAATGTACCTTAGAGGAATATTTTTCAAGTTTTTAATACTCTTATCAACATATGAGTGGACAAATATGCTTTACGCAAATGTTTGTTTATTATCATTGGAACAATGACAAATATTCTGCTGAATATTTTCAATACAACAACCTGGAACCTCTCTCTTACACTCTCTCCCAACCCTGTCTACTTCTCTGCACTGAGCCAGTTGCTCAAACAGACAAGGCTGTTTACAGTTGTCGGCGAAATGCCGCTCCTCTGTCTTCATCTTCAGTCACAGCATGAGACTGAAGTTCCCACTGTGCGTCAAAATAATGCGCTGTGATGTGCAGTTGTTGGATGCAATCCGAATGATCTAACGCAGCCCCTCGTCCTCCACAATGTTAAACTGTAGCCACCCATTTAGCTATCGCTGTTGTTGTCCAGGCGTCTCCCCGGTAAACTTTCAAGCGTGGTCTGCCGCAAGCGAGCGGCAGGAGCGGGGCAGTCAGCATCAGCTGTGTGCTTGGCTTGCTGTTTAAAACACCTTTCTTTGTATCCATATCTCTCACTAGAATCTCCCACCATCCAACTAACTAGACCCTCCAGAAAAACGCGGGCAAAAATCCTATATTATGCAGGCTAAATTCCTTGATTATGTGGGCTAAAATCCTTGATTATGCGATTAAACATGCGGGGTTTTTATGTGATTTTATGCGGTGAAATTGCGGGAAGTTGCAAAATATGCTAAATATGCGGGGAAAAAGAAACAATTTTTTAATATTGGGCTGTCTTATTTATTCTCTCTCACACACAAACTGCCACTAACGTTAAACCCCTTTACTATTCAATTAAACACATTCAATGTTTACTTATTGTAAAAGCAATTGGGCTTTTTTAATCTCACACACACACACACACACCCCCCACACACACACACACACACTTCTCCGCCTCATTCCGTTTTCATTTACTCGTTCGTTATCTGACCAGCTTCAATCTTGTAGGCTACTCACTTCGTTTCTTGTAGCCCTCGAAAGGGTTTTGGAGGTTGATGCCTCGGTGAACCTGAGTTGTTTGGCTTTCTTGTCCGCAGCAGCAGAAAGCATTTTCGAATGTTTGAATGAATCAAAGTGGGTCGTCCCCGTCGATTTTCTCTTATGCTCCAACACACAGTTGCACGGGGTGCAGAATAGTTTCCCCCCACTTTTTGCCCGGTCTTTAGTAGAAATGTTCGTCGGTAAATGAGATGGATTAGATTTTTTCATCTTGGTGTTTTTTCTATCGTGTGAGCTCCACACGTTCACTCTATACAGTGTTGTTTACATTCTGTGATGCGCGAGCTGATGACGTCACGTCAAGACGAGTCAACTTATTTTCTTCTCAACTTTGTGTGGAAAAATGCGGGGATTATGCGGCCTTTTGGTAAATATGCAGCCTTTTAAAGATTTGTGCCATTTTGCTGATTATTCGGTAAATTCTGCGATCGCAGAATCGCGTTTTTCTGGAGGGTCTAACTAACAACAACAACGTCAAGCCTTTGGGCTCTGAAACTGCGGGAAGGGCCGAGGACAAATACACATGCATTAATCGCACGTTAAAATAATTAGTGGCATTTTTTTAAAAACACCTTATTAACGCGTTAACTTGACAGCCCTAAACAAAACGTGATTCGTCTCTTAAATGTGTGTCAACCACAGACCTTATTTGCATTGCTTTTTTGTCGAGGGAACCGGAAGGAACCCATGCGCAGCTTAATTCCGGGTTTTAGGACGCGTCAGTGCACCACTCTATAGAATATCCCCATGTTCTGAGATGCAGAGTGATGCTGTCAGATTGCCAACTGTCTCTATATTTTCCTTTGTTTGCAGCTCAAGTCCAGATTCCAGGCAGCTCAGAACCAGATCAGAGAGTTCCGCAGGAGGGTAGAGCAGATGGAGATCCAGGTCGGTTGTTATCCTTTTTTTTCAGCTATTTGAAAAATGTGGTTTTGTTTGGTTGAATATGATTGCGCTTGACACAGAAGTCTGAATTTGAAAGCCAAATAATTATATAATAAGACTTATTCCACTAGTTGTTTGCTGTGTTTCTTCAGCTTTTACTTGGTTGAATATTTTTATTAAATTCAATATAATAGGATTTATTTTGGCATAAATAGAACCGGGACAATATTGCCAAAGCATAATTTCCCTTCTTTATTTCCTAGGTTGTATTGAAAATGCATAATATGCGCTGCCATTCACCAGAATACAGCAATTCATGCATACACAGGACTTGGACTGCTTTATTAACCGATTTCTTCATAGTGTCACTACTGCATTCATATTATTCCAGTTGATAACTTTACCTCCACAAAAGTGTTATCCGCACTAACATGATGTGTAACTTCTGTCTCTCTTTGAAACAGAACACAGGGTTGAACACTGAGAACGGCCGTTTGAAAAAGAACATTTGTGCACTTTTACAAACAGCCAGACAGGAGGTGATACGAAAAGATGCTGAGATCCAGAGGCTGAACCAATTGTGAGTCATTGTTTTAAATGAACTGTTAGGTCTTTATAGATGTGTTATCTGGATTACAAAACCTCAAAGCTCTAGGTCTCCTTTTCCTGTGTTGAGTGTTATCTAGGTTTGTGTGAATGTTAATGGTCTGCCCCTCCCTGTGTTCCCTCCAGAGTGAGTTTCTCTTTAAAGTAGAGACACTACATACTGATATACACCTGAACATCAGCAGGAGAGGACTCTTTAAAGTAGAGACACTACATACTGATATGAAACCTGAACATCAGCAGGAGAGGACTCTTTAAAGTAGAGACACTACATACTGATATACACCTGAACATCAGCAGTAGAGGACTGTTTAAAGTAGACACACTATATACTGATATACACCTGAACATCAGCAGGAGAGGTCTCTTTAACTCTGTTTTCAGAAGACAAACATCTCTCTACTGATTGGATTTAATGTTAAATGATTTACACTTTTCTTCCGCAGGTCAGTCAAAGGTCACCATCATCAACAATCTCACAGGAATGATATCCGGGATAAAATTTCCTCCAGTCAGACATCCACAGGCAGCTCCAAGAGTAGGGCGCCTCGTCCTCCGCCCCCCAGTCTTCAGCCTCCTCGTCCTCCACCCTCCAATCTTCAGCCACCTCCTCCTCCGCCCCCCAGTCTTCAGCCTCCTCGTCCTCCACCCTCCAGTCTTCAGCCGCCTCCTCCTCCGCCCCCCAGTCTTCAGTCTCCTCCACCCTCCAGTCTTCAGCCGCCTCCTCCTCCACCCTCCAGTCTTCAGCTGCCTCCTCCTCCACCCCCCAGTCTTCAGCCTCCTCGTCCTCCACCCTCCAGTCTTCAGCCTCCTCGTCCTCCACCCTCCAGTCTTCAGCTGCCTCCTCCTCCACCCTCCAATCTTCAGCCGCCTCCACCCTCCAGTCTTCAGCCTCCTCGCCCTCCACCCTCCAGTCTTCAGCCTCCTCCTCCTCCGCCCCCCAGTCTTTCACCACTGCCTCCTCCCTCAGCCATTCCTCATCCCCCTCTTCCACCTCTACCAACTGTACATCCCAGCGAGGATCAGCCTCCAGGCGATTCTCCTCCACCCAATAGAAAAGAAAGTGATAGCTCTACTTATCAGCCCAGTGGATCCAGCAAGAAATCCAGCTGCAGCTCATCCTCCCAAGATAGAAGGTCAGACAAACACAAGTCCAAGCACAGAGAGGAAACATTTCCAAGCCTGAAACTGTCTGACTCAACAGAAAAGAGACATCGAAGTGGTTCAGATCCCAACAGGGAAAGCTCTGCCCCCGACAAAAACAGGTCTCACAAAGACTCAGGACGAAGACATGGGCACCACAGATCAGACAGGGTCAAAAGGCCTCCACTAGTGAGTGCAGTTACCTGTGATGACAAGAAGGGAAGAGGTCGTGAAAGGAGAAAAGATACAGCCAAAACATCAGACTCTGAACGTATCGCAGCTCACAGCTCTAAAGAGGGCCACAGTCGAGATCATAAAATAAATAAGACTGCTGATGAGAGAAGAAATTCAGACTCAAGGGACCGGAAAAAGTCCTCTTCAAACCAACTTCCAGAGCGCAGCGAGTCCTCCAAAGAACGGGGAGGGGATAGATCGTCAAAGGATTGTCCGAGGAAGAAGGATAGACGACATGAAAATAAAATCAGCAGAACACTTAAGAGGACAGAGACGGGCAGAGAACGTGAGAATGTGAGATCAGACCAAGGTAAAGTGGATGTCATTAGTCAGGAAAGTCAAGAAAAGACACACGAGGCCTTAAAGACACCATCCGAAGAACCAAGTGTCACAGAGAAAGATTCTGGGGAGGAAAACAGTCCTAACAGGAAACTGTGTTTCATGGAAACATTGAATCTAACCCTTTCACCAATCAAGAAGCCGCTCATGCCCTTCACCCAGGGCGACCCCACACCAGTGAACAAGGAAGTTGAACACTCACCAGATGATGAGAGTTCACAGCCTGACATCGAGGACATGTGTGTGATCGATGAAGTAAACAGCAGTGAACTAGAAACAGGGTTGGAAGATTTTGCAGAACCATCTTTAGATTCCCCAAAAACCCCTCGTGCCAAAAAGATACATAAGACTTGTGATGATCCAAAAGATGTCCAGGAAAAGTACCGACACCAGAGTGAAAGTCCTGCAGCTGATCAGCAACTTGAAGACAATGTATCGCAAACCTCCTCAGCTCATAGCCGACTGCCAGAAACCGAGAGGAACCTCGCAGCAACTTCACCAGAGAGCACTTCTTTAAAAGCAGCAGATGTTTCAGGAAAACGGGAGAACAAAAGCAAGTTGGTGTCACATACCCAGAAACACAGTTGTGGCCCTGTGTGGCCCGTGGAGGCTGCAAATAAACGACACACAGGCCATTCTTCTTCACAAAGAATACCTCCTATTGTAGACGCCATTGATTCAAGTGTAGAACTGAAGTTTATATCTCCGAAATCTGCACTACAGAAAATCCTCCCTGTGGATTCAGTCGGAGAAGATGAAGCTTCTTCTCCCACAACGGAAAATCCTGAAGCTCTAGAAGTTCCTGACAAAGCCTTCCATGAAGTTTCTCCCATAATTGTACCTCAGGACAGTCAGCAACGGCTGTGTCCTCCTGATTCCCTTCCCAAGGAAGATGCTTGTTGTGATGTTCCTAAAAGTGCTGTATCAAGTACAATAACCCTTGAATCACTTCCACAAGAAGGGCTTAGTCTACCTGAGGCCATTTTTGTTTTAACACAGCAAAACGAAGACAGCAGTGACAGCAGTAGCGTCGCCGCTGAGCCCAGCTCCTCCACTGGCTGCATCGCCGTGTCCAGAGTTAGCAGCACCACAGAGGAGCCTGCGGGGCCACAGAGGCACAGCCACCTTTTCACACCAAAGAAGATCTTCTCTCCTGCGAAGAGTCGTGACAATAAAGTGCAGCCTTCCAGTTCGATGCCACTACTCCACGATGAGGACTCTATGATGCACACACTGAGCAATCTGAAGACAATCCCTGATGCCATAAGCCCTCTGAGGAGTCCCATCAGGATCACCAAGAGGAACCACATCCACCTTCTCAGCAAGCCAGGGCATGTAAAGAGCCTTCAGAAAGGTAAGGTTGGCCTAATAAAAAAAAAAAAAGATGTCACTTTAAATCTTACATACATTTTTGTATGAATGTCGCAGTTTCTTCATCATTCTTTAGGCCTGTTGCCATGTGGTGCTGATTTTTTTTAATGATTGTTATCCTGATAGTCCATCTTGTATGTATGTGGATGAAATATAATAATTATCTCGACAGATCCTTTAAACCAAATTAAATGATTTACTCAAGATGCCAAAAAGTCTTACTGGGAATAGTATAAATACCCCAAAAGATGTAATCATACTAAAGTCTATAGGCGCTTTCACACTGGAGTACTTTTCGCCGTTCTTTTCCCGTTTAGTTCCTGGGATTTTGCGTTCACACAAAAAAGAGAACTTGGTTCATGTGAACTTTTCCCCCCTTTTCAGTCCCTGCTAGAGAGCAGGTACTTTTCTGGGAGAAAAAAGTTCAAATTTCTGATTGACTGGGCGGATTGCAAACCACGCCCCGTAAAACTCTGAAATGATTGTGAAGCTGCCATTGTATTTGCTGACATTAGCATTATTAGCATTAGCCCCGCGCACCAACGCAGAGAGACCAACTTATGGCAACAAAAAAAAAAAAAAATGGGAGCGGTGGAGATGAGGAGGTGTCGGCGTTCTGGCGATTTACTCGGAAGGCTTCAGTAGAAGCTGCTGGGACCCCTAGCAGCTTCTACTGAAGCCAGTCCCCAACTCCGGTGACTTCCGGCCGGGGACTTCGGGTGGCAGTATACGCCGTGAAGTGGTTTGCGGCCTGCCAGTAAACCCAAAACAGAAGAAGAAAAAGTGACGTCAGCGGCTTCATTTGCGTAATCTTCCCTCAGCTCAGGGGACTTATTCCGGTGTGAACGCGATCGGCTCTTAGTTCCATGGGGGTACTAAGTGCTGGGAACTAAGTGCTGGGTACTAAGTACGGCAAAGTACATGGTGTGAAAGCGGCTTATGTAAACCATCAAAATTCAATTTTTTTTGTTATTTGCATTAAAAAAAAATCTGCGTCTAAGATCTATTTTTAGAAAGTTGAACATGTCATAATGCCCTCTCCAAAAAATATTTACTATTTCTGTCAAAACATCAGTTTAAAAAAAAAAATGTGTTCAAGTTATAATCCAAAAACTAAATTTGAAAAGATTACATTTGAATACATCATATAGAGTTATAATTTAGCTTTTAAAATCATTGTTACTCATTTGTGAATAGAGTTTGAACACCTCATACTGTAGGTCAATGATTCTGTTAGCTGTTAGCCTTCTTATTTAGCTAACGGCTAACATTAACTAGCTATCTTTTTGCATTAATATAATGCATCAATAGCATATTTTTACTTAATATAAGTCGATAATGATGGCAATGTGAGTCCAAAATTATGTGTTTGTTCCCCAACTGGAATATTACATGATCTACGTTGGTTTTAGGATGGACATTTTAATTGTACTGATTTGAAAGCAACCCGCTATTTGTATATAGGGGAAACACTGGTCTTACTTGATCTTTATACATGATTTTTATTCATGTTGTCAAATTCAAAATCTTACCACAGATGTCAGTGTCATGATTATCTAAGTGTTGATTTCCCCTTTTGCAAAGCCTGTTGCTAAATAAATCTGTAGTTTGACACAACATTTTAACAGGATCAGTTAAAAATTATTTGATTTCTTCCGCTACGTTAAAATAGTATTTTCTACTATGTACCAAAGGCTGGAACTGGAACTTAAAATAACGTCAGCACTGATCAAGGTTTTCTTACTCGTCCAAGTGGTCATTACCAGTCTGCCAGAGCACATACTGTGTTCCCTTTAGATCTCTATTCTAACCTCTTTCCTACTCTTGTTTCTTCTTTGTTTTGTTTTCTGGAGACAGTTTAACCAGCATGAATCCAAAGTTTTGTGCTTTCCACAAATATAAAATGTAACGATCAAATATCGCAACTGATTGATGAAAACATTTTTGTTTTTCTGGCAATAGCTGATGTTAAATTGACCGTACTTCTTTCTGTGAATTGATATGACTGAACAGCAGTTGACTGCTATAAAATAGACTTCTCATACCGCTTACTTCTCAGTTAATAGTACCGCACCTCATGAACACAAGATAAATATCCTTTATTTATACGGACCTTGTTACACAATCAATATTTATGAGTGGCTATAATGTGAACTATTTGCTTTCTCTCTCCGTGCAGACTTCTCCAGCACAGCTGTCGCTGAATCCTCAAAGAAGTTGGACGTAAACAAAGAAAACAAATATCCGGGTTCTCCTGCAAACCATGACACGCAGAGCTCTGTGGACAAGGTGTCCGACCCGCCTTCAAGTGTCTCCGACACCGACCTGGAGGAAGGGGAGATATTAAGCGAGAGTGAAGAGGCGGCTACAGATTCCCCTGCTCCTGCAAACAAGAAGTCAGCAAAGTCCACGCGACCAGTCAGAAACAATGCAAGTCCTCAGTCTGTGTTAAAGAGGAAAGCTGACGAAAGCTGTGTTGTATCCAAAAAATTCATAGAAACAGTAGATGTAACAACACGAAGTCCGAAGAGTCGCTTTAAAACTGTTTGTCCCGCAGCAACCAAAGCTTCTTTTTCCACTGTAGAGGAAGTGATGGAGACGTTCAAGGTGGTCCGTGCTGAGATCCGAAAGAAGTACATGAAACTCCACAAAACCTTTCCCAAGAAGAGCTTCTATGGAGTGATGGAGAATTTCCAGGAATCTTTTTTGGAATTTGTAGAGGGTGCTCATTTGGGTCAGATATGCAGTCAGGCAGTGGAGCTGAAATCCAACATGAAGACATTAATTACAGCTGTGTTTAGCAAACTGTCGAATAATGGTATTGTGAAACGCATCTTTGAACAGCAGGCAGTGGATCTGAAGCAGAGGCTGTGGGACTTTGTAAATGTCCAAGTTGACTTCTTGTTCAAAGACATTCACACGACACTGAAAAGCCTGTGCAACGAAAGAGCTCAGGCTGAGAACAAGAAGCCCACTGGAAATAAGAAAGGATCCGAACAGCCCCCTGTTAAGAAGCAATGTCACCAACTGGACGCACAATCCTCTCCCACCAGCTTGAATCGAATCATGCCCTCTCCTGTGGTGCCTTACAGAACAGGCCTTGGAAGCAGAGGCAAAGATATCAGAATCACACAAGAGGGAAAAGACAGCAGTGTTCACCCACATCCAACACATACACAAACTGTCTCCATCTACTGTCCTCCCAAAAATATTCCTTCAACTCCAGAGAAAAGTAGCATTTCTTCTTTGTTAGTCCCTCCCAACGGTTCTATGCTGGACAAAACTGACTTTGAGCTTCTCACAGAACAGCAGGCCTCCAGTTTAACATTCAACCTAGTGAGGGACTCTCAGATGGGAGAGATCTTCAAGTGTCTCTTGCAGGGATCCGACTTACTGGAAAGCAGCGGCGTCACCGGAGACAACACAGTGTGGTCCCTCAGCACACCGAGAAAGGACGGAGAGAGACTCCTCAGCATCACTACTCCAACTAAATATGACTCTCCATCTAAGCTGCTCTCCCCGAACAAATTTAGAACTCCCTCGAAACTTATCGCAACGTGGTCCAGCCTTTCACCTCGCAAGATGTCCTCTCCACACTCCAAAGGTCGGATCCACCTGAATCCAGCTCTGTTCGACGAGAGTTGCATGTTAGAGGTGCCGTCAGACAGTCGATCTTCACATAGGTCCTATTCCATTCTGGCTGAAGACCTGGCGGTGTCCCTCACCATCCCATCGCCTCTCAAGTCCGACGGCCACCTCAGCTTCCTGCAGCCATCCAGCATGCGCCTCATGTCCACTCCGGAGAGCGTCATAAGCGCTCACATCAGCGAGGACGCTCTGCTGGAGGAGGACGACGCGTCGGAGCAGGACATTCATCTCGCACTGGACACCGACAACTCCAGCTGCGATTCCAGCTGCAGCGCCGTGCTCGCCACCCCTTTCCTCTTCAAGCCAGACTTACCCATGCAAGCGCTGGTGATGGAGAAATCCAACGATCATTTCATCGTGAAGATCCGTCCTGCGACATCGGGCGCCGATACCACAATCACTGAAGACAGCTTCAGTCACACCCTAATAGAAGAAGACCAGCAACACATCCAAGAGGATGTGAAAACTAAAGACGGTCAAGAAATGGCAATTTTGTCAGACAAATCCTGGAATCATACTCCTTCAAATGCCTCATCTGAGAACAGTCCATCTGGGATCTGTCAGGCCAACACCAAAGCAGATATCCCTCCCTCTCAAGAGGAGAGCTTAACACTAACAAAAGATTCATACCACAAAAAAGACTTGCCTCCACAAAATCCATTAGAGGATTCACAGAAACTGTCAGAGAAGAATCGGACTGAAGCCACTCCTTCAGACAGCTTTCAAAAAGGTGCTCGAAGCTCTGACCACTTCTCCGGACACATCAACCAGGCAACCAGCAGAGAGGAGATCTCACTCACTGCTGATGATGATGAATCAAATCAAACCCACCACGGAGAAAAATCCATGACAACGCAACAAAGTCCCTCGAATGCTCTTTCCACCAAGTCTCAGAATAAGACGAGATGCTCTGAAACCGTGCTGTCGGATCACAGCTCCCCTGCTCAAAGCTCTGAAACAAATCAAGGAAGCCAAGAGTCTGCATCACATGTGTCCGACTCCGGGACAGAAGCAACAGAGGAGTCAGAGAGAAGTCTCACCATTGCAGAGGAAACTCCAGAGAAAGGCCGAAGAGATCTCAACAGGGGTAGAAAACGGAAGAAGCACCAGGAGAAATCAAAAGCCAAGCGGCTCAGGAAGCAGGACGAGGAAAGCTCAGAGGAGATGGAGTCCCTCTGCAAGACTGATGACGGAGAATCCAGAGCCTTCCCCGCAGCGCTGTCCCCCAACAGCCTCTATGCCAAGAACGTGATCAGGAAGAGGGGCGAGATGGTGGTGGCATGGACCAGGTCAGTGGTTGCTTCTGTATTCTGTCACTCCCCTCTCCCAAGAGTTAGTGATTCAGAGATTCAATATCATTTGAATGTCCTCATTATTTCTGCCTTGCCATTTTGACCAATCCTGGCAAGATTTCAGAAACATTTCAAAATCATGCTTATCACAAGCCTTTTCTGCCTTCAAAACGTCAATAAAGAGGAATAGTTATGTAAAGTAAAGATGTACATTTATGTATGTACTGTGTTGGAGTTTACCCTGCTGAACAAAACGTGTAAGCATCATAAACGTTTGTTGACAGAGATTATTTTCTACATTATTACGCAAAATCTTGCAATGCTAAATGCGAGGTCACGCTACGAAAAAACGTCATCCCCATATTAAATCCTTTTACTTTTGATCTTTTTAAGTATATTTTGGTACTACTTCCGCAAGCATTACCGTACTTTTCGGACTATAAGCCGCGCCTTTTTTCCCATTTTTCGAGCCTGCGGCTTATATAACGGTGCGGCTAATCTATGGATTTTTACAGCTAACGGCCACTAGGGGACCTCCTAAATCTATGGATTTTACAGGTTACAGTCCACTACCTTTAACTCTATGGGCTCTATGGCCGGTCCGCTCCCCCCACCTTTAAGCGGCGGGGTCCAGCAGGAAAAGCTGGAGGCCGGAAAAGAGTGAGACAGGTAGCGCGAAAAAGTAAAAGTGGAACCGAGAGTGGTACGAGAGACAGAACGAGAGAGTTGAAATGTTAATAAATGGGAGCTTCCTCAAACAGCCATCTCTTTCCCGACAATCCCCTCTGTGCACGAACCCTTACATATGGTAATTAAACATTAAAACACCTGCGGCTTATAGTCCAGTGCGGCTTATATATGGACACATCATTCAATTTAGCTGCTGCGGCTTATATTCAGGTGCGCCTTATAGTCCGAAAAGTACGGTACTTGAATACTATCAGCAACAGAGTTTGATTGTCACATTATGCACTGAAAAAACGTTTACTTTAATTAAATGTATTATGTCAACATAATGATAATGTCAGCAGAGCATTAATATTACGTTTTAATAAATAATATTAGGTTCAACTTTATATTATTGCTTTCAATTAACATATTACAGTTATGGGAAATGTGTTGGTATAACACACTTCATTAAAGTTGCAGTGCCTCTGAGAAAGATACTCATCACCTGTGTTCTGCTTCTTCCAGAGATAAAGATCGAGCGATCCTCATCGCGCTGAAGACAAAAGGAGCTTCACGAGAGACTTTCTCTGTGTTGTCTGAGAAGCTCAATAAGCCATCAGCGCAGGTGAGTTCGTCTGTTGTTTTGTGTCATGTGATATGACTGCAGGAAGTGATGATTGAGCAAACAATAACTGTTATCTGTTTTCCTGTTATCAGATTGCCAACAGATTTAACCAGCTCATGAAGCTTTTTAAGAAGCAGGAGAAGATGGAGCCTTGATCCCTCTGACTGTAATCGCAATGATTCTTCATACTGTGTTACCAACAACGGCACTGAACAAATGGGGGGTCGTTACAAGTCCCTGTGGGGGGGAAAGTTGTGAATCCCACCACTATCTGCAAATTCTGGATATTGAAGTGGACAAAAAGGGTTCTTCCTCAGCACAATGGACAAGATAGATTGATGTGAATGGCCAATAGAAATAAAGTCATTATCAGATATACTGTTTCTGATTTTTATGAATCCACCCTACTTCATCATCAGATCTGGGTGGTGTCTGGTCATATCACTTTGTCGTCAGTGCAGCCCGGAACTCGCGATCCTTTCTGCCTTTGCAGATGTGATACATTGCCAAAATGGTATTCTAGTTCATCTGTTCATCTCGCATCTACTCCTATGTTTCTCTCAGTACAGTGAGGAAAAACTGCCTTCAGACTAAGCCACCTGCAGGCTCCAGTGCGAGTACGCTCAGATGTTACTGAATGAAGTGACAGTTTTAGTCCCTGAAGTTATGGACGCTCAATGGAAACTACTCGAAGCATCACCCATCTGGAGACCAAGCTGCGACTCATAGGTTGGGTTTTTTATCAGAAGACTGAATGTGATACTTATTATCTTATTTTTATGTATGAGGGGGAGTGATTGAAATGTTTGAAGGTTGTTAAAATGTTTACATGTCCAACTCATGTACAGGACAGTATTGTTAATCTCTGTTAATACACATTGTATCTGTTTGTTTGATTTATTATATTACTTTTAAACAGAGTGGAATGCAATATTGTGAGTAGTTCTTTACTAAAAATAAAGTTTTATTTATTCATGCTGTTGTCTGTTTATTCCTGAAACATTTTATTTGTTCCCCCTGTGTTACTCTGTTCTAATCATGAAGTGGGCCACAGTCTGGAATCCAGGCCAGCGCCTCAGGGTCTGTAACTGTAACCAGTGTCAGGAAACATTGTGCTACAATATATTCTGCATACTGTCTATATCCAGAGGTGGGAGCAGTACTCAGATCTTGTACTTAAGTAAAAGTAGAAGTACCAGAGTGTAGGAATACTCTGTTACAAGTGAAAGTCCTGCATTCAAAATGTTTCTCAAATAAAAGTAGAAATGTAGTATTATCATCAAAATATAGTGAAAGTAGCGACAGTAAAAGTAGTCATTGTGCAGGTTGGTCCATTTCAGAATAATATATATGATATGTTTTATAACGATTGATCATTAAAGTGTTCTCAAAGCTGGTAAATGTGCAGCTAGTTTGAAGGACTTTGTATACTGCAGGGTAGCTTGTGAATTTACTCCAGGTGGAACTACATTTTGATTTAACACTTGATTATATTTCACATCATTTATCCACATCTGTGAAGTAACTAAAGGTATTAAATACATGTAGCGGAGTAAAAGTACACCATTTACCTCTGAATTGTAGTGCAGTAGAAGTACAAAGAAGCAAACAAAAATAACATAAAAAGTAAAAACGAATTAACAAAAGTGTTTGTTTTATTTAAAGTGTGTGTCCCAGATTTGAATGTCCACCCTGTTACTCTGATTTAAACCCCCCTGGCCAGGCCACTTTACTATCCTACTATTTAAGAAGAATTCACTTTGAGCGAGAACATCATCAAATCAAATCAAATCAAGTTTTATTTATATAGCACATTTATAAACGAAGAACCAGCACCTTACCGTGGTAGAGAGGTTTGTGTGCCCTGATGAACCTGGGGGCTGTGTTGTCTGGAACCTTGTGTTCCTGGTAGGGTCTCCCATGGCAAATTGGTCTCAGGCAAGGGGCCAGACTAAGATTGGTTCAAAAGACCTCATGAAAGAAAAACCAAGAAGTGAGGATACCCGGCCCGGCTACATGTGTTTTGTAGACTTGGAGAAGACGTATGACCGGGTTACCAAGGAAGTTACTGTGGGAGATTCTGCGGGAGTATGGGGTGAGGGGGTCTCTACTCAGGGCCATCCAATCTCTGTACTCCCAAAGCGAGAGCTGTGTCCGGGTCCTTGGCAGTAAGTCGGACCCATTTCCGGTGAGGGTTGGCCTCCGCCAGGGCTGCGGTTTGTCACCGATCCTGTTTGTAATATAGATGGATGGGATTTCGAGGCGTAGTCGTTGGGGAGGGAGTCTGCAGTTCGGTGGACTAAGGATTGCACCACTGCTTTTTGCAGATGATGTGGTTCTGATGGCTTCATCGGTCTGCAACCTTCAGCACTCACTGGATCGGTTCGCAACCGAGTGTGAAGCGGCTGGGATGAGGATCAGCACCTCCAAATCTGAGGCCATGGTTCTCAGCAGGAAACCGATGGACTGTCCACTCCAAGTAGGGAATGAGTCCTTACCCCAAGTGAAGGAGTTCAAGTATCTCGGGGTCTTGTTCTCGAGTGAGGGAACAATGGAGCGTGAGATGGGCCGGAGAATCGGAGCAGTGGGAGCGGTACTGCAGTCGCTTTACCGCACCGTTGTGACGAAAAGAGAGCTGAGCCAGAAGGCAAAGCTCTCTGTCTACCGCGCCATTTTCGTTCCTACCCTCACCTATGGTCAGGAAGGATGGGTCATGACCGAAAGAACGAGATCACGGATACAAGCGACCGAGATGGGTTTTCTCCGCAGGGTGGCTGGTGTCTCCCTTAGGGATAAGGGGAAAAGTTCAGTCATCCGGGAGGGACTCGGAGTTGAACCGCTCCTCCTTCGCGTTGAAAGGAGCCAGTTGAGGTGGTTCGGGCACCTAGTTAGGATGCCACCTGGGCGCCTCCCTAGGGAGATGTTCCAGGCACGTCCAGCTGGGAAGAGACCAAGGGTTAGACCTAGGACCAGGTGGAGGGATTATATCTCTTCGCTGGCCTGGGAGCGCCTTGGGATCCCCCAGTCAGAGCTGGTTCATGTGGCCAGGGAAAGGAAAGTTTGGGGCTCTCTGCTGGAACTGCTACCCCCGGGACCTGACCACGGATAAGCGGGAGAAGATGGATGGATGGATGGATTTATAAACTATTTTTGGTCGAGCCAAAGTCCTGTACATATAATAAAAATAGCTTAGTAGAGACACTTTACAGCTAATACAAGAGCACAGATTGTTCAGAATATCAGTATGAGAAAAAAACGACACCCTTAGACCCTCACATCGTACAAGGAAAAACCCACAGTTTAAAGGAAAAAAATGGGAAAAACTTCAGGGAGAGCAACAGAGGAGGGATCCCTCTCCCAGGACGGACAGACTTGCAATAGATGCCGTGTGTAAATCGAAGAGATAATACATTTTACAGCATAGGTAGTCCAAATGTTAGGAAATGCATGTGTCTGTAATAAGAAGATGAATCTACGAAGATGTCAACTACAATCCTGTGGGAGCCTTCAGGGAGGCAGCATGACGAGACCCAGGCAGGACCGCAGAGACAGGTTTACCCACGACCCGAAGTCCACGACTTAATCCAGAACTCAGGATAGAGGATCCAGGACACAGGACCACAGCAGGAAGATCAGCCTCGACTCCGGATCCTGGCGTAGATATAGACACAAAACAAGAAAAAATGTGGCTGCGTTAATCGGAACAAGAGAATACACAGACACAGTGTTGGAGATTTGAGGATGTTTAAAACCAACCTCGTCTCCGCGTGTCGTTTGGTAAACTGGGTAAATTCGTGAAAAGGAAGGGATTAAAAAACACCAAAATGCAAGTTAAACAATAATGTGCTTTTACTGATACAAAGTAACAATACAAATACAAAGGAAGTACTTCCTGCTCTTTCTCCTGTCTTACTCTCTGGTCAGCCTGAAGAAAAAGAGAGCGAACCAAAGGAAAACACAGGCTTTCATACTAAAAACACAGGAGGAGGTGTGTGGATGTTTCCCCCAGAGGTCATCTTATTGGGAGAGACCAACACATGGCCTGTCGTACCCAATCAGCGCGACACAGCAGAAGAAACCCGGAAACAAAAAGTCTCTTTCAGTTTGACGAAAACCAGATACCTTTTGGTGTCTGGAACGAACCTGCTCTAAACAACAAGTTTCCTTATCTTATTTCACATCTTGCAGCCAGCACACACACATCCCCTTTATGGCTCTTTGTCTCTGTGGCCATCTCCCCCCCCTCAGGTTACCACACACAAGTTAAAAGTATGTTTTAAGATATAGTTGTTATAGTTGGCTAAATATACGAAATACATGTAAATTACCTTCATATCAATAATAACGAGGAACACATTACCTATGCTCTTAAGCAGTATTAGAGATGCTTTTCAAATAGTCAAACTTCACACAGGCCCAATATAGAGAACACACTAATTTGTCCTGCAGCCTTTCCAGTCATTTGAGCTATTGTTCACATCTTTACTTCAAATAAAAGGTTTCACATTGCATATTTCCAGCTTCCTTTACACATACTGTTATTATTAATACAAAGTAATTAACCACACACATCTATTTAAAACAAGTAGATTTCCCTGATAATTGACTTGCTGAAAATCTTAAGAAGAATGTCCCCTCCCCCAGCTCTCTCGTCCCTGTCATAAAAGCTGCTTCCATTTCATATAGAGTAATACAAAATGTTTAAGCTAATTTCTCCACAATGTTTGTAGCCATTTAGTACCCACACATGAAAGAATAAAAACAGAGGTATAGTTGAACAGTAATCACGCAGCACATATATTTACTACAATGAAAACACACCGATTTCCCTAAGCATGTGTAACGCACCCTCTTCTTTTATGAGGGAAACATTCCAGAGTTTTGGAGCTATCCCCAAACAAGGATGTCCCCTGCTCACATCCCTCTCTAAACACAGAGACTTCACCTCAATATATTGGGGAGGAAAAATATACTTTGTCCCTTCAAATTTAACACACATGAATATATACAGGACTGTCTCAGAAAATTAGAATATTGTGATAAAGTTCTTTATTTTCTGTAATGCAATTAAAAAAACAAAAATGTCATACATTCTGGATTCATTACAAATCAACTGAAATATTGCAAGCCTTTTATTATTTTAATATTGCTGATTATGGCATACAGCTTAAGAAAACTCAAATATCCTATCTCTAAATATTAGAATATCATGAAAAAGTATACTAGTAGGGTGTTCAACGAATCACTTGAATCGTCTAATTAACTCGAAACACCTGCAAGGGTTTCCTGAGCCTTGAAAAACACTCAGCTTGGTTCAGTAAACTAAATCACAAGTATGGGGAAGACTGCTGATCTGACTGCTGTCCAGAGGACCGTCATTGACACCCTCCATCAGGAGGGTAAGACACAAAAAGAAATTTCTCAAAGAGCAAGCAGTTCACAGAGTGCAGTTTCAAAGCACATCCACAAAAAGTCTGTTGGAAGGGGGAAATGTGGCAGGAAACGCTGCACAACCAAGAGAGATGACCGCAGCCTTAACAGCATTGTGAAGAAGAGTCGCTTCCAGAATTTGGGGGAGCTTCAAAGACAGTGGACTGAAGCTGGAGTCCAGGTATCAAAAGTTACTGTTCACAGACGTGTCCGGGAAATGGGCTACAATAGCCGTATTCCCATGGTCAAGCCACTTCTGAACTCAAGACAACGGAAGAGGCGTCTGACTTGGGCTAAGGAAAAGAAGCACTGGACAGTTGCACAGTGGTCCAAAGTCCTCTTTTCAGACGAAAGCAAGTTTTGTATTTCATTTGGAAGTCAAGGCGCCAGAGTCTGGAGAAAGGCTGGAGAGGAGCAAAATCCAAGTTGCTTGAAATCCAGTGTGAAGTTCCCACAGTCAGCGATGGTTTGGGGAGCCATGTCAGCTGCTGGTGTTGGTCCACTGTGTTTCATCAAGCCCAGAGTAAATGCAGCTGTGTACCAAGAGATTTTAGAGTACTACATGCTTCCGTCTGCTGAAAAGCTCTATGGAGATGAGGAATTCATTTTCCAGCATGATCTGGCACCTGCCCACAGTGCCAAAACCACCAGTAACTGGTGTACTGACCATGGCATTACTGTCCTCGATTGGCCTGCAAATTCCCCTGACCTGAACCCCATAGAGAATATGTGGGGTATTGTGAAGAAGAAGCTGAAAGACACCAGACCCAACAATGCTAATGAGCTAAAGGCCGCTATTGAAGCATCCTGGGCATCCATAACACCTCAGCAATGCCACAGGCTGATTGCCTCCATGCCACGCCGCATTGATGCAGTAATCCGTGCAAAAGGATTCCCAACCAAGTACTGAGTGCATTAATGGACATTTTCAAATGTTTGATTGTGTTTTGCTGTTATAAATCTTTTTTTTTTACTTGGTCTGTGGAACTATTCTAATTTTTTGAGATAGGATTTTTGAGTTTTCTTAAGCTGTATGCCATAATCAGCAATATTAAAATAATAAAAGGCTTGCAATATTTCAGTTGATTTGTAATGAATCCAGAATGTATGACATTTTTGTTTTTTTAATTGCATTACAGAAAATAAAGAACTTTATCACAATATTCTAATTTTCTGAGACAGTCCTGTATAAGGTGACATTAAAATGAATATACCAGATTGAACTTTCCTGCCATAACACGTTACTTTAATACTTCAAATAATTCAAGTAATACTTCAACAGTCAGACAGACGGAAGAACAAGCACTCCCTTAGAATAGGTTGAGGGCAAAGGGTAGCAAGTAAGAGAGTAAGAAACATAGGTGGAGAGGCACACTCAGGGAACAAGGTCCCCACTGGAGCCTTAGTTGGAAATTGATGAGAGATAGGGAGGTACGCTGTGTCTACGAATCGTAACACTCCTCGGCCTGTCTAAGCCACTCTGCAAACCGTTTCCCTCTAATAAAACCTCGAGAGGTTAGAGAGGGAAAAGGTCTTGGATAAAAGTTATTCTAAATAAGAGAAGCCTAGAAGGCCAGAGAGAAAAAGTGAGTTTTAAGTGTTGATTTAAAAACCCCCAGGGTCTGGGCCGACCTCACATGGAGGGGCAAAATGTTCCAGAGCCTGGGGCCCGCTGCTGTGAATGCTCGGTGCCCTCGGGTTTTGAGCCTGGTCTTAGGCACTACCAGCAGCAGCTGGTCAGCCGAACTTAAGGCTCGGCCTGGGGTGTAGCGATGGAGGAGTTCGGCTGCATTGGCCAGAGCCAGCCCATTTAGGGCTTTGAAAACAAATAAAAGGATTTTAAAATCTATTCTGAACCGAACTGGAAGCCAGTGCAATGAGGCCATAATTGGGGTGATGTGGTCATGCTTTTTATGGCAAGTTAGAAGACGTGCAGCTGCGTTCTGCACTAGCTGCAGGCGTCTAATTGAGGCCTGGTCCATACCCACATACAGAGCATTGCAATAATCCAGTCTCGAGGTAACAAAGGCATTAATAACCCTTTCTAGGTCTTTAAAAGATAAAAACGACTTGGTCTTAGCCAATAGTTGTAATAGTAATCATTTACAAGAAGTTCTTCATTCAAAGTGTTTTTAATGTTTAAAGAGCTTGACTGTTGCGGTAAAGCATAACATGTCCATCCTGTTATGCTTATTTTTAGTGGAAAAATATCGTTAAAGGGGACCTATCATGCAAAATACACTTTTTCATGTCTTTTATACATAAACATGTGTTTCGGAAAGTATCAGGAACAAATATTTGCTCTCTTTTGGTCCTGATCCATGTGGGGGAAACTTCTGAAGCAATTGGAGTCAGGACTCTAAGGGAGACATGAGGAGAGCTGGAACTTTGATGGCAAACACTGATGATTTATTTGGAGCTTCGGCCGAAGAATTCATAAGACATGTCACGGGCCACGGTTTGACCACACGGTTGAGATGCCACAATCAATTCTGAAGAACCCTCTTGTAGTTCCGGGTTTTAACTAGTTCAGAGTGTAATAAGAACATTCTTCAATAGATAGACTAAAGTGCTGAGGATACTGAATCACAGTTGTTGTCGCTTATGGCTCGGGGTCATCTACACCCCGAGAAGGATGTGTTCCAGGTGTTCCACAACAATAACACACCTACTCTCTTACTTGCTACCCTTTGCCCTCAAACTATTCTAAGGGAGTGCTTATTCTTCCCTCTGTCTGTCTGTGTCTGTGTATTCTCTTGTTCCGATTAATCCAGCCACATTTTTTCTTGTTTTGTGTCTATATCTACGCCGGGATCCGGAGTCGAGGCTGATATTCTTGCTGTGGTCCTGTGTCCTGGATCCTCTATCCTGAGTTCTGGATTAAGTCGTGGACTTCGGGTCGTGGGTAAACCTGTCTCTGCGGTCCTGCCTGGGTCTCGTCATGCTGCCTCCCTGAAGGCTTGTAGTTGACATCTTCGTAGATTCATCTTCTTATTAAAGACACATGCATTTCCTAACATTTGGACTACCTATGCTGTAAAATGTATTATCTCTTTGATTTACACACGGCATCTATTGCACGTCTGTCCGTCCTGGGAGAGGGATCCCTCCTCTGTTGCTCTCCCTGAGGTTTCTCCCTATTTTTCCCTTTAAACTTTGGGTTTTTCTCCGGAAGTTTTTCCTTGTACGATGTGAGGGTCTAAGGATAGAGGGTGTCTTTTTTTCTCATACTGATATTCTGAACAATCTGTGCTGTTGTATTAGCTGTAAAGTGTCTTTACTGTAGGCTTTTTTTATTATATGTACAGCACTTTGGCTCGACCAAAAATCGTTTATAAATGTGCGATATAAATAAAACTTGAACCTGAGACCTAAGAACGCGTACCGAAGGCGTCCCAACTTTTACGTCCGCTACGTCGCCTGCGTCGGCTACGCCGCCCGCCTATGCCGCCCGCCTATGCCGCCCGCCTATGCCGCTCGCCTACGAACACACCGCAAAGACTTCAGTCGACGAGTGGCAATAACTGTCCTTACCAGCAGGCAGTGGTAGTGTGTATTCGTCATTCAAAAGAGGTAACAGCCAATCAGAGTGATTTCTTTGGCCGACTTTCTTTCAACATGTTGAATCGGCCGCGGGAGGTTTGAAAATGTGCCGTAAAGCAACAACGGTGCGGGACACACCAACCTGAGTAGGGCGCCGCGAATGCCCGACTGCCTCTGACGGCCTCTGACTTCCAAAATCGGGTTGGTGTGTCAGGGCCTTAACGAGAGTTGCCCGGTCATAAACTGGTAACATCAACAATAGGGCAGCCCCTCCTTATGGGAGATAACGGCTGCCCAAGGTTGGGCATCTGCCTCAAAGGGCGAAGGAGGGCATGCAGGGGAAATCATTCCCCAACAATCCATTTATATAATAACCTGTCTGAAAATGAGCTGATCAGATTTTGGCCACTTTATGATGTCATACATTTTTTATTTTTTGGCTTGTCATTAGCAGGGTTGCCAACTCTCACACATTTGGCGTGTGACACATGCTTTCACTCTCAGTCTCACGCTCTCACGCTGCCCAAACTATTCTATCGCCCAAGCCCGCCTTAACCTGCCATCAGACCCTGTTGTAGGCCCCCTATTTAAACAACAAATCAAAGTCATTTATCGCCTCGGCAGGCTCTGTGATCGCACTTCTCCACTCTGCTCTACGCGCGCCTGGTCCTCTCCTCAGGATGAGTTACGTATCGGGCTCCCTCATGTATTTGTCCGGTTGCCGTTGGTTCCCCTCCACGTAGCAAGTCCTCGTTGTCCTCTCCATCTCCTCCAACAGATAATGTCCCTCCTGTCTTTTTTTCCTCTCCCGCTACTCCATCGCTATCAGAACCAGGTGGCCTACTTGGCTCCGAGGCCCCGCGGTCGACACCGCGGCCAGCACTGCGGCCAGCACCGTTGCCGCCCGGTACAGAACTAATCTGTCCTTCCTCCTCATCCTGTCCTACAGGTTTAAAATAGCCTGTAAGCTTCTGCATTTTTTGTAATAGCTGCTTGTCTCGAAACTCCTTTTCCCTCAACAATTTCCTTTTCCGAGCGCCACTCTAAAACTTTTTCTTCTCCGACATTTTCTCCTAGACAAACTTCATCTGTAACTCAATCACTCACAATTTGAATAAGTCACATGTGAAACATATTCTCATTCTGATTGGCTGTTAAGTGGTGCCCACTGACTGTTACGGAGTCATAATTTTTGAGAAAAATCTCTGGAATCCATCGATCTGATTGATTAGCGGAGCAAATGATCAAAATAGCATGGAGGGAAGATATTTTCGTTTGGATTACTGGTCTGGGGGAAGCTCACGAGTGTGTGTGTGTGTATACGTGTGTGTGTTTGTGTATTTTTGCGTTTGTGTGTATTGTATTTGTTTCCCGGGGAAAACACTCATGAGAAACACCGGCTGTTGTTATGCCTGCTGTGACGTCAAGTTACTCCGTTCTCCGCTTGTAATTATGCCGTTACAAGCTTCAAAGTTGTATTTATCATCTGAATTTGCCGAAACAAGTTTAATATTCTGAAAGCCAAGACTGTGTTTATTTGAAATCAGATGAAAACGAACTGTAACGGACCCTGCCGTGTTAATTATGATTACTATATGCCTTACATTCATAATTTCAGCGGAGGGAGGGGAAGCGGCGCTGTGCAACAGCGGAGTGGCGAAGGAGAGCTGTCTTCTTCCCTTTACAAGCTTCAAAAATGTATTAATCGTATGATTTTGGAAATAAAAGTTTCATATTAAAATTTGAAATTTGAAAAAAAAAAATTGAATTTTTGTATTGTCTCAGGATAGGCCCCCGATCTCCATATGCCCCTGGGCTTCAGCCCAGGTCAGCCCGTGCATTAAGGCGGCCCTGCTCACCCCAAAAACAAGATGATCCGGCGATCGTTTTTGGTTGGTTATTTACAATGTTGAGTTGCCATAAAAGACGATGTCGCTATAATTCCTATGAAAATGTTCAAAAAGTGCTCAAACTTCACATGTGTGCTAACAGTCCAGCCGTGAAGACATCTACGGGACAGTTTTGAGATTTTTTCAAATGCTGTTGCCATGGCAACACTACACAATGCTCACCATGAAACACGGTTTTCTCATAACTTCAGTGAAAATAATCCAAACAGCCCAAAACTTCACAGGTTTGGTAACGATGCAGCCATCAACGCATCTAAGCGTATTATGGGATGTCATCAAATGCTGTTGGCATGGCGACAGATCATTCACCATCAAGTTAGTTCAAAAGTTTGCAGTTCAAATATTCTGCTGCTTTTCCAAGCCTTTTTACTTTATTTTCTTCTCTCATCACACATTCAAGCCCCCAGTGTTCATGTCATTTCAATCGAAATTCTTCACTTTCTTCTTACACATTACATTTCAGCATAGCAGTTTAACGTCAGCTTTTCAGCATAAAGCATTCCCACTAGCAATTTCTTCAGGAATTGCATTTTCTAGTTATATATTATCATTATGTCAGTGATCTAAAATGGTCATACAACGGTGCCGACAATATTATAATTTATCGCAATAATTTCCGGGAAAATGTATCCAACAAAATTAATTATCGTGACAGGCCTATACATGAAACACCAGAGCCGGCCTGACCCATTAAGCGTTTCCATGGAAACGGCATATGATGACACCCAATCATTGACGTAGCGCTGTTGAGGGCAGGACCACTAACCATTATCTGAAGTCTGCTGCTCTGCGCATGTCAGTTGGAGTTATGACATCATCGTGTTCCATGACACAGGTGTTTATATTTGAGCTATCGACGTGTCCGGAGATCAAAGGTTTCCATGGTGATCAAATAAATGTGGCAAAAGCTCAAATTTGTTGAACAACACATTTGTAACAGGTTTATTAATTGACCAAAAAATATGATCAGTTGGAAGATTGAAAATGGGATTATTATTATTAGGATCATTTATAGGTAATTGAAAAGTAGAATCATTTAGAAAGATGTGAACATTGAAGTTTCTATTTTAGAAAAGATGACACTGTAGTGCATCGCTGGTTTTAAAAGTGATTTATAAGGGTCATGTTTAAAGATGTGCAATACTTAAAACGTTTATAAAGATCCTCTGAGTGTGTGTCATTAGTTAGCTGATAAAATGTTAGGGATAAATACCTGGACATATTGACTACAAGAGCTTGAATCAAACAAGCAGCCTTGTATTTGAAAGATTAACTCACAGCAACAGTCGCACGTGGTATATAAGTGGTGTTGTTTAGTACTTTAAAGGGTTCATGAATAGAGGGGACTTGAATGTGAAATAAGAACAAGAAAATAAAAGTCTAAATGCATGAAAAAGCAGCAGAATATTTGAACTGAAAACTTTAGAACTAAAAGCATACGTCACCAATAATGTCTAAAATATAAAACATAATGGAACATGTTGAAGTCAGTATGAAGTCTCCATCAGACGGAAAAGAATAGGCTGAGACAGTCTGTTAAACTCCAGTGACCACGTCATTAGTCTGCTTCTCTAATTATGTCAATTGGAGTTATGACATCATCGTGTTCCATGACACAGGTGTTTATATTTGAGCTAACGACGTGTCCAGAGATCAAAGCTTTCCATGGTGATCAGTGAGAGGAGAGCATTTTCATTGTTCTGAATGAGAGATAAACCTGTTACATGTGAACGTTTTGTTGAAGAACCGTAACAGATATCGGTGAAATCTCAAACGTGAAGCATGTCAAGGAACTTGAGCATCTGAAGTGTGCTTTTTGTGTACTTTCGGGTTAATAATGTGGCATTTTTGGCAGATTAACATGTTGAAAGTTTTTGTCACCTCATGCCCTAAAGAGGCATTTTGTTTAATTATCTTTGCTTATTTTTTTGTATCTTTCAAGCCACGAGATGTTTTCCTACGTTTGTCATGAAAAATGATGTCTCAGGAATGTAGGGTTTGGGAATTATGGCAGGTTTAAAAGAAAATATGAAGGCAAAATTAAATCTGTCCTCCACTCTAGCTGTGACATCACACACTCTAAAATCTGAAGAAGGCCTCTTTACCAAGGTGTGAACAATGTTTAATATCTCTAAAAGTAAGAATCAGATTTAAAAGTTGTGTTACACAAATAATACCAGAAAGATGTGTAACATTTTAAAGTTGGAATGAGGTTTCTGAGTGAAAGTATGAAGGAGCAGTTAGCAGTTGAAGAAGGAGAAGTTAGCAGTTGAAGTTGCATGAAGATTGTTGAAATCGGAAGAGTTTCTCCATTGACTTCCATGTTAAAAATGTGATGAATTATGGGATGTATCTCTGGAATTATGAAAGTTATGAATGATAAAAGTAATAGCCATCAATTCCCGACCGAGCTGAACGTTTTGACGTTCGAACGGAGTTTCTGCGATGTTCAATGCGGGAGAAGAAGAGGCGCAAAATAACCCGGCGGAATAATAAAGAATTTCGTGCGTAGCATAACTGATAGTGGGAATGCTGTATCACTAATAATTCAAGTACATCCTTTCAAACTGCTAGTCACATCCTTATGTAAACAAACACGCATGTAAATGGCACTTTATCGAGGTCAGAAAAGTTATCGAGTTTTTTGACATTTTTATTTATCGTACGATAAGTCAATTAATTGCTTATCGCAACACAGGCGATGTATTGGTTATGTGTATTCTTGCTACATATGCGCACAATAAAACAGTGGAAACAAACATGTGTTTGACATTCATTAGTGAATGAAACATTGTGCCCTTTATAGTCTATGTCCGATATTGTGTATTTGTATATATTGTATAAATATCCTATATATATATATATGCTAAGGTGTCGCGACTGACAAAATAGAAGTCTTTTAGTGCGCATACGTGTAATATCAATATCCATAATATCCATGATATCAAAATCTCACTCCAGCCAGGTATGCCTACCCAAAGTTGGCAACCCTGCCATTAACCATCCATCCACCCATCCATCTTCTCCCGCTTATCTGTGGTCGGGTCAAGGGGGTAGCAGTTCCAGCAGAGAGCCCCAAACTTTCTTTTCCCTGGCCACATCAACCAGCTCTGACTGGGGGATCCCAAGGCGCTCCCAGGCCAGCGAAGAGATATAATCCCTCCACCTGGTCCTAGGTTTACCCCTTGGTCTCTTCCCAGCTGGACGTGCCTGGAACACCTCCCTAGGGAGGCGCCCAGGTGGAATCCTAACTATGTGCCCGAACCACCTCAACTGGCTCCTTTCGACGCGAAGGAGGACCGGTTCAACTCCGAGTCCCTCCCAGATGACTGAACTTCTCACCTTATCCCTAAGGGAGACACCAGCCACCCTGCGGAGAAAACCCATCTCGGCCGCTTGTATCCGCAATCTCGTTCTTTCGGTCATGACCCATCCTTCATGACCATAGGTGAGGGTAGGAACGAAAATGGCCCGGTAGACAGAGAGCTTTGCCTTCTGGCTCAGCTCTCTTTTCGTCACAACGGTGCGGTAAAGCGACTGCAGTACCGCTCCCGCTGCTCCGATTCTCCGGCCCATCTCACGCTCCATTGTTCCCTCACTCGAGAACAAGACCCAGAGATACTTGAACTCCTTCGCTTGGGGTAAAGACTCATTCCCTACTTGGAGTGGACAGTCCATCGGTTTCCTGCTGAGAACCATGGCCTCAGATTTGGAGGTGCTGATCCTCATCCCAGCCACTTCACACTCGGTTGCTAACCGATCCAGTGAGTGCTGAAGGTCACAGACCGATGAAGCCATTAGAACCACATCATCTGCAAAAAGCAGTGGTGCAATCCTTAGTCCACCGAACTGCAGACCCCCTCCCCCACGACTACGCCTCGAAATCCGATCCATGTATATTACAAACAGGATCGCTGACAAAGTGCAGCCTTGGGGGAGGCCAACCCTCACCGGAAATGGGTCCGACTTACTGCCGAGGACCCGGACATAGCTCTTGCTTTGGGAGTACAGAGATTGGATGGCCCTGAGTAGAGACCCCCTCACCCCATACTCCCGCAGCACCTCCCACAGTAACTCCCTGGGAACTCAGTCATACGCCTTCTCCAAGTCTACAAAACACATGTAGACCGGATAAGCGTACTCCCAGGCCCCCTCCAGGATCCTTGCGAGAGTAAATAGCTGATCCGTCGTTCCACGACCAGGACAGAATCCGCATTGTTCCTCCTCAATCTGAGGTTCGACAATCGGCCTGACCCTCCTTTCGAGTACCTTAGAGTAAACTTTCCCGGGGAGGCTGAGTAGTGTGATGCCTCTGTAATTGGCACACACCCTCTGATCCCCCTTTTTGAAAAGGGGAACCACCACCCCGGTCTGCCACTCCTTCTGTACTGTTTCCGACTTCCACGCATAGTTAATGAGACGTGTCAACCATGACAGTCCCTCAACACCCAGAGCCTTCAGCATTTCTGGGTGGATCTCATCTACCCCCGGAGCTTTGCCACTGTGGAGTCGTTTGACGACCTCAGTGACCTCCCCCCGGAAGATTGGTGTTGATCCCCCGTCATACTCCAGCTCTGCCTCTAACATAGAGGGCGGAGTTGTCGGGTTCAGGAGTTCCTCAAAGTGTTCCTTCCAACGCCCTAACACTCCATCAGTTGAGGTCAACAACGTCCCATCCTTACTGTACAGCTTGGATGGTTCCCTGCTTCCCCCTCCTGAGGTGTCGGACAGTTTTCCAGAACAACTTTGGTGCCGCCCGAATGTCCTTTTCCATGTCTTCTCCGAACTTCTCCCACACCCGCTGCTTTGCCTCGGCCACGGCTGAGGCTGCTGCCCTTCGGGCCTGTTGGTACCTTGCAGCTCCCTCGGGAGTCCCCCGGGATAACAAATCCCTGAAGGTCTCCTTCTTCAGTCGGACGGCTTCCCTGACCACCGGTGTCCACTAGGAGGTTCGAGGGTTACCGCCCCTTGAGGCACCTAAGACCTTGAGACCACAGCTCCCTGCCGCGGCTTCGGCAATAGAGGCTTTGAACACCGACCACTCTGGTTCAATGTCCCCAACCTCCACAGGAATGCCCGAAAAGCTCCGCCGGAGGTGTGAGTTGAAGGCCTCCTGAAATTGGGCCTCCTCCAGACGTTCCTAGTTCACCCGAACTACACGTTTGGGCTTACCAGGTCTATCCAGAGGCTTCCCCCGCCACTCGACCCAACTCACCACCAGATGGTGATCCGTTGACAACTCCGCCCCTCTCTTTACCCGAGTGTCCAAAACATACGGCCTCAGGTCGGATGATACGATAACGAAATCGATCATGGACCTTCTGCCTAGGGTGCTCTGGTACCACGTACACTTATGAGCATCCTTATGTTCGAACATGGTGTTTGTTATGGCCAATCCATGACTAGCACAGAAGTCCAGGAACAAACCACCACTCCGGTTCAGATCAGGGGGGCCGTTCCTCCCAATCACACCCCTCCAAGTGTCTCCATCATTGCCCACATGTGCGTTGAAGTCTCCCAGCAAGATTAAAGAGTCCCCTTCAGGAGCCCCATACAGGACTCTTTCCAGGGTCTCCAAGAAGGCCGTATACTGTGAACTGCTGTTTGGTGCATAAGCACACACAACAGTCAGAGTTTTCCCCCCCATAACCCGGAGGCGACCCTCTCGTCCACTGGGGTAAACTCCAACAACGAAGTAAACTCCAACAACGAAGCACCCAACCGGGGACTTGTGAGTATCCCCACACCCGCCCGGCGCCTCACACCTTGAGCAACTCCGGAGAAGAATAGAGTCCAACCCCTATCCAGAAGTAAGGTTCCAGAGCCGACGCTGTGCGTAGAGGTGAGCCCAACCAGATCCAACTGGTAACGCTCCACCTCCCGCACAAGCTCCGGCTCCTTCCCCCGCAGAGAGGTGACGTTCCACGTCCCCAAAGCCAGCTTCTGTCGCCCGGGTCTGGTCCGTCGAGAACCTCTGCTTTCACTGCCACCCTTCTGGCAGCGCACCCGACCCCATCGCTGTTTCACGTAGTTGGTGGGCCCGCGAGACGGAGAAGCGGAGGTGTTGCCCACATTGCCTTTTCGGGCTGTGCCCGGCCGGGCTCCGTGGCAAGCCCGGCCACCAGACGCTCGCCGAGGAGTCCTCCTTCTGGGCCTGGCTCCAGAAAGGGACCCCGGGCTTCCTCCGGGCCGGGTATCCTCACTTCGTGTGTCGTCTTTCATGAGGTCTTTTGAACCAATCTTAGTCTGGCCCCTTGCCTGAGACCAATTTGCCATGGGAGACCCTACCAGGAACACAAGGTTCCAGACAACACAGCCCCCAGGTTCATCAGGGCACACAAACCTCTCTACCGCGGTAAGGTGCTGGTTCTTCAGAGAGGCCTGCCATTAACCAACAAAGGTAACCCCCCCCCCCACCTTATCACCTGAATCTCCTCCTAGAGCACTATTGTGTTCTTTTTAACCAAATCTCTCTCAGAGGGGCTTAGGGAGGGACTCCTTATTTTTATCTAAAGTAACAGACAGAGAATCAGCACTTTGGAAACAGGGCTGAAACAGAGGGGATTATGGAATGCTACAATGATCTGTTTGGTATTCTGAGCCAAACACTGGTATTATACTTTAACACCCGTCATGAAGATTAAATAAAAAAATCATGGAAAATAGTTTCAAACGAACCCTCCGGTATCACTGTGGATGTTTTTTTCCATATGGGTCATTTTTCACTTTTCATTTTTAAATAACTTTGGTTGTGTTGGTGCAAATGGCTTGATCTTTTGTAACAAGGCTATTTTCTCGATCTAATTTGGAATTCCAATTTCAATTTTTCAAATCGTTCTTTAATTAACTGTGTAACAAATCGACTACGCAAATTAGCCATTCGAGACAAATATTTCCACTGCAAAATACTTTGATAAAAACATTATATTAAAAGGTTTTTTTCACAATTATTTTGGGTTCAATCTTTGAAGCAACTTCTGCCCTAATAGAAAATACCAAAAATGTAATCATTTTCAGGATTTTAACCCTGTAAATACCATTTTGAATACATGAAACCGCTGTTTTTTTTCATGATGAAAACAGAGAAAATTAGTTATTTTCCAAAAAATACATATCTGGTGACTGGCCCCTTTTTTTTTATAAAAGTCTTGGATATGTCAAAGATTAGCAGCAAAATTGATTTTTTTGCATTATTAGTTTTTGCACAAAATCAGATTGAACAAATAAATCACACATTAGTCATTCGGGACCAAAATGTCCACTTCCAAAAACTGCTCTAAAATGACAACAGATTAATATTTTTTAAACTTTTTGGAGTTAAATCTTTCAATCAACTTCAGTCCTGATCAAAAATACCAAATGTTAAATTATGTTCAGGATTTTAACCCTTAAACTGCCAGTTTGAAAACATGAATTTGCGTTTTCTATGAAAAACATGCACAAAAAGGCAGTTATTTTCCATATAATAAATGTTGGGGGATCGGCTTTTTTTTATCACAGTCTTGAATATGTCAAAGATTAGCAACAACATTGATTTTGGTTAATTATTAGTTTTTGCACAAAATCAGATTAAACAAAAAACTCACACATTAGTCATTCGGGACAAAAATGTCCACTTCCAAAAACTGCTCTAAAATCACAACAGATTACTATTTTAAAAAACTTTTTGGGGTTAAATCTTTCAAAGAACTTCAGTCCTGATCAAAAATACCAAATGTTAACTTATGTTCGGGATTTTAACCCTTGAACTTCCAGTTTGAAAACATGAATTTGAGTTTTCTATGAAAAACATGCACAAAAAGGCAGTTATTTCCATATAATGAATGTTGGGGGGGTCAGCTTTTTTTTTATCACAGTCTTGGATATGTCAAAAATTAACAACAACATTTATTTTGGTGGATTATTAGTTTTTGCACAGAATCAGATTAAACAAAAAACTCACACATTAGCCACTCGCGGACAAAAATGTCCCATCCACTCCCATTATAACCACATATTTTGATCTCTCCGCCATACCGGTATAAAATCATGCATTTTGTAATGTCAGGGTTCTATATTGGAGGAAAATTGTTTAATTTGTCCTTTTTACTCTATATCACCAGATGTGACATTTTACCATTGAATTACATGCTTGTCATTTCTTGGTTTCTCTGCCTGTTGTATAATGGGGCCCTGACAGCCATTGGAATACATGTATGCAACTAATATGATGTAGGTGTGTTGGTATGGATGTGGAAGAGTGGTATCAGCTGAGAAATGTGTGTATTTGTGTGTGTGTGTCTGGATGTACAGTGTGTGTGTACAGAGACAACAATATACAGTAGATTCGGTTTACAGCAAGTCACAGTTTTCGCCTCATATCTTTCCTTCTTTCTCTCTCTATTTTTCTCTCACTCCCTCATTCCCAAACTCATACACACTCTTACATATTAAACCTCCTTATATCTTGTATGTGTGTGAGTGATTGTGTGTGAGAATGAGACAGGACTAAGTGTGCTCTCATGGTGTTTTGTTTTTCATTTGTGCTGTTTCATGTGTCTTTGAGCTAAACAGATTTATGATCTTGACCCAGCTTGACCTAGATGTTTTGAATTCTTTGGAACTTCAAAGTCCTTTGATAGTGTCAAACAGACATACACAGCGATACATACACTCCTTGAAGTAAATAAAAACACCTGGCTGCAAAGCCAAAGCTTCAAATATCTGTAGTTTGGCTGGATGGTCATTTCATTTCTGTAATACGCAAATACCAATAAGATGAAGAGGAGCTTCTCTGTGGGACAAAAGGCCTCATGCAGCCCATAACTTCAGCTGCAGGACTCATCCTCTGAAACAGAAACACCCTGAGAAGGAGAATCTGGTGTGGATCTGAACTGTGCTTGAAAGGAGTCGGCACAAGGATAAAACACTTTTTTGCCAAACAGTTTGCCAAACAGTTCATTTATCGGATGGGGGCAGAGAAGAAGGAACAATTCTGCCCCGAATCCCACGTTGATACAGAGAAACCGATGAGGTCCTTTGCTGAGGAGCTGTAGAGGAGCTGCTGAGGAACAACACGATGGTGATGAGGTTGAGATGTATGAAGGACTACAAAACCTTTTAGATGGAAAAAGCCTGATGTTCACTAAAGTGCTTAGTGATCTCCTCCTCAATCACACCACAAAGGGGATGATAGCACCAGAGATTGCCCCAGGAGTAACAAGAATATTTGTTGCGACGCCACGTGAAGCAATGCTTAGAGAAAAAATCAGATGTTTGCGGTGGAGTCTGATCGTTCTTCGTCTGACACTTCCCCTGAAAGTGGAGAGGACACAGAGGATCCCATCCCGTAGCTGCGCTACATTCCTCTGCACTATCCTATCCAATGTTTTGCTCAAACATCTGTGGCATCAACATCCCTCCAGTTTGCCACCGAACGTCCCCCATGCAGGTGTGTCATGTCGACAATACTGCTGATGATCTCAGGGGTAAAGAATAAATCAAAGAAGGATTCCACTTCATGAATTCTTATTTATGCCTCTCGTAATGGCATAACGCGTGGGCCCTGAAACCAAACCTCTGGCAGCAGGAGTGTAGCGCGGCGTTTCCTCGTGAGAGGGAAACCAGATTTGAAAATGTTTTGATGTCCACCCACTGCCATGATGGACACGATCCTCCGGATGGGATAGTGAAGAGGAATGTAGCGCAGGTAAGGGATGGGATCCTCTGTGTCCTTTCCACTTTCAGGCGAAGGGTCAGACGAAGAAGGATCAGACTCCATATCAGATTCTCCTTCTCATGTTTGGCAAAAAAGTGTTTTATCTTTGTGCTGACTCCTTTCAAGCACAGTTCAGGTCCACACCAGATTCACCTTCTCAGGGTGTTTCTGTTTTAGAGGATGAGTCCTGCAGCTGAAGTTCAGATCATACTGTTTACCTCAAAGACACATGAAACAGCACAAATGAAAAACAAAACGCCATGAGAGCACACTTAGTCCTGTCTCATTCTAACACACAATCACTCACACACATACAAGGTATAAGGAGGTTTAATATGTAAGAGTGTGTATGAGTTTGGGAATGAGGGAGTGAGAGAAAAAGAGAGAGAGAAAGAAAGAAAGATATGACTCGAAAAATGCGACTTGCTGTAAACCAAATCTACTGTATATTGTTGTCTCTGTACACATACACTGTACATCCAGACACACACACACACACACACACACACACACACACACACACACACACACACACACACACACACACACACACACACACACACACAGACACACACACAGACACACACACACACACACACACACACACACACACACACACACACACACACACACACACACACATTCCTCAGCTGATACCACTCTTCCACATCCATACCAACACACCTACATCATATTAGTTGCATACATTTATTCCAATGGCTGTCAGGGCCCCATTATACAACAGGCAAAGAAACCAAGAAATGACAAGCATTTCACATCTGGTCATATACAGTAAAAAGGACAAATTGAACTATTTACCTCCGATATAAAACCCTGACATTACAAAATGCATGATTTTATACCGGTATGGCGGAGAGATCAAAAGATGTGGTTATAATGGGAGTGGATGGGACATTTTTGTCCGCGAGTGGCTAATGTGTGAGATTTTTGTTTAATCTGATTCTGTGCAAGACTAATAATCCACCAAAAATAAATGTTGTTGCTAATATTTGAACTATCCAAGACTGTGATAAAAAAAAAGCCGACCCCCCCCAACATTCATTTTGGAAAATAACTGCCTTTTTGTGCATGTTTTTCATAGAAAACGCAAATTCATGTTTTCAAACTGGCAGTTTAAGGGTTAAAATCCTGAAAATAAGTTAACATTTGGTATTTTTTATCAGGACTGAAGTTGATTGAAAGATTTAACCCCAAAAAGTTAAAAAAAATATTAATCTGTTGTCATTTTAGAGCAGTTTTTGGAAGTGGACCTTTTTGTCCCGAATGACTAATGTTTGACTTTTTTGTTCAATCTGATTTTGTGCAAAAACTAATGATGCAAAAAAATCAATTTAGCTGCTAATCTTGGACATATCCAAGACTGTTATAAAAAAAAGAGCCAGTCACCAGATATGTATTTTTTGGAAAATAACTAATTTTCTCTGTTTTCATCATGAAAAAAAACAGCGGTTTCATGTATTCAAAATGGCATTTAAAGGGTTAAAATCCTGAAAATGATTACATTTTTGGTATTTTCTATTAGGGCGGAAGTTGCTTTAAAGATTGAACCCAAAAAGTTGTGAAAAAAACCTTTTAATATAATGTTTTTATCAAAGTATTTTGCAGTGGACATTTTTGTCTCGAATGACTAATTTGCGTTGTCCAATCGAATGATACCGGAGGGTTAAAAAGTAAATACATTTCTGTTTACATGATGAAATACCCGGATGTGTTGCTATGGGGACGGCAAATTATCTTTATACATCCATGACGCAGTAGCGCATAGCTACGTTGATACGGAAGTGGGCGTGGTTAACTCTTGACGATGGACGTAACCCGGAAGGAATTGCAATTCACTCACATGTGGACAGGATTTAACACCAGTGACGGAACGTGCATGTGTTGTGAAACAGCCCGAGACAGACAAGCGCGTAATTATCACACAGTTTGTTTTAATAAGAGTAAATCAATATACATATAATCGTAGACCAGGCGAGCTTGTTTCCGTAGCAGAGCGAACCTCACGAGGCGACAAATGATACGATGGAGAATTTAGAACTGAGCCTGCCATCACTGGGTACCATATCCAGACATGTTGACAAAAGTCACAACGAACTGTCCCAATATCTATCAAAACAGGTAAGATGGGTTCATTTCTAGTGTGTATTAAACAAAACTGTGTGTCAGAGTGTTTTAATTTGACTCAAAACGTGCGTGCGTGCAGCTACCTTGCCTTCACATGTCAGTGGTCACTCACCGTGCTTCATATTAGTGTGTTGTGTCATTGAAAGCATTCTGCTGCCATAATAATACCCATTATTAAAATGCTTAGTAGACATATTGATGTATGTGTTTATTTCAACCAATCAATATGTGTCAATGTGGACCTTTCCTCTGTGATCTCTCCTCAGATATGGAGCCAACAGGACAGGCAGTGTATTCTGGACTGTGTGTCTCAGCTGCTGCTGGAGAAGGACTATACTTTACTGATTGCTCGACATCTGAGGCCCCTGGTGTTGGACCTTTTGGAGCGAAACGCAGAGAGGGTCAGAGCTGGGGGCCGGATCAGCCATGACCTCCACGAGCGCCTGTGTGTGGCCCTCAGCAAACTGCTCGGCATCAGTCCTGATGCTCAGGCGTAAGTAACACACTCCTATTTTCTTTGGTGAACTTCAGAAATGTCCCTTCTATTCAGCAGAGCACCCAAAGATACTCCGGGTGCTGCAGCTGGACACATTGCTGGGTTTAATCAGTATGGGGCCCATTGGGTGAAATTAGATGAGGGCCCTGATTGACACCCATCACTACCACCACTTCTCCCATGTTTCTATTTGCCTTTAAGTAAACAGAATCATATTCAACGTGCTATCACAATACACATTTTCAGGGCTTAAGTTTGTAAAATGCTACATTTAAACTGTTATGTTTTCAAGATTAGGAATATACTTGCATTTGAATATACGGTACTCATAAAAATATGTTTAAGTGCTTGAATTTTGTCTTAAAAAGTTACATAGCCTGATTTAAAAAAAAAAAAAACTAAAAAACAACAGCAAGGTATCATAAGTAGTTTATATCACAGAGCATCAAGATTAAGAAATAAGGTGAACATTTTTTTAGAATTTTAAGTTTTTGCAGAGCCATGCAGCTGTTTAGACTGTTATGCTAAGCTAGGCTAACCATGCCCTGACTCCAGCGCTGTACTGGACTATATTTATCCCAAAATTGGGAAATCATTTTGTCACAGCAGAAATGTTGTTAAACATATTTAGAAGATACAATAAGATACAAATATAATAACAAATAAACATTACATTAGCAGCAAGTGTATACGAATTCAGTATGTAGTATCTAAATAATACACAATATAAAGAAAATATTGAATACACTGAATACACTATAGCAGTGGTTCTTAACTGGTCAGGCCTCGGGACCCACTTTTTCCTTTGTCAATAAATCGCGACCCAAAATGTTGAACCACTCAAATCTATTCAACAAAAAATCGTGCTGTAATATATACGCTTTTCAGCATACAATATGAATTAAAGTGAAGTACAGTGCATATATCCATTAGTTCCCTTCACAGAACTAAAGTATGCTTTTAAAAAAGCTGAACCATAACAAATAAAGGCACACATGTCGGGGGGATTCTCCCCAGGAGACTTTTAGAAATACTAACATAAACTACGCATTCTGGTATACTCTGAGAAGAAAATAAAAAAATCTATTACTACCCGACATATTACAAATATTTTATGCCATTGTTTGTTTTTCACTTTGTTCTGACAGCTGAACTTGCTGCTCCACACAGAAAGAAGAGTAAAGAGGAGATAGTCTGTGTGACTTACTTTAAATTGTGGGTAAGGGTAGATACCTCCCATTAGCCGCTTTCACACAAAGTATTTTGCCGTACTTAGTTCCCAGCACTTAGTTAGGGAGCACTTAGTTCCCCCATGGAACTAAAGAGCAGATCGCGTTCACACCTGGAAGATTACGCAAATGAAGCCGTTGACGTCTCTTCTTCTTCTTCTTCTTCTTCTTCTTCGCAAACAACTTCACGGCGTATACTGCCACCCGAAGTCCCCAGCCGGAAGTCCCCGGAGTTGGGGACTGGCTTCAGTAGAAGCTGCTGGGACTCCCAGCAGCTTCTACTGAAGCCTTCCGAGTAAATCGCCAGAACGCCGACACCATTTTTATCTGAAGTTGTACCCATGGATGTATAAAGAATAGTTCTACCGCAAAGTTATTCTCCGTGGGGACTTCCGGCAACAATCTTGATTCTGATTGGCCAGAAGACTCGAAAAAACATCACCAAAGATGTTTTATTGAGAAGATGCCGTTTAAAAACCGTTTATGGTCTCCGGTACTTTCAGTCCAACACCTACTGCATGCACAGCGTTAGAAAATTGGGCCTTCAAAATAAAAGTTGGACTTTTTTGAATTTCTTTTTCTTCACTCACACATCTGCGACCCACTCGAAACGGGACCCACTTTTGATTCGCGACCCACCAGTTGAGAACCACTGCTCTACAATATACGATCTTACTAAGCTATAGACATGTATAGAAACATACTACAGACTAGGGATGGGAATTTGAAAGCAAATGTATATTCGAATATTCGACCCCCAAAGAAACGGTTAACCGATTAACCAAAATATAAATATCCTATCAAAAAAAAAAAAAAAATGTGGGTAAAATGTTGACAAGAAAAATAAAACCCTTTTTTTTATGTTTGAAAATAAAAATAAAATACATGTTCAATTAAGTATAGAAACCAAGTCGAATTTATCAAATGTATTGAACTGGTGATCACAGTTTGAACAGTTGCCAGCTATAGGCCTTAGCTTTCATGCTTAAAACATAACTTGGTTTTTAAATGAAAGAGGGATCATACACGAACAACATAACGGGTTAGGGCAGGGGTCGGCAACCCGCGGCCCTCGGGCCGCATGCGGCCCTTTAAGTCCTCTGCTCTGGCTCCCTTGAG
This sequence comes from Notothenia rossii, assembly GCF_949606895.1. Lineage (NCBI taxonomy): Eukaryota > Metazoa > Chordata > Actinopteri > Perciformes > Nototheniidae > Notothenia > Notothenia rossii. The sequence continues at coordinate 50,100,141 of NC_136906.1, forward strand.
TTTAGACAAAAATAAGAAGGAAATAAAATAAAAGTATTTGTAGGACTATTTATATTTTGTTGCATGGTTGAGATGTTTCATATCTTGTATTTTGCGGTGATACTGTGACACATAAATAAAAAACAAAACGGTTTTAATTAGGTCAACTAAAATATGCGTCACATCCTGCTACGGTCCCGCGCGAGCGCCTTTTCTTGGAGGCGAATAACCTGACCCCCGGCTCGATGAGCGAACTATGGATAAATCAAAGAAAAGTACCGGAGGAACACAGGATTTAATTCTGTGCGGACAGAGTTATATGCTTTCACAGCAAACGATGCTGGTTTACCGGTATGTTTGATATGTGGAGAGAAGTTGTCAAAGGTGCTGCAGCCTTTACGTGTCGAGGAACAACACGGGAGAGGAAGACAGCTGACGATCTTCAGTCATAATTCAATGGGGTATGTCATTTATTTCAGAAAACAGTTTTTTTTTATATTCCATGGAAATGCTCTTAACGTCCCGATAGCAATGAATATATTAAATGCTTTGACAATAAATACATAAACAAATTAATCTGTGGAAGCCGTAGCGCTGTAAAAAGCACGACCAATCATTTTAGCCGGCCGGGCTAAAATGATTGGATGGCCTACCTGCCTGTCAGCCTTCCATCTGTGCACAAACTTATCTCGTGCCCTCATTGGTCATGTGTGCGTTTGTGTGTGTTGGAGGAGGGACTCTGTGAGAAAGTCTGAAGGAAGAGGCATATTTGTTCCGGTTGTGTATTTTCAAATTCTAGCGCACTCGAGCTGGTTTCTCCATTCTTACCTACCTTTAACTCTTTTTAGGGTGCAGCTATATGTTTTATTTATTTCAAAGTGGGCCCATTTTAATAATATTTTTTTTTCCTTCAAATGTGCAGATGACTCCTCAAGTGCTGTGTTTAATTTATTTTAAAGTAGGCCTGTGTATTATTTCTAATTCTCCTTATAGGAGTTCTTTGTTTCTTATTAGAGGTTAAAAGTTTTATATAATGTAATAAATAGCCTAATAAATGCAATTTTTTTTTGTTTTTGTCTGATATAACAATAAATACAACTTTATTAGCTATCAAGCTATGAAATATGTTTTGCGGCTCCAGACAAACAAATGTTTTGGAAAAAGGAGCAAAATGGCTCTTTTGGTCAAAAAGGTTGCAGACCCCTGGGTTAGGGTAACGTAACAGGGCCTATGCATAGCATGCAGCTATTCAATACTCATTCTTCTTTAAGAATATGAGCATGTCTACTAGGGCTGTACCCAAATATTCGACTATTCGAATATATACAATCTCAGCCTGTGCTCCTGACATCGCGTTCACTCAGTCACAAACGCAAATGGCACGCTTCACCTCGCTTCACCTCGTTTCACCCACAAAATGCCGAAGACTTCAGCTGTGTGGGACCATTTTAAATTGGACGACGGTAAGAAGAATATGTGCCAAATATATGCGATAAGAAACTGGCCTACCACGGTGGCACAACAACTCTGAAAAGTCACCTGGATGCTGTAAGTAGTAGCCTAGCTTAGCTTAGCTGTTGTCAAGTAGCCATGATGAAGCTGCTTTATCCGCCGTTTAAACAGTAACGTTACACATGATAAAAACGTGCACTTACTTTGCTTAGAAAATAGTTACAAGCAAGCAACCAAATGAACGTTTTTTTATATTATTTTTTTTAAATGTTATACTTATAGTGAAAATAATAGTATTATGTGGCAACATCTGGGGCTAAGGCAATGGCATAAAATGTAGTAGCTCAGCCTAATAATAACTTGTGTCCATAGGTGCATCCCCACGCATCCCAGCCATCAACATCCTCAACAATACAGCAGACCCTACAGTTACCCTACAGAGGACACATTTAGTTTTAATGTTTGCGAGTACTGAGACAATAAATAAATATAAATCGTAATAGTATGCTCTTTCTGCGCTTCTGTTTAACAGCGTGTTGTCAGGTGTCTCGGATTCGGAGCGTGTTATGAAAAAATATTTTTGGGGGAAAAAAAAATTATAAAAAAAAAAATACAAATCTCTCCGCACCGAATATTAGAATATTCGCTGCTGATTACTACCGAATATCCGGAGCCCGAAAAATGGTATTTGGGACAGCCCTAATTTCTACTCAGGGGAGAGGCGGTTCACAATCAGGCCAGCTGTAGAGAAGACCCTCTCAGCTGGAATCTGGGCATAAAATGAGATTTGAGTCTGCGTGTAGGGAGGGGCAGCAGCCATATCATTAGCTGGAACTAGCTAGATCTGATGGATTTGGACATAAACGCGAGTGAAGTATAACTGGACGCGAGAGAGAGAGAGAGATCAGCACCTGCAGCTCTGCCCGCTGTGAGGGACCGGTGAGCGGAGCAAAACACACCTTTAGACCTAACACACTTAGCTATGGCTCTGTCGTACACATTGAATTATTACATTTGATAATATGGAATCAACTTAGGCACCCCTCCCAAAAGAAATTCAAATATAAAAAATTATAATACAAATATTCATAACTCATATTCTCATATTCGAATACCTGAATAATTTCCAATATTCGATTAATCGTTCCCATCCCTACTACAGACACATACTGGCATTGGATTACATGATAATAGGCTGAACCCCTGTCCTGTGTAATCCACTGTTCTCCATCAGGTTTGCTGCCAGGTACTTCAACAATGCCCCCCCAGTGTTTCAGAGGCTCTTCTTCACCAGTGAAGAGGCGTCGGCTGTTCAGTACGGCCCGCGGAGGATGAAGCTGCGGGACCTCATGGGGGCCACATTGCGCTTCCTCCAGAGTGACTGTGCCAAGTTCCGGATGCTGTGGGACTGGAGCCCCTGTGTGTCCCAGCTGCTCACCAGTGATGTCATGGTGCGAGGGTATGTACCGTTCCTGGGGGGTCTTCAGGGGCCACAAGAGGCATTTCCAAAGTATCCACTTAGTTAGCTTGCAGAAACTTAGAACTTGCTAAACAGAGTCAATCTAAAACATTATGTGTTATTATTCTCCAAATAATGTTATAATGTTGTAGTAATAATGATAGTTTGTAATCATTCACCTATATGATGAAGATTTCACATTGTTTTTCACAAATATGGTTCAGGTTTCTACAATTGGCCTATTTGACAGAAGACGTTTTGACACATTTGTAAATAACAAACTGGCTGACGGCTGAATTTCCTGCAGCTTTTTTCCATTCGAAGGTCCTGGCGTTGTTCATGCCAGCTCAATGTCGCACAGTCATGGCACACACCACAGGATCATTTAAAAAAATCCAAGTTACTCTTGTTGGCTTCTACAACCGTCATAAGCTTTATTCTGAAACAGTAGACTAGCTTAAACTAGAAATGCTCATTTGGACTTGTTGAGTTTATTTGGCAGTGTTAGGTTTCTGAAGCAACATTTTTTATTTTATTTTTATTGTACCTTTATTTAACTAGGATAGGTCTCATTGAGATAACAAATGTATTTTTCAAGAGAGTCCTGGCCCAAGAATGGTAACAGTACAGTTATAGACAATGTATGTAACATTCATCAGTATAGTTAACAAGCTGCAAGTATTAATTTAAAAATAAGCAGTGCAGTAGAGTGTGAGAAATCACCAGATCAGCAGCTCTTTATATAGCCTCCAGTGTTTTCTCCTTTAGCATTGTTAGCAGAAGTGATTGACAGCTCTGAGATCAGTAGGTCATGGAAGGAAGATATCCATTGCTTGATAAATACAGTATGTGGGGGTTTCCATCGTGTTATGAGAATTCCTTCTTCTGCGGTTAAACAAGCGTGAAGCACCCTTTTCTGATGCTTTAATAAATTGATAGGAATCATCGTTCAGCTATACAATGTTTGGGAGTCACGAACTGAACTGAGCTCACATATAATGTCAAGAACTCTCAAACTTTCTACAGCTTTTCTACAACATCTTGGCCTTCTTTTGCTTCCTGCTTGTTTACCTTACAAATGAGACTTACTGTGTTTTCTTGTTGTGTGTCACAGGTACACAGCCCAGTGTTTAGCGCTGGTCTCTCATATGACTGATAATCAGAAAACCATCTTCCAGAGGAAAGTGCTGACCAGTGATGAGATCCTGCACATGAAACTCAAGTATGTTCCTTTTTTCTTTTGTCATATCAGATAACAGCCACTATAAAGTGTTAGAAAATACTAATATATATATATATTTAATATATGGCTAGTCTTATATATTATGTTCTACATAAGGGGAGATCTGTTGTATTTTTATATGAAAGGCCAACACTTTTTTTTAAGGAGAAATCGAACTAAACAAATACTACACAGTACAACAAATATTTATTTTAATAATTTAAACACTTTCAAGTATTCTGCAACAACCCTATAATGTGATGTTGTAATGTATTTCTAGGTTTATTTTGCTGTTTAGTAGAAATGTCAACCAAGTCCAGTGAAAAATGGAACAATATACTGTATAACATAACCCGGGATGCCTCGGTGAGTTCGTATGAAATGAACCATTAGTAGGGCTGAGCATTATGGGTTAGAAGTTTAGTTTCCATATCCATAAGTGGTAAAACAGGTTTTCAGATTTTTGTTTTTACTAGGTACCAGGGTAGGATTTTCACGGCGGCCATGATGGCGATGGCCGTCGTAGCCCCTCGGTCTGGCCGTTAAGCCCCACAAATAATTGTATGTCCTACGGCCACCATGGCCTGTGTGCCCCTCACACTGTTAAAATCGCGAAGTTGCTTTAAAAGCGTCAGAACAGTGTTTTCTGAACTGCATTAGGCTGCGTTCACAACGGACGCAATGCAAATATTCTCATCGCTCTAACCGCTGGAGTTTCACTGCGGATGTCTCCTGTCATTCAAACAGGACGCGCTGGAGAGGGGGCGGGGCTTATTTCAATTTAAATACTGTGGTGGAAACCAACTACGAGAAAATTAACCTATTTTACAGTGATTTAATTGTAATACACGTTTCAAAATGATGCTGAAGTAACTACATACTGATACCGGTTAGTAAAAAACTTGAATTAATGCTTTGCCAAGTCTGTTTTCTGAATGGATCAATCAGGCTAAACTAACCTGTAGCTGCTCCGTCCAAACTAACAACAACGTCCTAAAGACAGAATTAAAGCAGCGATTGTATTCGCCATGACAGTCTGTGGTTTGTACATGTTTAACTTTTGTCCAGTTTCTGACCAGAGCTGTGAGGAGTTGATTAAAGAGACTCGCGCACGCACGCACGCACACACGCACGCACGCACACACACGCACGCACAAATAAGCCTGTCGCGATAATCGATAAATTGACTTATCGTACGATAAATAAAAATGGACTCGATAACTTTTCTGAGCTCGATAAATTGCCGTTTACATAAAGATGTGACCAGCATTTTAGCCTGGAGAGCTGTGGCTACCAGACGGACTTGAATTAGCCGGGCGGTGTGTCGCATTGGCAGGGCCGGCTCTATCAATCAATCAATCAATGTTTATTTATATAGTCGAATATCACAAATGTTACATTTGTCTCAGTGGACTTCACAGTTTGTACAGAATATCAGTATGACAATACGACACCCTCTGTCCTTAGACCCTCACATCGTACAAGGAAAAACTTCCAGAGAAAACCCACAGTTTAAAGGGAAAATGGGAGAAACCTCAGGGAGAGCAACAGAGGAGGGATCCCTCTCCCAGGACGGATAGACGTGCAATAGATGCCGTGTGTAAATTGAAAAGATAATACATTTGCAACATAGGTAGTCCAAATGTTTGGAAATGCATGTGTGTATAATAGGAAGATGAATCCACGAGGATATCCATCCAGGACTTATGATCCAGGACTCGCGATCCATGACGCAGGACCGCAGGATCATCCATGACTCCGGATCCCGGCGTATATAGACACCAAAAAGAAAGAAATTTGGGGAAGCTGGGTTAATCGGAACATGAGAGTACACAGGTATAGACAGAGAGAAGGAAGAAGTAAGATGTCCCCCGACAAACTAAGCCTATATCAGCAAAACTAGGGCCTGAATCTAATCAGCCCTAACTATAAGCTTTATCAAAAAGGAAGGTCTTAAGCGCACTCTCTTGAGCTGCAGTGAGCCGTTTAGTGGAGAAGTGAATACTGCTGAATACACATACTTTACAGAGATGCTGTATGAGAAACCAATGTGAGTTTGGAAAATTGCACAGTATTTTTCTATTTTAGTATACCTCAACAATGGAACTATGATCAGTGGAAATGACCATGACATATGACCTTTAAAGTAAAATGCTTCAATCTGGTGCACTTTAAGCAGAATCACTACTAGATCTAGGGGGTTCAACTCTAAACACCCATATGAAAAAGATTGGTTTAAATGTTATTAATCAAATAAGTATGTGAACATAACCAATAACCTACCACAGCCAATAACAAATAAATGTAACTTATTTTATTTTTGTTGTTCATTCATATCTTATTTGACCTATTAACATTTATTTATTCGTGCATTTTTTTTAATCTCTCCAGTTTAAAACAATATTTTTGGTTTACACACACACATACACACACACCTCTCTTACATCTTTTTTATACAAACACAAAATACGGATTCTTGTGTTAAACCTTCCTGTCGGCTCCCAGACCGTAGTCGAGGAAAACAGGGGATGACTCTCTGCTGTCTTCCAGGACCGAAGCAACAAACTTCGGGTTCAATTACCCACTTAAGGCAGACACGCGAGCTCTTCTTTGGGAGACCGTTGCATTTATTAAGGTCTTTTTACAGATCTAACTTTGAAGACACTCGACAGACCTATTTTGCTGCTGCTTCGTTCACTTCAAAACACATATCACCGCTCGCTCACTCTACTCTACCACACACACACACACACACACACACACACACACACACACACACACACACACACACACACACACACACACACACACACACACACACACACACACACACACACACACACACACACACACACACACACACACACACACACACACACACACACACACACACACACACACACACACCACTCATTATTCAAAGTATTTTATTTTATATGCGGTAATACTAAGGAGGCATAGGCCTATATGATGGTATAATGTTTGACATTATTGATATTAAAACAGTGATTTGTTTTGCATGTCATTCGTGTGTTTTTCTTATCAAAAAGTGAATTTATTTATTTGTAAGCTCCAAATCCAAATGTCTCCCTCAATGGCCTTTGTGCCCTGGCATGTGGCCTTGCCCCTAAGACAGGGGTCTGCAACCTTTTTGACCAAAAAAGCCATTTTGCTCCTTTTTCCCCAAATGTTTTTTGTCTGGAGCCGCAAAACATATTTCATAGCTTGATAGCTAATAAAGTTGTATTTATTGTTATATCAGACAAAAACTACAGTTTTTTGCATTTATTAGGCTATTTATTACATTATATACAACTGTTAACCTCTAATAAGAAACAAAGAACTCCTATAAGGAGAATTACAAATAATACACAGGCCTACTTTAAAATAAATTAAACACAGCACTTGGGGAGTCCTCTGCACATTTGAAGGACAAAAATTTTTTTTGTTGAAATAAATAAAACATATAGCTGCACCCTAAAAAGAGTTAAAGGTAGGGTAGGTAAGAATGGAGAAACCAGCTCGACTGCGCTAGAATTTGAAAATACACAACCGGAAAAAATATGCCACTTCCTTCAGACTTCCTTAGAGAGTCCCTCCTCCAATACACACGAACGCGCATCATCAATGAGGCCACAAGATAAGTTTGTGCACAGATGGAAGGCTGACAGGCAGGTAGGCCATCCAATCATTTGAGCCGGGTCGGCTAAAATGATTGGTCGTGCTTTTTACAGCGCTACGGCTTCCAGAGATACATTTTTGTATGTATTTATTGTAAAAGCATTTAATATATTCATTGCTATCGGGACGTTAAGAGCATTCCATGGAATATAACAAAAAGTGTTTTCTGAAATAAATTACATACCCCATTGAATTATGACTGAAGATCGTCAGCTGTCTTCCTCTCCCTTGTTGTTCCTCGATACGTAAAGGCTGCAGCACCTTTGACAACTTCTCTCTCCATATCAAACATACCGGTAAACCACCATCGTTTGCTGTGAAAGCATATAACTCTGTCCAGGCAGAATTAAATCCTGTGTTCCTCCGATACTTTTCTTTGATTTATCCATAGTTCGCTCATCGAGCCGGGGGTCCCCGCGCGAGTGCCTCCAAGAAAAAGCGCTCGCGCGGGACCGTAGCAGGATGTGACGCATATTTTAGTTGACCTAATTAAAACCGTTTTGTTTTTTATTTATGTGTCACAGTATCACCTCAAAATACAAGATACAAAACATTTTCAACCGTGCAACAAAATATAAATAGTCCTATATTAATACTTTTATTTTATTTCCTTCTTATTTTTGTCTAAGCTCAAGGGAGCCAGAGCAGAGGGCTTAAAGGGCCGCATGCGGCCCGTGGGCCGCGGGTTGCCGATCCCTTCCCTAAGATAACGAAATTCCAAGCCTGCTAGTCCTGCTAGTCCTGGGCTAATTTGGCCGTTTTCGCATATTTTTGTTTTGTCTTACTAAACCCCATTAAGAAATGTTTGGCATCTTAATGTTTGGTATCTTTTTTTTAAGGACAACCTTACCTATATAACCTGATAGTTATTTCTTTCATTTTGAGATACTATATGAACATTTTGGACCCAAAAAAAAAAAAAACACGTAAAAACAGATTTTGAAAATGATATTATTTTTCATATAGGTAAAACAAACAAACACAACGAAACCATTTGAAAGCTGGAAATATATACATGGGATGTCACTATGATAATGTGAAAGTTTGATTGATTTAGCATTAACCTATATACAAATTAACAGGTGTATCCATAGGCTTTTTTTTCCTAATTTCTCAAGTTCTGTCAACAGTGACACAGTAGGCACAACAAAACATTTAAAAGCTTAAATAATGTACATGGGATTTCATTCTGCTAAGGCAAAAGTGTTATTATAAATATAATACAAATATATATATATATATATATATAGGCCTATATACACATTATGTACAAAAACCTGTTTTTTCTGTCTTTATCTGTGCCACGCTTCAAAGCAGTTTCTGTCAACTACGACACAGAGGGCAACATCACAGGCTCCTCCTCCTCCATGTCAAAAAACAAACTTATAGCTTGACTCACGTTCAGAGTTCTCTTTATCATAGTTGAATCTTCAAAACTCTAACTATATCTAAATTCTCAATGTTTGTCTGTCACTTTACTTCAATCGCAGTCTCCTGCCGTCTCTCTTCGTCTCCCGCCGCCTGTCTTCGTATATCTTCGTCTCTCTCCATTTCCCGCCGTCTCTTTTCGGTTCCCGCCGTCCCTCTTCGTTTCTTTTCGTCTCGCTTCGTATCACTCCGTTTACCTGATTACCTCACCCCCTCCCTGGTAAATACATCCTGTTGAGCAGAATCTACAGTTTCCAGTATTTTCCGTTTCGTAAAATGATAAAATACGGCGAAGATATTAAAATATGTGCTTCCATTATTCATACTTTAGAAATATATTTGTATTAACTTTATATCATCGTATCTCCGTGTTTATTGGGTCTTTTTTGCATGAAACAAAGACTGGCATATAGTTTCAAGCCAGTACTTTCGACAGAAATACACATATACATCCCGTTGAGCAGGATCTACAGTTTCCAGTATTTTCCGTTTTGTAAAATGATCAAATAAGGCGAAGATATTCAAATATGTGCTTCCATTTTTCGTACTTTTGAAATGTATTAACTTTATATCATCGTATCTCCGTGTTTACTGGGTCTTTTTGCATGAATCAAAGACTAGGATATAGTTTCAAGCCAGTACTTTCGACAGAAACACACGGCAATGTTGTCCGGACTGTTGTTTTTATGCGGCACCGGCTTGAACAGGTCATGTGATCTGATCACGCCGGCCTGACGGTCAACTCCAAAGGGTTAATTTGAACAATACAATCTGAAAAAAACTCAATTACAAGTCAAAGTATGAACTCAAAATGTTAGAGAATAAAGGTACAGAACTATCGTCTCGGTTTTATAACTTTTTCTTTATTATTTCTTAAGATCTTTGGAAGAAAGCCAGCAGCTGGAGGTAGAGAAAGCTCTGGTGTTAGCCAATCAGGGCTCAGTGGTGTGGCGCCAGGAGAAAGCCAATAAGTTCACCAGAGGCCAGGTGGTGTCAGAGGACCTCTCCCAGAACGTGGTGGCAGTTTGCGGCGTCATCCTTCCCAGGATAGCTCCTCGACTGCCTGAACAGGTATTTACCCTTTAGTTTGTCCCATCAAAGTACTCTGCTGTGGAACTTTTATTGAGCATTTATGAGCAGCCAATCATTAGACGGGCACAAAAGATGACATCTGATCCCACCCACATCCTCCACCCAGAGTTCCAGATGTGTGCAATGGGGTCACTGTCAGTATGTTGTCTGTGTAAGTGCAAACTGTGTACATGTAGTTTAACTCATGTGGGAATATGGTGTTTTCTTTAATCGTGTACTATGTAGTATTTATGATTTGACCTTACGAGACAATAAAGTGTATCATATGGTGTTTTGGTCCTGATGCTGATCTTACTTGCAGAGGAACCAAAAGGATCTGGTGCTGGTGGATTCAACTTGCCGGAATCTGAGGAGACTGGCTCTGGCCGTGGCTTCCCAGAAGCCTGTGCTGCTCGAAGGTCCCATTGGCTGTGGAAAAACTGCCCTGGTGGAGTTCATGGCTGCCGTCACAGGACACACAAAAGCTAGAGACATCCTGAAGGTGCAGCTCGGGGATCAGACCGACAGCAAGGTGAGAGCACACAGGAAACACAGTTTACTGAGGCGGGGAGTACTCAGGAAGCAGAGGGGGGGGGTCTAATTAACAACAGCATAGAGATGTATAATGGTAATTGTAGGATCTAGTATATTTGGAGCTTATGTTCCACACTTGGACTTCAAAGGGACTTTCAGGTGTGCATTCGTTTAAAACAAAGAAACTTGTCAAAACTACGATAAATACAATCTAAATATATATATATATATGTATGTATTACTGCCAGCTTGTGACAGTTATACATATACAATATGCATTTGTTTCAATACTTTTATACAACCTCTCATTCCATGAGTTACCTGTACCATACAAGAGCACAAGCACATCACTGCAGGAGGCTGCATACACTCAGCACTGTCTAATAAACAATGATTTGACCTCTTTGCGTTTCACCTAAAGGACCCCTGAGCTGCCCTCTGTGTCTGTGTGAGCTTTACTCCATGTATTTGTAACTTTACCTACTAAATGTTAAAATGTACATTGCACATGAACATATCAGGAAATGACAGGTTAATTAAATAACAAAAAAGCTATAAATGAAGTGCTTTTGCAATATGCTATGCTAAAATCAGGGTGTCTCTGTCTTTGCTACTTGGATTTTGCTCGTTGTATGCTTCTCTGTCCCCAAACTTTATGGATGTTCAAATATAAAATAACAGGGCTCCCGGTGTCTCACCTTGTAGAACACATGACCCATATAGCAGGGATGAATTCTTACCTATGGAGTGCCGCTCTAACATTGAATCTGGATGAGATGGAGGTGAACATCTGTCCTGTGTTGTGTGTGTGTGTGTCCCAGATGCTGCTGGGGATGTACCGCTGCACTGATATCCCGGGGAAGTTTGTGTGGCAGCCTGGGACGCTGACTCAGGCTGTCTCTAAAGGCCAGTGGATCCTCCTGGAGGACATTGACCACGCGCCTCTGGATGTGGTGAGTTCACACTTGTTGAGAACTGTATCAAATATGGCCTTAACCCTTGGGTTGTCTCACCTTCCATGGTGCAATGTTTGTCTCGGTTTGACTGTTAAGAAAGCATATAGTATAAATCACCACCCAAATCTACATAACACTCTTTAAGCAAACTTGTTTTTCAGTTTTAACTTATCTTTTTCAAACGTATGAAAAATACTCCATACCTAATTTACACAACATTTGACTTCAGTTTTTTGAGTAAACAAAGCCAATGTTTTGACTATAGATCAGAGGAACATATGGCAATAGATTTGAACAGACTTGTATATGTCAAAGTTTAGTAAGAATTCTGTTTTAAATCAACTTTTAAGATAGATAGACATATAGGTACTTTAATGATCCCAAACTGGGAAATGATTTTGTTTCAGCAGCAGTGTGTTCAGGCATGGCCGTATCTACCATTGAGGTCACCGGGGTCCGGACCTCGGTAACATTTTTTGAGCTGTGTATACAAAACTTGGGAAATAACTGCACTAAACGGGGTTCTTTGTAGTACTTCCATTTACTGCCGATGGGGGCGCTGCATAAGTACGTAGCCTCGATTTAAAGCAAACAGAAGAAGACGACATGTATCAACAAACCACCGCAGCCCGGACTTGTATCGTTGCAGCGGAGGAGTGATGAGGTATCTAGAGATCTGAGTCCAGCGGGCTTCATATGACCAGCAGATCCTGTGTGAACGCTCTACGTTAGTTAGTGGACGTCCGACAACATGCACACTAACTTATATTGCAGCTATAGGCTATACTTTGGTTTAAATTGCGTGAATAAACTAGCTAGAGAGTTAAAGTTAAGTACATTCATCCAATGTCAGAAGGATTACCTTTTAACAAACGTTGTAATGCTTTTCTTTCATTTAAATTTGAGTAAAACATTGAAGATATAACATTGTATTGTTTTCTTTTTACACTGACTCAGATATAATGAAAAGACTACGTCAGTCGAAGCTCAGCTTTGGTAAGGAAGAGACAGGCAGAGAGATAGAGAGAGAGAGAGAGAGAGAAAGTGATGGAAGTCAGGAGGAACTGCAGGTACAGTCACACAAAAGAATGTAGGCTTAATAACCCCATCTATTTATCTATCTATTTATCTATAACAATAGTCTTCATTTATAGACAATAGGCATAATTTTAAAACAACATACATCTATTGCAGTTATGATGTCATAATAACATACAATTGTATAAAACACAATTTGCTTACATCTTTGTTCTCTTTTGAGAATCAAACAAAACAGATTTAAATAAAAAAAAAGACTGCAAACAAACAGTTATATGAACTAAATTGCTGAATTGCTTTTAATTCACTGGCAGGAGCGACAAGTGAGGAGGAGCAAAAAGTGAGCAACGAGGGAGAGATTGAAGAAAGAGTAGAGGACGGAGAGAGTAATGAACAGGAAGAAGACAGAGAGACTCAAGAAGATGGAAGAGAGGGTGCAGGTTATGGAAAGGAGAGAGACATGGAAATGGAGACTGAGGGATATAGCACAGGAGACACAAGGGCACAAGAGAGACCAAATACCAATACGAGAGTAGACCAGGCCGGAAGAGAGGTGGCAGGAAGAGAGAGAGAGATGAGGGGTGAGAGAGCTGATAACGGTCAAAGAGAGACAATTCTACATGAATTGGATCCAGCCAAGTATAAAAATAAAGCACTAACTGATGAAGAAAAGTCCTGCCTTCTCAAAAATAAGTGGTTCAAACATGAACATAATTACCCCAAAACAAAGTTTGGTAAAAAGCAATTACGCTATAACATGAAGTGGGAGGAGAAATATCCTTGGCTAAGATATTCTGTTTCAGAAGATTCCACCTATTGTTCAATCTTCATAAATGACGGATTTCGAGACTGGAAAAATGCCATTGGAGAGAAGCGGGGCATAATTTCTAACCACAGTTGTAGTCCAGCACACCTACATGCCTCAGAGCTCAGTAGCCCAAGGGCAACAGAAAAGCATTAATTCTGTTCTGAGTAATGCATATGCAGAGAAGGTTGGAATGAATCGCAAAGCTCTACTTTCCATTATTTATGTTTCATTAATCTGTCAAAGAGGAACATAGCACTGCGTGGTAACTGGACAGGAGAAAGTGAAGATGGCAACTTTAATCATTTCCTCACCTGGAAGTCTGCATTTGATCCCACACTGAAACATCACCTTGAGACAGCAGCAAAAAAATGCCAAATACATTTGTCCAGGGATTCAGAATGAATGAATTGCATGTTGTGAATCTGAGATTCGGGAGGCCATAGTAAAATAAATTCAAAAAGCCAGGTTTTTCACAGTCCTTGCAGATGAATCAATGGATGTGAGCAGGATAGAACAGCTGTCTATCTGAATTCGCTACATTAACCATGTTAATGGAGCCGAAATATGTGAGGAGTTCTTGGGTTTCTGTCCTCTTGCCAAACAAGATGCTGCTTCAATTACAGAAGCAATTCTCTCTCAGTTGGAGAAGTGGGGTCTCGAAATTGACTATCTCAGAGGACAGGGTTATGATGGCGCCAGTGCAATGAGTGGGCATGTGAGTACAGCAACGCATGAAAGAGCTTCAACCCCGGGCCCTTTTCACACATTGTCGAAGCCATGCACTCAATCTTGTGGTAGTCCATGGATGTTCTGACATCCCCCTTATTAGGAACACCATGGCTACCATTGCGAATATAGCAGTGTTGTTCTCAGCATCTGCTGTCAGAAAACACATGTTACAAGAAGAACCAAAAGAAAGCATGGAAACACACTCAAGTGTCAAATGGAAAACAGGAGGTATACCACTCATGTCGGACACACGCTGGGGCTCCAGAGGGAAGACGGTGGGTGCTTTCCTGGATCACTTCAAATCAGCCCACTCTGCACTCACAGATTTGGAATCAAGAACATCTTCAAACTCAAACAAGGCTAACAACCTATGACATAGTATGGAGTCCTTTGACACAATTGTCACGGCTGTCACAACTGACAAAATTCTAGGCTACATCCAGCCGTTGACTAAAGAGTTACAGTCACCTAATATTGACCTTATGACCGCATACAAAGAGGCCAGAGAGGTGGCTCAGGTCATTTCTACTCTAAGGAATGAGGAAGGATTTTGTGATATTTATGCACCATCAATAGAACTGGCCAGCACCATAAATGTGGTTCCATCAAAAAAGCGAGTTACGAATAGGCAGCAAAACAGAGCGAACACACCCTCACAGTCAATAGAAGAACACTACAGACTAAATCTGTTCTACCCTTTTATTGACCATGTGACAAGC
The DNA here is from genome assembly GCF_949606895.1 of Notothenia rossii. Lineage (NCBI taxonomy): Eukaryota > Metazoa > Chordata > Actinopteri > Perciformes > Nototheniidae > Notothenia > Notothenia rossii. Next base: position 50,115,217 of record NC_136906.1, read on the forward strand.
CAACTGAACACCAGGTTTGTGGAAAACTCTGAGCCAGCCATGCTTGCTACATACCTAATTCCGTCAGCTTTGTCCAGACTCACAAAAGACGAGCAAGAAATTATGGTGTTATGGTAGAGAAGACCTACCTCAGCCAGACTCCTCCATTGACCAGGAGATTCACAGATGGAAGTCAAAGAACCAACCTCCAACACTCCTGGTATCGACGGCAAAAGACACATTGAATATGATAAATGTTCAAAACTAACCCAACATCCACTGTATCCTCTCCATTTACCTCACACTTCCAGTGACCACCTGTTCATGTGAGAGGTCATTCTCTGCCTTGAGGCGGCTGAAGACCTGGCTGCGATCCAGCATTGGCAATGACAGGCTATCAGGACTTGCAATGATGCAGGTGCATAGGAACAGAGCACTGGATCCTTAAAAAGTCCTCAAACGCTGGGATGGCTCTGGACACAGACGTATAGTTTTGGCATTTGATAGAAAATAACGTGATAATGCTTAAAAATGTGGCACTTCAAGAAGTCTTAATTGAACCCACAACATTGTCCTCTATTCAAATGATCCCACTGCCCTCACCAAAAAACACAAACACACACAAACAAACAATATTGATTTAAATAGTTTCTTAAATAATTTTGTTTACTTGAACAATTGAATTAAACATTGGAAAATTAATGTTGACAATATTTTTTGATCATTTTAGCCTCTTCTGCATGTCCAGATCATTAATAGTAACAATCAACTGATTCTTATGCATTACACTTTCAAAAATAATTTATATTGCAGCCCACTGACTTGGTTTGAAATCACTATATTATCCAATTTCGGAACCCCCACAGGACTTAAAAAGCACCTAACTAGATCATGAAAATCTCGGGGGAGTATACCCCCGAACCCCCATAGAAGGTTTGGACCTCGGTATTTAGGAACTCAGATACGGCCCCTGTGTTCAGGCATTCACATCTTTAAATGGCAGCACATAGTGACTTAGTATTGAGTTTATTAACAGAGTAGGGAGTGAAGGTACAATCCAAGATGGCGGTGCCAGGCAGGTCAGGTTTAACAGGAGCTCTCCTTGCATTTTTAACATATGCCTTCATTTTAAACTTTTTAAACACAGGTCCATTCTTAAATCCGAATAATGGGCCCTGCATCTTAGCAGTGCACACAGACAAATTGAAGCACTTTGGGTACGGGAAACACGCTCTGATGCAAACATTTGTTCTCACCGCGGGCCAACATCAACAACATAACCTTAAGCGAAATAATGAAGTCCGAGACAAACGTCAAAGTAACTGCCGTATCATCATCACACTATCTGTTGCTATCTGGAGACGTACATCAGTGCCCAGGCCCAACAACTCGAAACATCAACCGTGAAGTCACGAAGAGCAACAACCTTGTCTCTCAGGTACATGACACTCACAGAGAAAGCACAGTGATTGAATACATACACCAACCTGGTGTGATGCCTTGCGTTTGTTGTCCGGGTGCCGGAGACGGACTGGCTGGGCTGTGTCGACTGGGAAGTGGAGCTGCCGGTGCAGGGGAGCGGAGATCTGGGACGCCGGGGGCCGTGGCTGTGGGCGAGGGGAGCGTCGGGGACCGGGACCGGCTTGCTGCGTTCGGGCACAGCGTCGAGGATGCCCCGATGGCCATGGAGGAGGTGTCCTCTGACCCGTATGGCATTTCTAACTTGGCTTCATACCAACTCTCCATCCGCTGCATTGCATGTGCCAGGCTATCAAAGCTTTAGACAAGATCGATCTTACGGAAGAGGGGCTGGGGTCATGATTTATGTCAAAGACCATCTCAACTGTCATCAAATATGCTGGCCTTTTAACCATGACTTGGAATGTCTTGCATTTAAAAAATAATGCGGTCCCCTGAAATGTCATTTGTGCTCATTGTTGTTTATCGCCCACCATCTTCAAATAATGACTTCTACACCACATTCAAAAAACTTCCTAAAGCATGTGATTTCAAAACAGAAGTAATACTGCTTATTGACCTGAATTGTAACTGGTTAGACAAGACAAGTAGGAAAGCCCTTAAGCAAATCACAGATAGTTTAGACTTAACACAAATGACAGAACGACCAACCAGAATAACCTCATCCTCACAGACACGAATGACTTAATATTAAGTAATAAACCTGAGAGAGTGAATAAAACATTTAATTTCATCACTGGACTATCTGATTACAACTTAATATTAATATCCAGAAAACTCTCAAAAACGGTTCCACCACTCTTACAAACCTCTGGAACAACTAAGAATACCAAAAAATGAATTTGCAAACTTTGAGCAAGCTGTGCAACAGAATGACTGGGAAAGTATGCTAACTGGGAGCAGTGTAGAAACAGACAGCCAAATGTTTGCGACCAAGCTCCATGATTTAGTGCAGATGTTATCCAGAAAAATGAAAAGTGGAAAAAACAATGCTCTTCCTTGGTTCAATACGGACATATTGAACTTGATGAAGGAAAGAGACTTTGCACTGAAAAGAGCACTGAAAACTAAATTAACTACTGACAGACATAGGTTTACTTCATTACGTAACAAAGTAACTCAAACAATCAAAGGCCAAAGCCAACTTCTTCATAACAATAATTAATGAGGCAAAAGGTAACACTAAAATAATTTGGGAACAGATTAAAACCTTACTGGGAATCAAGCACAGGCGAAAAAAAGCAGCTAGAACTAAAAGAGAATGGTAACCTAGTGCAAGACCCAGAACAACTTGCCATAGCTTTTAATAAATATTTTATCAACTCTGTAGATGAGATTGCACAGAACTTTCCTTTGAGAGCAGAACATATTATCAAAGTCGACGAAAGTAAGATGTTCTTTTGCATTCAACCCATATCGGAATTAAAAACCAAAGCAATTATTAATTATCTTAAAACTTCGACAGCTAAGGACACATACGCTATGGATTCTACAATGCTTAAATCACTGCAAGATTACTTAGCCTGCCCTCTTACCGAAATCATCAATTCATCTGTATTACATGGGACATTCCCAAGTGCATGGAAGACTGCAATTGTAACTCCCATTTTCAAGTCAGGTGACCCTCTGAACATCAACAACTACCGCCCAATTAGCATCTTACCTGTAGTATCCAAGGTGGCTGAGAAGTGGGTGTCAGAACAGCTTGTCTCCTTAAACAACAGTCCATTTCAACTTCATCCCATGCAGTTTGGCTTCATGGCAAATTATTCAACCGAAACAGCAAACTGCTTTTTTATAGAAAAGGTCAAAGCAATGGTTGACAAAGGAGGTGTTGTTGGTGTAGTATTTCTGGATCTACGCAAAGCCTTTGATACAGTCAACCATAAGGTCCTTCTGTCCAAACTGTCGGCTTTTAACTGCTCTCCATTAACACTCAGTTGGATTTAATCATACCTCACTGGTAGGCGTCAGCATGTTACCGTCAATAATCGACTCTCTCCAGCTCTAGACTTAAGCACCGGAGTACCACAAGGTTCAATACTTGTTCCACTTCTTTTTTCCCTATATATTAATGACCTGCCATCTGTCTGTCCTGATGTGGAAACACAGCTATATGACGATGACACTGTGATATAAAAGCAAAAGGCTGCTGATAAACTGACCTCAGCTTTAGTGCTGGTCACTAGCTGGCTACACCGCTCCTGTTTTCAGCTTAATGTCAACAAAACAGTTGAAATGTTTTTCACAAAAAGAAAATGCAACATTGTGTCAAATATAAGCATCTCAGGTGAACATATTAACATTGTGCCTCAGGTTAAGTACCTTGGAATCATTATTAACTCTAATTTAACATTCAAAACACAAGTCAAAAAAGTGACCCAAAGAGTTAAGTTTAGCCTAGCAAATTTTAAATACATAAGAAACACAATGACATTGAATTCTGCCAAATTATACATGAATGCCATGATCATATCACATCTTACATACTGTCTCACAAGCTGGGGGCAAACTAACAGCTCCAAACTGAAGCCACTAGCAACCCTGTACAAACAAACCCTCAAAGTACTGGACCAGAAACCTAACCGCTTCCATCACTGTACCATCCTCAACAAGCATAACATCCTGAGTTGGGAAGATTTAATAAAGTATAGGAACACCGTTCTGGTGTACAAAATCCTGCACAATACAGCCCCTCCACCTCTTAACTCATTGGTTACTCAACGTAACAACAGTCAGTTATCATTCTCGGTCACAGCAATACAAAACTGGAACTCTCTACCCACTCAAATCAAAGACATACATACACATACCACCTTCACAGCTCACTTAAAAACATCGTTCACTGAGAACTACACCTGCACACACTAGTCTGTGTTGAGTATGGCGTGAGTGTTACATGTTGTGTTACATGTTGTGATCATGGATGTTGCCCCTCGTTTCTGTTATGTGATTGTGATGTGCTATATGTGACATGTGCTGTATGTAGTAACGTGTGTTGTTTATTGTTCTCTTTTATCCTCACACCTGTATCTACTTGTCTTTCCTCCTTTTTATTTTATCTTATATATTTTCTTATAACTAATGCTGTTGATATATTGTAATTTTAAGGGTGTTGTATAGCGACAGCAGGAAACAAACAAAGTCGCTGAGAGGCTGAGGCCGGGCCTGTTTGATATTGTATGACACGCTAAAAAAGTACTTGCTGAGATCAAAAGCTCTGTTTCATAGTATTGTAGTTTAATGAAAAAACTCGGTGATCAGACATATACATTGTTATAATAATCAAAGCAATCGTAAACCTTGCGGTCAACAAAAAAGTACAACGGCCCTGTGTCACCCTCTCTTCCACACACACACACCTCACGCAGGTGAACAAGATTATAATGAGTGCCGCCCATAACCATGTGACCCAAGCCAACCAATCGATAGTGATCAAACAAATATCTTATATTAAAACATAAAGGATTACTAAACACGTTTCATGGCTCCTACACACCAGCCTCTAATTATTAGGTTAGTATACATAATAATTACTAACATTATTCAAAAGGGAGACATGTGACAATTATAGCTTGGTAATCAAGTCCATGCAGTTGCACTTCATGCATCTGTAGTTTTCCTTCTTCTTTTCTGTATACGAGTCATAAGTCAGTTAGGCCAAAAGGTACCACCACCTAGGCTCAGTCAAAAATAATCCTTGTGTTCTTTCAGTCAAAAAGAGTCAATATTGTGGTAAAGATGTCACAGAGGTACATCAGCAACTCTTTCTCCATGTTCAGCCTTTTGTAATAGACAGATCTTAGTTATTGGCCGATTGAAGCAGCTGGTCTTTGTTTTAATGCGTACCTGACGCACAAATCCTCTTTTGTCTGGAAAGGTTTGCAGAACTTTTCCCATGACCCAGGAATTACGAGGTGCTGTGTTGTCTACTATGAGAACTATATCACCTGGGATGAGGTTGCGCTTCACTCCTGACCATCTCTGACGTTCCTGCAGTTGGGGCAAGTATTCTTTGACCCACCTTTTCCAGAACAAGTCCGACATGTACTGAACCTGCTTCCAGCGCCTGCGGGCATACATGTCCGCCTTTTGAAAATGTCCTGGTGGTAAAGAAGGTAAGGGTTTTAACTGCAACAGGTGATTTGGTGTCAATGCCTCCAAGTCGTTAGGATCCGTAGATGCCTTAGTAATTGGCCGGCTATTGATGATAGCTTCTGCCTCACAAAGAACGGTGTGAAGGCCCTCTTCGTCCAGGTTTTGCACATTCAAAGTGGAGTTGAGGACTTTTCGCACTGACCTGATTAACCTCTCCCAAGCACCTCCATGGTGAGAGCCAGTAGGGGGGTTAAAAGTCCATTTGATTCCTTTCTGAAGAAGCACATCATTGATCTTTGACTGATTCCATTGTTCAATGGCTGTTCTCAGCTCACGCTCTGCTCCAATGAAGTTTGTCCCATTATCAGAACGCAGTTCCAAAACTTGACCCCGTCTTGCTATAAAGCGTCTGAGTGCATTAATGAAAGAGTCCGTGTCCAGTGAAGGTGCCACTTCAATGTGGATTGCTCGTATGGCCATGCAGGTAAAAATGACACCGTACCTCTTCACTAGGCTTCTTCTACTCTTCACTTGAAACGGACCAAAAAAATCCACTCCAACATGAGTAAATGGTGGTTCGTCCGGAGTAACTCTTTCAGAAGGTAAATCTGCCATTTGTTGGGACATTGGCTGAGCATTCAGTCTCCGACAAGTGACACACTTAGATAGAACTCTCCGTATGGCTGTACTAGCGCCAGTGATCCAGTATTTCTCTCTCAGCTTAGATAACACATGGTTACGTCCACCATGTCCAACTTCTTGGTGAATATGTCTTAGGAGAACTTCTGAGATAGGGAAATCATTGGCTAGTATGACGGGATGTTTAGCCTCTGCGGGCATAGATGACCTACTCAGTCGACCACCAACTCTTAGGACATCATCTTCCACTAGTGGGCATAGTCTATAAATGTGGCTAGAACCCAGAACGCTTTTGCCCTTTTGCAGTCGGGAAAGTTCATCCGAAAACGTTTTCCTTTGACAGAACTTGATGATTTCCAATTCAGCCTTCTCAAGCTCCGCTACTGACAAGCAACTGGAAACTGTCTCCTTCTTGAAAATGCTCATATCTTTCTCCAATATCTTTCTTTGTTGTTCAACATCTAGAGCAGATTGTGCAAGAGCGATGTTTAATTGTTTCTTCTTCTGGGCACAAGACAAGAGCCATCTCTTAAACCTCAGGATCCAAGCAATGGACTTTCTCAGAACAGTCCAGGAAGAGAAATAATGGATCATGCAAGTCACAGCATCAACCCTTTCACTGGCCTGTACTGCATTCACTGCAACAGCTTTCTTGACCTCAGGGTCACCTGATGAAACTTGGTGGACATTTTCAGGATTGATTGGCCACATACTCTCTGGTTGAAGGAGAAAACGTGGACCTGACAACCATGTTGCGTTCTTGAGAAATGCGTCCACTTTAGCACCTCTTGAGGCCACATCAGCTGGGTTGTTGGCACTGTCTACAAATCTCCATTGAATGGGTTTTGAAACCTTGCGAATTTCTGAGACTCTGTTGGCAACAAAGATTCTGAATCTGGAAGTTTCATTCTTGATATACTTTAGCACTGATGCACTGTCTGTCCAAAACACAGAATCTTGAAGATCTATGTGCAACTCTTTTCTCCACAAGACATCCAAGCGACTTGCCATTGTTGCAGCGATGAGTTCCATGCGAGGAATGGTAACAGACTTCAATGGGGCTACTCTAGCCTTTCCCATTACAAAAGCGCTATGTACGTGTGAGTTTTCATTATGGGACAGCAGATAAGTCACTACGCCATAGCCATCCTCACTTGCGTCACTGAAATGGTGCAGCTGTGCTATGGTTAACTCTCCAAAGTCCAATGGCTTCAAGCATCTCATGATGTGGAAGTCTTCCAACAGGCAGAGTTCCTGAAGCCAACTTATCCACTCCTTAGCAACTGACTCAGGTATAATGTCATCCCAACTGAGCTCTCTCCTGCACAGATCCCTTAAGATTTTCTTTGCAGACAATACCACAGGACTCAAGACTCCTAAAGGATCAAAGATGGAGCTTACAGTTGAGAGAATTCCTCGTCTGGTGAGTGGTCGGTCCTTGATTACAATTTTGAACTTAAAGGTATCAGATTGAATGCACCATTCCACACCAAGTACTCTCTCCACAGGTAGCAGATCTTTGTTCATGTCCAACCCTTTCATGCCCTTAGCTCTGTGACGTTCAGGTATTGCAGCTAGAACATTCCATCTGTTGCTTATCCATTTTGTAAGCAGAAATCCACCTTTAGCACAGATAGAGACAAGGTCATGATAACAAGACACTGCTTCCTCTTCCGTAGCCACTGAAACCAGACAATCATCAACATAGAAGCAAAATAGAACCTTGTCCAGTGTTTCCTTGCTAAACTGCTCCTTGTTGTCTTCAGCACATTTCCTGAGAGCGAAATTTGCGCAACTTGGAGAGGATGTCGCCCCAAAGAGATGCACCATCATTCGGAAGTCAGTGAGGTCTTGATTTAAGTCCCCATCCGGCCACCAGAGAAACCTCAACAAATCAGCATCTTCAGGTGGTACCCTCACTTGGTGAAACATGGATTCAATGTCTGCCATGATCACCACTGACTCTTTTCTGAATTTGGTCAGTACTCCCAGCAATGAACTAGTCAGATCTGGTCCCTGAAGGAGCTGAGCGTTAAGAGATGTTCCCTGGAAACTTGCCCCACAGTCAAATACAACTCTGATTTTCTTTTTTGTAGGATGGTAAACACCATGATGCGGGATGTACCACACTTTTCCATCTCTGCGTTCCAATTCACCTTCTGGCACCCTCTCAGCATAACCTTTGGCAACAAGGTCCTTCATAAATGCAGTATAATCTGCATGATAAGATGTATCCTTTTGAAGCCTCTTCTTCAGGTACAAAGCACGCTGCTCAATAATCTTTCTGTTGTTGGGCATGCTAAGCTCATTTTCCCTTAAAGGTAAGCCAATTTGGTAATGGCCATTCACTTGTTTTGCAGAGTTTGTGACTAACTCCATAAACTTGACATCCTCTCTTGACATTCCAGCTTGTTCCTCCAATCTGCATTCAGGGAAGTCTGTGCTGAACTGCTGTTGCCAAAGTTCATCCAAATTCATAACTGAAATTCTGTTCACTGATACTTCTGCTTTGTCAAAATCCATTGCATTTCCACTCACTCCTTTTAAGTGGTCCATTCACTGTCCAGCCTAGGATTGTCCTGATTGCATAGGGTCCATCATCCACGCTGCGTATGACTTCCAATGGTTCCAAAGCCTTAGCAACATTGGTTCCTATCAATAGTCCAATCCCTGCATTTATTTCAGGTAAATTCACGTTTTTCAGATGAGGCCATCTCTGTAGGTCTGCTTGTCTAGGAATGTTCCCACTGTGGACAGGCATGCACTCTTGGGTGTAGGTTTGTGGCAGTTCACAGAAATTGTCATTCTTTAAGCCAGCCACTTCTAGTCCGAACACAATATGGCTATTTACGACCCTCTCCTGGCCCATGGTTCGTAAAAGAATCTGCGCCTTCTTTCCCGTTAGGCCGAGCTCATGCATCAAATCCTCTGTACAAAACACTGCTGTACTTCCTGGGTCCAAGAAAGCATAGGTGGTGACAATCTGGCTGCCCTTCGTTGACTTGACTTGCACTGGAACAATAGGAAGTTTACAGTTGTCATCACCAGCCCCTGTAAGGCCACTTGACACCAGTGTGCTGTCCACTGATAGCTCTGATTTATTCCTGGCTTGAGCAGGATTGTGTCTTGCTTCATTGGAAGGGAGGTGAAGTATGGTTGGATGTCTGAAGCCACATTTTGAACAGGAAATTCGCTTATTGCAATTTTTGCTAATGTGCCCCACGCACAAACAGCCGAAACAGACACCTTTTTCCATCAAGAAGCCTATCTTCTCTTTGTGCGTTTCTTTTTCAAGCTGATGGCACGAGTCCAAGGTGTGACATCCTCCGCAGCACAGACATGTCCTCCGTTTTGTCAAAATGTGTTCCTTCCATTCAGTATCTGTCTGGGTTTCATTTTCTACAGGGGCTACAGTAGTGGCAAAGCTAGTTCCTCTTAAACTTGAACGAGGCTATGATCTGTTTAAACCAGTATTTGTTGTTATGAAGGGAGCATCTTGAATGTTTCCAAACACTGGGTCGGTCAAGATTTTAACTTGTCTCTCAATGAAATGTGTGATGTCAAAGAAGGTTGCTCTGCGGCTGTTCCTCTCCTGCAGCTCACAGGCTAACGTTCTCCACTTGTCTCTGAATTAATAAGGTAACTTTTTTATTATGATCACCATATTTGCAGCCATGTCAAGCTCATGCAAATACTGCACCTCTTCCATTGCGTTTGCACATGCTCTAAGGAAGAAACTGTAGTCTTGCAGAGCCTTAACATCCTCGGTTCTTATAGGAGGCCATGAAAGAGCCTTTTGCAAATATGCAGATGCCACTTTCTGCTCATTTCCAAACTGCTCCCTGATTAGAGCTTTAGCCTTGACATATCCCCTCTCTGGATCCATATGCTGGCAACTTTGAACAAGTCCTTTGGGATGACCCTGAGTGTACTGCTCCAAAAAATAGAGTCGGTCACTGTAGCTGTTTGTGTTTTTCTCAACACCATTCTCAAAAGCCTTCATAAATGTATGATATTTTAACGGGTCGCCATCAAAAACTGGAATCTCTCTCTTTGGCAAGGAAGAAAGACATTGCTGTTGTATTAACAGTGTGGTTATTTCATTTTGTTTTCTCATAATGCCCAGTATGTTGTTTTGATCTTCACTTGCGTTCAAGCTATCTCCAGTATTCATTTGTGGAGTATTTATATTGTCCTTGGCAGTGTAGGGGGCTTGTGGTTTAAGATTTCTTTGTTCAATATAGGAGTTCATTCCATCCGAATGCTTTGTTTTTGAACTTTTCCCACTTAGGATGCTCCGTGTTTGCAACACATCTAATTTAGCCATGTGTGCTGCAATATCCTCCTCCATGTGAAGTTGCTCCTTTCTCCTCCTTATTCGCTCCTCCTCCATCTGAAGTTTGCTCCTTATTCGCTCCTCTTCTTCCTCCAGTTCATGTTTGTCCTTTAATAGTTTATTTCTTGCCACTAAAGCTGCCAGGTCAGCCTCTGTTTTAAGGCATGCAGACGAAGCACTAGAAGCTACGGACTTTTTCCCCAAAGCAGAATTTTGTGATCGGGTTGCTCTTCTTCTGATTTCCACATTTGACACACTGTCACTAGGTTGTACATCATCCTGTATGTCATCTGTTGTTGGAATATCCAGCACGGCCGCAGTTATGGTGGCAAAATCCTCTTGTGGCTCCTTTAACCACAGTTTAATGTTCCTCTGAAAGCTTTCACTGTAGTGCAAGATACTGGCCAACCATTCCTTTTGTTTCTTTAGTTCATCCTCTGGGAGTAAAGGAATCAACATTTCATGTGAGATAATGGCTTTTTCACTCAGTTGAATTAATTTATCTAATTGAGTTTGCACACGTGAGGCATTTCCCCTTTCTCTCATGTGTCCTTTTATTTCTGGTATGAGTGCTTTTATTTTGTTCACACTGGTTTTACGTTCCCGTTGAAGTTTTTCGATGTTATTTACCAATGCCTTCGCAGTGAGTTTGCTTTCTCTTTTCCCATAGTCCATTTCAACACTTTCCACGTCAACATTTATTTGACTCATTTTCTCCGTTTGATTATTCAAGCTTCCTCAGTGCATTCGTTTGATGGTAAAACACTCAAAGATCGGAAGAAAATTCCTTCAAATCATCACATTTCCACATCAACAGAGCAGCGCAACTTCCATGCGACAGAGCGGAGTTATACAGCGGAGATACACAGCGGTGAATATGTTCACATTCAGTGGTAAGGCTTACCTGGCTGTGATCCGCGTTGAATGCGGCTTCCAAAACTGCAGTCTTTATTAACAGCCAGTGCTTACCTCCGTGAATTATTTCCATATCTCCATTCTCATCCAATAGATCCTCAATCCATGCGCTGTTTGATGATGATCGCCTTACGCCTTGTGTGGTTGTTGTTTTTTTTGTTGACAAATGTATAGCGACAGCAGGAAACAAACAAAGTCGCTGAGAGGCTGAGGCCGGGCCTGTTTGATATTGTATGACACGCTAAAAAAGTACTTGCTGAGATCAAAAGCTCTGTTTCATAGTATTGTAGTTTAATGAAAAAACTCGGTGATCAGACATATACATTGTTATAATAATCAAAGCAATCGTAAACCTTGCGGTCAACAAAAAAGTACAACGGCCCTGTGTCACCCTCTCTTCCACACACACACCTCACGCAGGTGAACAAGGTTATAATGAGTGCCGCCCATAACCATGTGACCCAAGCCAACCAATCGATAGTGATCAAACAAATATCTTATATTAAAACATAAAGGATTACTAAACACGTTTCATGGCTCCTACAGGTGTCTATTACCATCTGGCCGGGGACAACAGCTGGAAATTAGCCATGTCGGCTAAAGCTGCACCATTTACTGTTTTTGTGACAGTTCATCGATGGGGACTGTCCACGACACTATAAATAAATAAATAAACTAAACTAAACTCCAGATGCACCATTGACATTATTGATAATTATGTTATTTTTGTGGCAATTAAATGAAATGACCCCTTATTTTGACATAAAAACATTCAAAACGGGTCAAATTTGACAGGAAGGTTATTATATATCCATTCAATATATCTTAAAACGTATGAACAGCTTGATGTTTTTTGTGAATGAAAAAACCCACAACTATATTTGTCTCTTAGATCTCCGTGCTCCTGCCTCTGATGGAGAATAAGAAGCTGATGATTCCTGGACGGGAGGACTGCATCGACGTCGCTCCTGGGTTTCTGTTCTTTGCAACAAGAAGGTAAGAGAATAATATCATTATGAATCAGCTGTTTGTAGAGATGTGACTATTTGGAGGTTGGATAGTGAGTTTAGTTTTTTCCTCTTTGGTAACGTTTTTGTATTTGACACCTACCCACAAATGGAGCAGAACAGGAAGCACTGTTTGGGGGCCTAATTTAAAAAGATGAAAGCCACAAAAGTGCTCATGAACAGTTTAGCAATTTGAGACAAGCACTTTACAGCCGGTTAAGAACAATTGGTAGACAGTTTCAGGATAAGAAAGGATATAATATCCATCCATGAGGCCAAATATTTTGCACATTTTTACACAAGCTGCCTCTCTCAGTATCTACACAGCTTTCCTCTTTTCATAACAATACTGAGTATACTGTACATAGTTTTTTGGTATATCTATATTTCATGTAAATCATTTTCTAATCTTATAATAGTTTTTATTTTTGGGTAGTTTTTCTTACATTTTATCTTTAAATGGGTTTGATGTATGCACCATATACACCAAGGCAAATTCCTCTTATGTGTAAACATACCTCAATAACCTGATTCTGATTCAATAAATCTTGTATACCAGCATTCAGCTGTAGAATAGGGATGGAAGTAGTTTTGTGATAAATGAGAACTTGATAAAGTTCAAACCCAGCCGACTTAAGCCTAGCCAGTCCCTGCCTAAAGTAAGCATGGTATGACTTTTGTTCTGCCGGTGTTTTCAGGATGTACTACAGCGGGGGCAGTTGGCACAAACCACAGAACTCTCACGCTGCGCTGCTGGACAAATACTGGACCAAGCTGCAGATGGGGAACATGCCCAGAGAAGAGCTGAAGAAGGTGAGTGATGCACAGCCATACTGCCTATCAGCCCGCTATTTACAGAGGAATACATGGACGTCATATAGGTGTTGTTCTGAATCAGCTGATGGAGCTTGGGAGAAACCAGTGTTAGAGTAAAGGAAGGAAGGAAGGCAGCGTCCAATCATACTCAAACACTTTTACTCTGCTGGGGTTACGGTCCTTCCACATTTATTTATATATTTATTTGACAGGGACAGTGCACATTGATTGACATTTCTGTAAATGCGCCAGAGTTAGCCAACAGGCTATTTTTCGTCTGTAGTCCCTGGACAGATGTTGAAAGTCATCCTAAAAACAAAAATTCACTTCAAATAACAGGTAAATACAATCAGTAAAACAACATTCAACAGAGATGCTTATATTATGATAAAAGCATATATAAAAACATAAAAACAAAACTAAAATACATATTCACAACGCAGACAGATAACAACAGGTCAAGGCACATGTACAAACAGAGCGTTGTAAAGTGCAGATTGTGTCAGTGTTGACAGAGCTGACTTTCCACTAACCACGTTTTTAAGTTAGATTTAAATAAACTGCAGGTGTTTTGTTCTCTAATCTTTACTGTGATTGAGTTTGTTGGAGATTTGGAGGATGTTTAAAACCAACCTCGTCTCCGCGTGTCGTTTGATAAGCTGGGTAAATTCGTAAAAAGGAAGGGATTAAGAAACACCAGAATGCAAGTGAAACAATAATCTTGTTTTAATGATACAAGGTAACAATACAAATACAAAGGAATCACGAAGCACTCTGCAGAGTACTCCGGGCTCAGGTTCTACCACGTGTGAGACAGGTGTCAGGGAACGGCCGGTCAAAAACAAGAGCGCGAACCAAAGGAAAACACAGGCTTTCATACTAAAACACAGGAGGAGGTGTGTGCGTGCTTTCCCCCAGAGGTCATCTTATTGGGAGAGACCAACACATGGCCTGTCGCACCCAATCAGTGCGACACAGCAGAAGAAACCCGGAAACAAAAAGTCTCTTTCAGTTTGACGAAGACCAGACACCTTTTGGTGTCTGTTACGAACCTGCTCTAAACAACAAGTTTCCTTATCTTATTTCACATCTTGCAGCCAGCACACACACATCCCCTTTTATGGCCCTTTGTCCCTGAGTCCATCTTCCCCCCTCAGGTTACCACACACAAGTTAAAAGTATGTTTTAAGATATAGTTGTTATAGTTGGCTAAATATACGTAATACATGTAAATCACTTTCATATCAATAATAACGAGGAACACATTACCTATGCTCTTAAGCAGTATTGGAGATGCTTTTCAAATAGTCAAACTTCACACAGGCCTAATATAGAGAACACACTCATTTGTCCTACCGCCTTTCCATTTGTTTGAGCTATTGTTCACATCTTTACTTCAAATAAAAGGTTTCACATTGTATATTTCCAGCTTCCTTTACACATACTGTTATTATTAATACAAAGTAATTAACCACACACATCTATTGAAAACAAGTAGATTTCCCTGATAATTTACATGCTGAAAATGCTCTCTCGTCCCTATCATAAAAGCTGCTTCCATTTCATATAGAGTAATAAAACATGTTTAAGCTAATTTCTCCACAATGTTTGTAGCCATTTAGTACCCACACATGAAAGAATAAGAACAGAGGTATAGTTGAACAGTAATCATGTAGCACATATATTTACTGCAATGAACACACACACATTTGCCCTAAGCATGTGTAACGCACCCTCTTCTTTTATGAGGGAAACATTCCAGAGTTTTGGAGCTATCCCCAAATTAGGATGTCCCCTGCTTGCATCCCTCTCTAAACACAAAGACTTCACCTCAATATATTGGGGAGGGAAAATATACTTTGTCCCTTCAAATTTAACACACATGAATATATATAAGGTGACATTAAAATGAATATACCAGATTTAACTTTCCTGCCATAACACGTTACTTTAATAATTCAAATAATCCTTCAATTTCCACTGTTGTGCAGCTTTAAAAGAAAAAGAAGATTGGCTGAATGAACTCTTCCTTAATGGAACAACGCAGTCTCCTCTTGTTGCAGCTCTTGTTGACCAAGTTACAGGTGTGCGTATGGTGATAAAATGTCTGAGCGGAGGTGAGGTAAGGCCGTGAATTATTTTGTACATGAGGCAAGCATTTGCATATCTCATTACATTTTCCCAGCTCAACAAGTTATATTTTGTGAGTATTGGGCAATGATGAGAATAAACTGATTTCTTATCTACTATTTTAAGTGTTTGTTTGTATAATGATTCCAGGGGTTTACGAGTGGTTGTACAGGCATGTGACCAGGTTATTAAGCAGTATGTGATATGAGATAGAACCATAGAGTGCATGTACATCAGAGCCGCCTCTGTTGACATGCAGTTCCTGGTAAACCTCAAATTGAACAGACTGAATTTGACCCTGTTGCAAACCTTTTTCACCTGAGCCTTAAAATTGAGTCTTGAATCAATTAAGACCCCCAGGTATTTGTACTGTGAGACCACCTGTAGCCTCTCCCCGGACACAAACATATCCAACCAAGCTGTTACATGAACCATCTTGTTCGTCAGTTCATTAGCCACTTGTGTCAGACTGCCTCCATGAACATAAATTACAGTATCATCAGCATACATTTGGATGTTTGTGTCAGGACATATCAATGGTAAATGGTGAATTTCACTCTGCCTTTAACGGCTCGTTGTAGCTCCAATAGCTCCAGCCCCCACCCTCCCTGTGATGTTGTGAATCGCGCTGAGCTCCGTGGAGGTGTTGTTTCCT
Source organism: Notothenia rossii (assembly GCF_949606895.1). Taxonomy (NCBI): domain Eukaryota; kingdom Metazoa; phylum Chordata; class Actinopteri; order Perciformes; family Nototheniidae; genus Notothenia; species Notothenia rossii. Next base: position 50,131,271 of record NC_136906.1, read on the forward strand.
TGTTTAGCGATACACAGCAAAACACAGCCAAACTCATCCTGAGCACACACAAAGTCACAGCCGAAGTAAAAACAATAAGTGTGGCTTGATATTGAGTAAGAAAAAGGTTGATAAACGCTGTGAGAATGGGTCTGCAGAGAGAATTTCGCCGCGATCCCAACTGTCTGTTATCAACCTGCAGCCAGGGAGGAGAGATCAGCAGAGCTGCCTGCACTGAGTGTGTGTGTGAGGAAGTCCGTGGATTGGTCAATTTGGACCAGGGGTGCCCACACTTTTTTGGCTGGTGAGCTACCTTTGAAATGCCCAGCTCACTGAGGTCTACCAACCAAAGATAAAATCCCAAATTGCAAGAGTTGCTGAATAACACGTTTTATGTATACATGGGATAACTACAATAGGGCTGCAACAAACGACTAATTTGATAATCGATTAATGTATCGATTAATGAAACGATTATTGGACTATTCGGACTATTATTGTATGCCTTGCACAATTTCTCCAACGCTCTTATTTAGCCATCAACTTTTAGATTTAGTTTGTTTTAGGCATGTGGAAACTAACAATGAAGACAATAAAGATGAATACTTGATTCAAAAATACATATATTATTAAATTAACTTAACAAATTGTGAACAAAATTAACATTGCTTTTTATTTAAATAAAATAAATAATATTTCACATCAAAAGAAACAACAATGTTTTAACAAATCGTATTAAATAATCTGATGACAGAACTGTAAACAGAATAGCTGAAACTTTAACAAACTAAATAACTCTGTTACCTCTAATCATTAACCCATGATTGTATAATGTAGTTAACTGTGTGTTGCTGCTAGCATACATAACACCTGACGTGGAAACGTTACTCGTGGATGGGGCTACAGAGCTGCTAGTAAGACAGTCGAACCCGGTGCATTCCTCTGTCTGAATGTGGTGCACTTTAGCTAAATGTTTAGACAAATTGCTCGTGTTACCGCCCTTACATGCTAAACACTCTTGGCAAGGAGCATTGTCCACCTCAAGACGGGTAACATTTAACCACACCTTGGAGCGCTTCTCTCCGCCATCTCCTCCGTGTGTTGCTGCATGTAGCAGCTGCGTGTGTGTGTGTGTAAACTGCCCCGCCCCCTCGCACACAGACGGGGGAGATAGAGATCTGGTCTGGATTGGAAAGGTCGAAAATACACCGACCATAGACGCATTTGTTTGTCTTTTTGCATGTTAGAAACGAGTTGGCGACACTGAGACTGCGAGATAAGGTTTTTGTAGCAATAATACATGACCTTTCTCTTTCTCAACTCGCTACTCAGAGGGAAGTCGCTGTCATATGCCTTGTGAACACTCTGATAATGCCTCTCCACGTTACCTTTCTTTGGCAGAGCGACGCTTGCTTTACAAATAAGGCAAATAACCTTTGAATGTGACATCACAAACAAATATTCTTCCTCCCATTCTGGGTGGAAGTGGTATATTTTTAGTTTTTTGCTCGGTCCCGCACTCATTTTGTTGTTTGTCTCTTTAACTTAATTTGAGTTTTCCCGGCACTTGACTGATTTTGTATCGCTTTGCATTCTGGGTTAACAGACTGGAAAATGATAGGTCACTTTTTCTGTCAATCAAGTAAACTCCTGAATTAAGTGGCAGGGAGGCCACGGGAGGAGGGATCAAAACCTGTTTTGTCTATTTTAACGGAGCTGGATTTTTGCTTTTTTATGAATGAATCGCGATCTACCAGCATTGCCCCGACCGCGGTCGACGTACTGGGCACCTCTGATTTGGACCAATCAGCGGGGGCCTAACGTAACGGCTCCGCGGACGTAACGTAACGGCTCCACGGATTGGTCCATTTGGTTCTGGGAAACGCATGACATCATGAGTTACCCGGAAGAATCAATGGACAGTGACATATCTCCAACGAGGCGTTTTGGGGAGGTATTTTCTGTGTTAGAGTTTTACTCGCTACAGGGTGTACTTTGAGGGTTTTGACTCTGCAGACCGTTTACATACAGAAAAACCTTCATAACACACAAGGGGATGGGTAATAACCGGAAAAGCATGACATGGGACCTTTAAGTGTTAGTGTGGAGAAGTTAATGCTGGATAGCTTAGATATGAGTTTGTTGTGATTAACAGTGTCAAAGGCCTTCTTTAAGTCGAGAAACACTGCTCCTACAACACCACCTTTATGCATTTTGGATTTGATTTGTTCTGTGAAGAAACAGTTGGCTGTTTCTATAGAGTATTTGGCCCTAAAGCCAAATTGCATTGGATGCAGAGAAAAATCACTGTTATTCAGATGGTTCATAATTTGTTCAGCTACAAGTTTTTCAACGACTTTTGATACTGTAGGAAGGATACTAATTGGCCTGTAGTTATTGGTAGACATTGGATCTCAACCTTTAAAGATTGGGATAACTACAGCCGGCTTCTAGACATTTGGAAACATTCCTTGACAGAAAGAGAGGTTAATGATATTGGCAATAGGATGAGAAAGAGTTGTACTGAGGTCTTTGAGCATAACTGCATCCATACCAAATATATCCTTTGCTTTAGATGGTTTAAGGGATTTAATTACTCTTTTAACTTCTGTTTCAGTTGTGTTTCTTAAGCTGAAAGCTGGCTCCATTGTATCAATTTGACAATTACTTGTGCAGTCAGGAGAAAAACACTGTGCAATGTTAGCAACAGAATCAATAAAATAGTGATTTAAAACTTCAGCTACATCGCCTGGAGTGTTTATAAGCTTACCATTTACTTTAAGTTCTAACTGTTTTCTTTCCCTATGTTGATTACCAGTTAATGTTTTTAACTGGTCCCAGATCAATTTCGAATGACCTCCTGCCTTGTCTATAGTTAAAAAGAAATCTGCCTTAGCTTTCCTTAATTTCTTTAAAACTGTATTCCTAAGTATAGTAAAATGACTTCTGTCATGGCTTCATTTAGTTTTGATTGCAGTTTTTAAGACTAGATCACGTTCTTTCATTAGTCTGAAAATATCCTAATTTATCCAAGGGACAGTGTGTTTGTTATTTCTATGCTTGATTTTGCATTTTAAGTTGTTAATAGTCCTCTCTTACGTTTTTGAGAACATTTTACTGTCTTCTTCATGGTCTATTCCGGGCAAAATATCTTCCCATTTAATCAGTTCAACAGCATTTATAAAGGTCTCATATTTGTTTTTGGGGATTCCACAAGATTCATAATTCCTGACGGAAGGGCTAAAACGCTTTTTGGTTAGTTTCCTGGCGGCTAAAGTCATATTGTGGTCAGAAAGACCAGTTAACATGTTAAAGGATTTAAAAATTCTCTCTGGTCTGTTACTAAATATTAAGTCAATTTGAGTGCTGGTTGAATTTGTTATTCTTGTAGGTCCACTGATCAGTTGCACAAGGTCAAAAATGATCAGTTATCTGTTTTAGATTCTTTCTGGCCAATTTATCAAATCACCCATTATAATAACTTCTTTGTTGAAATTACATTCTCTTAATAACTTCTTAAAACGTTCATAAAAAATATTATTTTAAGATGGAGGCCTATAAATTACAATAAGAGCAAATTACATTTGTGGTGACAAGAGTTATATTAACACCGATAGTTTCCAATCCTTTACAATTTGACCACTGTATTTCATTGCAGGGAATACTGTCCTTGACATAAATCATAACCCCGCCTCCTTTTGAGCTGCGTCTATCTCTCCGGTAAATGTTAAAACCCGTTACGTGAAAGGCTGCTGTGGGGGCGGACTCATGAAGCCAGGTCTCGGATAAACACAAAAAGTCTAAATTGGAGTCCATTAAAAGATGATGGACTTGCTCACTTTTAGATTTGATGCTTCTTATGTTCAGATGTCCCCCTAAAAGGCCTGATGGCTTAGCTTTGGGATCCCAGACTGTTCTTGAGTTATTGACGGTCTGAAAGAAATTCCGATTCCGGTTCTTTGTGATTGCCGGGTTTACCTGCTTCCTGTTTACATTTGGAGTGTTAATGTTTCCAAATGCACGTGGATTATTACAGCCAGAGAAAGTGTTGTACAGCAGCGTCCCCCTCGCCCCTCACCGTGGTCCATCGTTGTCGGTCAACCCCGAACAGCGCCGCTCCGCTCAGCCCACAGCCATGTTGTACTGCTTTGTGGGAATCAGTCCAGAACCGTGCCATAACGTATTTCCCAGGTGTGCACAGACATGCACCAAAGTTAGCTATAGTTAGGGAATATGGGGTGGGATGTATATGCCAGAGTTTCTGTTTTTTGCCGGTCAACATGTCCGTTAAAGTTGAAATCTTCTGGACAAAATTAGAAAAGTGCCGGTCTTCTTTGTTATTTATTGAGCTTTAAAACAAATTGATATGATTCGATATTAAACAAACGGATTATAGTAGATTAACTACATTATTCAAAAGTGTACAGTAATTTATAACTAGAGAATGCAATTCCTGAAGAAATTGCTAGTGGGAATGCTTTATGCTGAAAATCTGACGCTAAACTGCTATGTTGAAATGTAATGTGTAAGAAAAAAAGTGAATCATTTAGATTGAAATGATACATGAACACTGGGGGCTTGAATGTGTGATGAGAGAAGAAAATAAAGTGAAAAGGCTTGGAAAAGCAGCAGAATATTTGAACCGCAAACTTCTGAACTAACTTGATGGCGAATGATCTGTCGCCATGGCAACGGCATTTGATGACACCCCATAATACGCTTAGATGCGTTGATGGCTGCATTGTTACCAAACCTGTTAAGTTTTGGGCTGTTTGGAATATTCTCACGGAATTTATGAGAAAACCGTGTTTCAAGGCGAGTATTGTGTTGCCATGGCAACGGCATTTGAAGAAATCTTAGAACTGTCCCGTAGATGTCTTCACGGCTGGAGTGTTAGCACACTTGTGAAGTTTTAGCACTTTTTGAATATTTGCATAGGAGTTATAGCGACATCATGTTTTATGGCGAGGGATGCGTTTCCATGGAAACGGCATATGGTGAGATCTCAGATTTGGCGTAGAGCTGTTGAGGCATGGACCGGTGATATACAAATGAAGATTGGGGGACGATTGGACCGTGTCCATTGGACTTATAGCGACATCATTGTTTTATGACGAGGGATGCGTTTCCATGGAAACGACATATGTTGAGATCTCAGATTTGGCGTAGAGCTGTTGAGGCATGGACCGGTGATATACAAGTGAAGATTGGGGGACGATTGGACCGTGTCCATCGGACTTATAGCGACATCATGTTTTATGGCGAGGGATGCGTTTCCATGGAAACGGCATATGGTGAGATCTCAGAATTGGCGTAGAGCTGTTGAGGCATGGACCGGTGATATACAAGTGAAGATTGGGGGACGACTGGACCGTGTCGATGGAACTTACAGCCACATCGTGTTTCATGGCGAGTGGTCCGTCGCCATGGCAACGGCATTTGATGAAACCCCATACTACGCTTAGATGCATTGATGGCTGCATCGTTACCAAACCTGTGAAGTTCTTGGCTGTTTGGAGTATTTTCACTGAAGTTATGAGAAAACCGTGTTTCAAGGCGAGCATTGTGTTGCCATGGCAACGGCATTTGAAAAAAATCTCAAAACTGTCCCGTAGATGTCTTCACGGCTGGACTGTTTGCACACTGCTATCTGAAATCTGCTGCTCTGAGCATGTCAGTTGGAGTGATTACATCATCGTGTTCCATTACACAGGTGTTTATAGTTGAGCTAACGAGCTCTGTAGAGATCAAAGGCTTAATTGTTCTGAATGAGAGATAAACCTCTTACATGTTAACGTTTTGTGGAAGAACCGTAACAGATATCTGTGAAATTTCAAAACGTGAAGCATGTCAAGGAAGTTGAGTATCTGAAGTGTAGGGTGCGCGGCTGCTACCGTGAGGAAATATCTGCCTGAAATTACAATGGGGTTTAATGGAGGAATGTTGAACGTTTTTATCACTTCATGCCCTCAGAAAGCATTTTGTTTAATTATTTTGCCTAATTATTTGTCATTTTTCAAGCTACGGGATGTTTTCCTACGTTTGTCGTGATAAATTATGTCTCAGGAATGTAGGGTTTGGGAATTATGGCAGTTTAAAAAAAAAATATGAAGTTAATGTTAAAATGTGAAGAAAACCTCTGAAACAAGGTCTGAACAATGTTTAATATCTCTAAAAGTAAGATTCAGATTTAAAAGTTGTTTTAGACGAATAATGGCAGAAAGATGTGTAACATTTTAAAGTTGGAATGAGGTGTCTGAGTGAAAGTATGAATGAACAGTTAGCAGTTGAATTGCATGAAGATTTGTTGAAGTCTGAAGATTTTCTCCATTGACTTCAATGTAAAAAATTTGATGTATTATGGGATGTATCTCTGGAATTATGAAAGTTATGAATGAGAAAAGTAATAGCCATCGATTCCCGACAGAGTCGAACGTTTTGATGTTTGAACAGAGTTTCTGCGATGTTCAATGCGGGAGGAGAAGAGGGCCAAAATACCGGCGGAATAATAAACTTTTCGACGGTGGAATAACAGTTAGTTGGAATGCTGTTAACAGCATTCCCAATAAATAACACGGGAATAATAAACGGAGCGCTCTCTCTCTCTCCTGACAGCCCGTCAGTATCATGCAGCTCGCGGATCCAGTAATGAGTGACGCGACATTAAAACTAAACATATCTATAACTAGTTACGGTAGTTTGAGAGGTAATTAAAATAGCTACGTGTGATATTCTAACCTGAAAAGTGTGTTTTGCTCCGCTCATCGCTGCAGGTGATCATGCAGAGCTGCGTGTCGATTCGTCAGCAGCAGCTGATCTCTCTCTCCCGTCAGATTAGACCAGGGGTCGGCAACCTTTTTGATATGAAGTGCCATTTAAAAAAAAAAAATTGTTATCAGCGTGCCAACGATCGAGAATTATCAACGGGGGGGGTTGAGGAGCTTGAGGAGCTTGAGGAGCTTGACGAGCTTGAGGAGCTTGACGAGCTTGACGCTCGTCAACTATCAGCAGGAGGGCGGGGGAGCCTCGCTGAGGGGAAGCAGTGTGTGGACCTGTCAGCGTAACTTACATGATGCCAAATTTAACATACACATTTAAATAATTGGTTTAAATGGCATAATAATAAGGACGATCGTCCATTCTGTGATTCTCCAGAACACACAAGTTATGATATTAGGGTCATGCAGAGTGAGATGAGATGACTGTCCCTTTAAGAGAGAGAGAGAGGGGTGCGGCTTGTGCATGTGTGTTTTTGAATGCTAGAGCGACAGTGATGGAACGTGTGTATGTTTCTGGAAGTGAAACGGGAAAGCAGAAAAACAGAGGTCTGTGATGTATTTTGTGAAACAGAAGAACAGCTAAATAAATGCAACGTCCTCCCAAGAAGAGCTCGCCTCTCTCCAGTCATTTAAGCTAAAGTGGGTTATTGAACCTGAAGCTTGTTGCTTCTGCCCTCCTCGACTACGGTCTGGGAGCCGACAGGAAAGTTCAACACACAGATGGCCAGTCCGCCCCTTTGTAGCATATTATTTCGATGAGAGATGAGCAGATCGCCACTGGGCTTTCAACTAAATAAACACAGCCACGCAAAAACTGCGTCATTTGTACAGCTCCTTATGGGTACTGAAATTAGTGAAGTGCTTTCCTCCGTGGTGAAACGATCAGCACTGCACCACGGAGGAAAGCGGCAGAAAGTCACCTGGAGATAAAGAGAGCGGGGCTGCGTTGCGTGCATGGCTTCCTTCTGCAGGTAACGGGGAGATGCGCTCTGGCGGCGGTCTCGCGTTCAGGATCCGAAAATTAATTTAAATATTTTGCACACTTATTCCACTTATTCCTAGTGTGCCACTGGTTACGGTGCCGTGTGCCAATGCTGGCACGCGTGCCAGGGGTTGCCGACCCCTGGATTAGACTTTACTCGCATTTATGTCCATATCAATCAGATCTAGCTAGTTCTAGCTGATGATAGGACTGCCTGCTTATTAAAAGACACCTGAGCAATAAGCGTCGCTATGCAACCAGATGAGGCCGCAAAGTATAGCGCAGCATTATGCATTTGTTTACATGCCCACCGGAGGCATTACCAACAGATCAACGCACAATCAACCCATACAGGATATCTCTTTCTCCACATTAAGTGTTAGACATTAGAATTGACTATTCTTGTCTGTCACATACTCTTTTGTCTGTCACATACTATTCTTGTCTGTCACATAAGTGGCCCAACTGATGCGGTATTGTGCTAAGAGGAAATTATTTTGACTGGACATTTTGACCAGAGAGATTTAGTTTTTTCGGTCTTCAGCATATTTTACCGGTCAAAGTCCGGTAATTACCGGCTAATGGAAACTCTGGTATATGCGGTGTATATCGGTTACCTGATGGAAGGAAAATAGGCTGAAAGAAAGATTTGAATATGGGATAAATAAACGACTCTTGGTTAATAATCTCAGTAGTGAGAGATACGAGTGGATGATATATGGACTACACTGAAACTGCGTACAGTAGGGATAACAAAATATCAAAATGGTTTTGAGCGTTTTGTTATTTATTTATATTAGTGCTGTCAATGGATCAAAAATATTTAATCGGATTAATCACAATAAAATTATTTCATTAATTGTATTAATCACAAGTTTAAAAGAAACAAATTTACTTGTAGTTTTCTTTTTTGCGGTTGGCAAAGCAAATGCAGGTATGGAAGAATGAAATGCTAAAATCAGTTAGAGATCAAGATTTTTATTATTTTATTATTTGTTACTTTTCACTTTAGTTTTTCTGAGCAAAAATATCTCAGGGAGTGCTTATTATTGCCCAAAACATCGATAATAAATTATACAAAAATGATATCTGCATTGTTTAGTTAGTTCTAAGTGGTGAAGTTTGAGAACGTACAATTAGCCCAGTCTCCTCTGATGTTATACTGCAACATGCCCGTGAGACAGAGTCCAACCATACCGTCTGTGTGTCCAACACATGTCATTACATTACATGTCATTTGTCAGATGTGTCCTGCAATACATCTGCTACAGCTGCCCAGCTGCTCACTGTTCGTAAAAGTAAACAAATATTATTTTAATTTCAATAATGTACTTTCAAATAAACAATACTGACACCCCTGTGCTCCTCCGAGTCTGTCTCACAGTCCGGGGATGTGAGGACAGCGCAAGAACACAGACTGTGGCCGTTTCTCCACCTCGAGGAAACTGGCTTCCTAGCCAATATTTCAAGGATGCTGCGTCATTGAGTGCCGCCGAAGGACTGTTCCAATCTCCAGCATACTTGGAATTCCACAGAGGCCGCGTCCTTGGTTTGGGGGTAATTTGGAGGCTGCACATGGGTAGACTTTGCGTCCTTAAAATCCCCACAATGCTTTGTGCACGGACCAATTTCCCCAAATCTGTGGCGGAAAATGTAAGGTGGGTCATTCATATGACGCACACCTGCACACTTGCTAGCCTGTTCCACTCTTCGTTTTCCGAATGCCAGGAAGGATTCTTGCCTCGCTTCTGAAGCAAGTGACTCGGAAGACATGTGCTACCAAGCAAGCATCCTCGCGATTGAGAAACGGCCAGGGAGGCTGCTTTACTTCATAAAGGAAATGGCGGCCAATATTAACAGCATAGGAGCTAAAACGCTTAATTACCTTCATTACGTGTTAGAGAAAGAACAACGGGCAGCGGAGTCGCTTGGGGAAAGAGAGACGGAGAGCTGTCCTCACAGCTCTTATTAATCGCGGTACCGGACAATTGTTATTTGTTCTTACTCGGAACCCAACCCTGCCACTGTGCTCGCTACATGTCCCGCCCATAGACTGTATATATAAATGGACGTAGTGTCTGTGACCTCACCCATAGGTTTCTGCAGAGTTGCTGAGAAGCACTTAGTAGGCGGAGTCGGCCGCTGCCGTCTCAATAGTGACGTCAGAGCCTAACTCCTGCTTGCTTCAGCCTGATTCAAATAGAGAGGCGAAGTCCCGCCCATCTACTTCCGACCCATGGGACCTTATTTCGGAAAGATTATGTATTGAAATCAATGGGGAGAGAAAGATTATCTTTCGATCCCGTTTGAATTGTGCCATGAATTACACATATGATGTTTGTCAATCTTAAAAAAATAATTCCCATGTCAAAAAAGTCACAGTTTGTCATAAAACAGTTGAAATATAAGACTATGAAAAATACGCAACTAGAAAGACTACAAATCCCAGAATCCCGGTCCCAAATGCTGACTCTTACAGAAACGACTAACTCCCCATTTTTGTATGTACAGCTCTCAACATGCCCAGAGTAGTGATTTTCAACTCTTTTAATACTTTTCGCCTCATTCCGAAAGAAAGAAGTGAAATGTGACAAGGTGACGGCCGTCTTGGTGTGTGGTGCGAGACGGGAGATGTAGTTCATTGAGCGGTTTCACACAAAAAAAGTGTTATTTCACAGTATTACGACATCTTTTTTTTTTTGACTTGCAAAATTATCTTTTAAATTGACAAACATCATGTGTAATTCATGGCACAATTCAAACGGGATCGAAAGATAATCTTTCTCTCCCCATTGACTTCCATACATACTTTTTCCGAAATAAGGTCCCATGGAGGTCCCCTGGAAAGGGAGGGACTTCGCCTCTCTATAAGGGTAAAGAGGCGGAACCGACGCGGCATCAGAGAAGTGCGATATTTAAATGAAGAATACTCCACCAGGCACCAACACAACAAACACGTCAGAGTTTAAGTTGTGTTCCCCGAATCAGCCTTGCAGCTGAGCCCCTGTACCATCCTGGAGCTAACAGAGCTAACGGAGCTAGCAGAGGGACAGAAAGCTAGAAGCAGCAGTCACCGCAGAGACCTGTCACTCAAGGTGTCCACGCCCTAATTTATGCAAAAATGTTAAGACCTAATATAACTAAAAGGGGTGAGTTATAAAATAAATCACTCCCCAATCCATAATCATGAAGGTGGAATCTAACTATATCCAGAATAATTTGTATTGCATCCAGGGGTAGAAACATGTTTATTTCTGCTGTAAAGTTGGGCATTTTAACATGGGGGTTTATGGAAATTGCTCCTTTCTGCCGCCATCCCCTATCGGCCAAGAGATGAATTGCAGTTTGTGGCACTTCCTTATGGGCTTCCCGGATCTGCCCCAGAGTTTGCCGCTTGGTCCCGCCCCGTCTAACAGTACAGAAAGCATCAGGATGCATTTACTTAGGAATCAATAACCGGGATAGGAACCGAAACCCACATTTCTAAACGATTATGATGGAATCGACATTTCGGATTTCGGTACCCAACCCTACTCCTAGGTCCTCCTGTTAGTTTAACGTGCCTGCCTCTTAGTTAATTCCCAGGGTAACATGCACGCTGGAAATACTGAGGGAGGTACCGTCTGAACTGGATACTATGATTAACTTGAGTTAAAAATAGTGCGCGTTAAAGTCTCGAGATTAATCACGTGCGTTAACTTTGACAGCCCTAATTTATATAATTTAAAAGAAAAGGAACTTATGTTCCACTAATGGTTGAAACTGGACTGTCGGTCCAGAAGAAGTGCGCTTTGACGGATTTGAAATATGATTTTGGCTTTGTTTCCGATTGCCCTTTCTACTGGTAACTGCACAATACTTAATTCAGTGAGATAAAAAAAGATTAGGTTGGATTTTCTCAAGTAAATCTTGAAACTTGTTTCCCTCACCTACAGTATATGTTGATTGTTAATAACCATAGAACATTATTTTAAAAGCTCACAGCTGATGTTTTTATGTAGAAGTTCGTCTAACATGCTAACATATAAACCATATAAACAGGCTAATTTTGTTTATAATTCCATTGATTATTATAATGATGTCCTCATTCCTTAAATGTTCACTATAACAGACGTTTGGCATGACTTAGAAATGTGCTGACCCCCTCTCTGCAGGTTCTTGTGGGCCGGTACCCTCAGCTGACCGTGGTGTCGGAGCGGCTGCTGGACATCTACTGCCAGCTGACCGGGGAGAGACACAGGGACAGCAGCAGCCTGCAGACCCCCGAGGACAGCCCGCAGCATAGCGAGGACCGGAGCACGCTGGAGGGGAGGGCCCTATCCCTGAGGTGAGCCCAGCTGACCCCTGCCTCCCTCTGCTCACCTTTATTTAATTAATACACTGATCTTATCGAAAGGGACTTGACTCAAAAAAGCAAAACTCCTACAAGTTCATAAGCTTTCAATTAGCCAAACCAATATACTGCAATGTTGAGAAGAGAGAACCGTTTCTTCTATTGGCCAAGGTGCAGTGGAGACAGATGGGTTTGCTAGGGAAGGCTAAAGCCACACGAGGAAGATAACGCAAACAGACCGCAGTCGTTATCAAAAAAATCTTCTGTCCACACGCAACAGGCACGAGAAACGTTCACACGAGACCGCTCAAAGCGCTGGAGACGCTGTAGTACATATGCCAGGCCTGTAATTGGCGCTGTAGTCCTGCCACAAAAGCAGCGAAGAAGACTTCCCACGCATGGTTGCCATGGTTGCCTTTCTGTTTATTCTCCGCTGTGGACGCTCTGGCTCTTTTTCTCCCTCCCCGAGGCAAGCGTTGGCTCTTGCTGTAAATCTCTCCGGTAGTCCACCAGCAGATGAAAAACACCCACCTCTCCGCCTCTTCCAAGGGACGAGGGGACCGTGCAGCAGAGATTTGTTTTCGCCATTCAACATGTCCGTGAAAGTTGAAATCAATTCGGGACAAAATTAGAAAAGTGCCGGTCAAAGGTCTTCTTTGTTATTTATTGAGCTTTAAAGGTCCCATGTCATGGCCATTTCCACTGATCATAATTCCATTGTTGAGGTCTACTAGAATAGATTTATATTGTGCAATTTTCCAAACTCACATTGGTTTCTCATACAGCATCTCTGTAAACTACGTGTATTCACTGAATTTCACTCTCTGCCTTTAACGGCTCGTTATAGCTCCAATAGCTCCAGCCCCCACCCTTCCTGTGAGCACAGTGTGCTCTGATTGGTCGGGACGTTGTGAATCGCGCTGAGCTCCGTGGAGGTGTGGTTTCCTTGTTTAGCGATACACAGCGAAACACATCCAAACTCATCCTGAGCACACACAAAGTCACAGCAGAAGTAAAAACAATAAGTGTGGCTTGATATTGAGTAAGAAAAAGGTTGATAAACGCTGTGAGAATGGGTCTGCAGAGAGAATTTCGCCGCGATCCCAACTGTTATCAGCCTGCAGCCAGGGAGGAGAAATCAGCAGAGCTGCCTGCACTGAGTGTGTGTGTGTGTGTGTGTGTGAGGAAGTCCGTGGATTGGTCAATTTGGGCCAATCAGCGGGGGCTTAACGTATCGGCTCCGCGGACGTAACGTAGCGGCTCCACGGATTGGTCCATTTGGTTCCGGGTAACGCATGACATCATGAGGTACCCGGAAGAATCAATGGACAGTGACGTATCTCCAACGAGGCGTTTTGGGGAGGTATTTTCTGTGTTTACGTGCATGAAAACCTTCATAACACACAAGGGGACGGGTAATAACCGGAAAAGCATGACATGGGACCTTTAAAACAAACTAGAGAATGCAATTCCTGAAGAAATTGCTAGTGGGAATGCTGAAAAGCTGACGCTAAACTGCTATGCTGAAATGTAATGTGTAAGAAGAAAGTGAAGAATTTAGATTGAAATGATACATGAACACTGGGGGCTTGAATGTGTGATGAGAGAAGAAAAGAAAGTGAAAAGGCTTGGAGAAGCAGCAGAATATATTTGAACTGCAAACTTTTGAACTAACTTGATGGCGAATGATCTGTCGCCATGCCAACAGCATTTGATGACATCCCATAATACGCTTAGATGCGTTGATGGCTACATTGTTACCAAACCTGTGAAGTTTGGAGCATTTTCATTGAAGTTATGAGAAAACCGTGTTTCATGGTGGGCATTGTGTTGCCATGGCAACGGCATTTGAAGAAATCTCAAAACTGTCCCGTAGATGTCTTCACGGCTGCACTGTTAGCACACATGTGAAGTTTTAGCACTTTTTGACAATTTTCATAGGAGTTATAGCGACATCGTGTTTCATGGCGAGGGATGCATTTCCATGGAAACGGCATATGATGACACCCCATAATTGACATAGAGCTGTTGAGGGCAGGACCATTAACCATTATCTGAAGTCTGCTGCTCTGAGTATGTCAGTTGGAATTATGACATCATCGTGTTCCATGACACAGGTATTTATATTTGAGCTAACAAGGTGTCCAGAGATCAAAGGTTTCCATGGTGATCAGTGAGAGGAGTGCATTTGCATTGTTCTGAATGAGAGATAAACCTCTTACATGTGAACGTTTTGTTGAAGAACCGTAACAGATATCGGTGAAATTTCAAAGCGTGAAGCATGTCAAGGAACTTGAGCATCGGAAGTGTACTTTTTGTGTACTTTCGGGTTAATAATGTGGCCTTTTTGGCAGATTAACTAAAGGTGTGCTGCTGTGGTGGGGAAAGATGAGGCTGAACTCACAATGGGGTTTAACGGAGACATGTTGAAAGTTTTTGTCACTTCATGCCCTAAAGAGGCATTTTGTGTAATTATATTGCGTAATTCTTTTTTTTTTCAAGCTACGAGATTTTTCCCTACGTTTCTCATGAAAAATGATGTCTCAGGAATGTAGGGTTTGAGAATTATGGCAGGTTTAAAAGAAAATATGAAAGCAAAATTAAATCTGTCCTCCACTCTAGCTGTGACATCACGCACTCTAAAATCTGAAGAAGGCCTCTTCACCAAGGTCTGAACAATGTTTAATATCTCTAAAAGTATGAATTAGATTTGAAAGTTGTTTAACACGAATAATGTCAGAAAGTTGTATAACATATGTATAACATTTTAAAGTTGGAATGAGGTTTTGAGTGAAAGTATGAAGGAGCAGTTAGCAGTTGAAGTTGCATGAAGATTGTTTGAGTCTGAAGAGCTTCTCCATTGACTTCCATGTTAAGAATTTGATGAATTATGGGATGTTTCGCTGGAATTATGAAAGTTATGAATAAGAAAAGTAATAGCCATCGATTCCTGACCGAGCTGAACGTTTTAATGTTTGAACGGAGTATCTGCGATGTGGAATGTGGGAGAGGAAGAGGCGCAAAATAACCCCGCGGAATAATAAAGAATTTTGTGCATAGCATAACAGATAGTTGGAATGCTGTATCAGCATTCCCACTAAATGAATAACGACTCTATATAATAATAAATAACGGAGCCTCTCTTTTTCTCCCCCTCTTCTGACAGCCCAGCAGCTGATCTCTGAGCAGGAGAGGTGGGGCTATTGCTTCAACGTTATCAGGAAATGATCGTATAGGCGTAGACATGGAGC
Source organism: Notothenia rossii (assembly GCF_949606895.1). Lineage (NCBI taxonomy): Eukaryota > Metazoa > Chordata > Actinopteri > Perciformes > Nototheniidae > Notothenia > Notothenia rossii. The sequence continues at coordinate 50,146,595 of NC_136906.1, forward strand.
CGCTTGGCCCCCCAGAGCATTTTGTTTGCAGATCTACCCACCTTGGGACCCATTATCGTTTTCTGCGTTTCCATGTCGGCCTCGTGTGGCCGAACCTTCTATCTGATAGTGAACTGTAGCAGATACGACCGTTATTGCCTCGTGTGGCCGGGGCTTTATTAGACTATAATTACAAAATGAAGCTCTTATGCAAATCAGAATTGACACCCTTCCTATTAACTTTTTTTTTTTATGTGTGTCATAGCTGAGGATATAAGGTCATGCTGAAACCAAAAATAAAGGACTTACACATCCCTATGTTAACACCGTCTGGCCTCTCTGACCCGATTAATGTATCCTGATAGTCATTATCAGGGGGGTAAGCCAGAGAAGGCTTTAGCGCCCCCCCCCCTTGTCAGACCCCCAACCCAATTAATATCACTAGCCTTTTAATGAGCTTTCCACTAGCTGCTGCTTTGTTCGATACTCTATTGATTGGACGTTCCGCTGGGCCGGAATCACCCAGTCTATGGGTCAGACAAGCGGCCTGTTGATCTGATTTAGTTACAATTGGCAAACAGTAACAGATACCTCCTCAAATATATGTATTTTTTTGTATTCACACACACACATGCACAATCTCACAATCAGAGACAAGAGCGGAAGAAAGGAGGAGAACAACAAAGTGTAAAAAAGTCAAACAAATCTGCATTATTGCCCCGAGCTCAGCTGTCTGCCCGCTTCCCCCCCCCCCTCAGTTTCAAATTCGTTTATCATTATTTTTTAACCTCAAGCCGTTATCGTCACAGGAGAAGGATACATACAGCGTGCCCAGGTGGACGCGCGCGAACGCGGCAACGAACGTAGCGTGCGCATTCTAAAAATAGCTCACAGATGGTGAGCAGGTACCGCGGTTTTGAACTACAGTATTGATTTTGACAGAAAACAACAATGAAACGCGAGCAGAAGAATAGTCTAATGAGTTGGGTGAAAAAAAAGACAGGAGATGTGAGTTGGTTTATTCAGTAAATTAGCTCAGGATAATTTGATGTTCTGTCTACACCTGTTGATGTGAGGCTAATGCAGGATTTGCTAGCTTGATGCTACCGGCATTTAGTGGCAGTGACTCAACAAATTGCCTCTTAAAATGTATCGTCAGCAATGTATGACAAGCAGACTGCTTGTTTAATGTTAGACTCACACCAATAGCTCAATATGATCATAACACGGTTGCTAATAAGAGATCAGATGAGGTGGAGCTGCCTCCAGCAATAGAGGATGAGTCAGAGAGAAGCAGCAGCAGCAGCAGCAGCACAAAGTTGCTGCAGGTATGTTATATGCTGTAGTCAGGTGATTTAAATGTATCAATGAAAGGAAGAAGTGTATGCTACATGATAAGAAGGGAATACAGTTTGAATACAAGTAATACAGTACAGTGTAACACTGTACTTTATTACTTTTTAATGTACAAATACTTTGTTACTGTACGATATCAATAACTATAATCCACAGCTCCTCTCTCTGCTCCAGACGATAAAAAACATTCAAAAATAAAATTACCCGAGCAGCACCCTGCCAAGGCAGTAAACCTAGGGGAAACACGTATGGTGGTTTACTTGCTTTTTATTAATAATAACGTGTGCATATTTGGTGCTTCGACACGTGTATTTCGGTTTATTCACGGCATTCTTTTTATTATTCTACAGTATTGTTGTTTTATAGTTATTTTATTTTGTTTATTTATAGTTCTAGTCAATCCAATTTGTGTTATTTGAAATTGAAAAGGATATTGCATTGTATATGTCTTAAGTGTAATTTGGCTTGGCTTTCTATTTTGTATGGACATGCTTTTATTTTGAAGCAGAGTTAGCGCCGTTGACAGGAAGTTGTTGTTGCTATGGAAACAACGTGACGGAAATTAATGGAGAAAAAGTCATATCTACATATAAAGACGGAGAAAGTAAACGATAACATTTATGGTTAAGTGTTAGCACTCCCGAAGAGGCACAAGCTCTTACGTTGATATTGGAGATTTCAATAAATTCAACACAAAAAAAAACGGAATATCCGAAGGACAAAATTGAAACCCGAATAGTACTCCAGCGAACAAATATTCGGATATTCGGGTTAGGGATGCCAGAAACTGACCATGATCAAATTCGTAAATCGGACAGCCCTGCCGAAAAATAAAATAAAAAACATAAATAATAATAAAAAAATATATAAATAAAAACGAATTTTAAAAAATAATTTTCGATTATGGAGACTGTAACGTATATTCGAATAATCGCTGGCATCCCTAATTCGGGTACAGCCCTAGTGCTAACACTTAATCATAAACGTTATCGTTTAATTTCTCTATCTTTATATGTAGATATAACTTTTTCTCCGTTAATCTCCGTCACTTTGTTTGCCATAGCAACAACAACTTCCTGTCAACAGCGCTAACTCCTTCAAAATAAAAGCATGTCCATACAAAATAGGAAGCCATGCCAAATTACACTTAAGACATATACAACTGCAATGAAAGTAACAAACACAATGCAATATCCTTTTCAATTTCAAAAAACACAAATTGGGTTGTATAGATTAACAAATAACTATAAAACAACAATACTGTAGATTAACAAAATGAATGCGGTGAATAAACCAAAATACACGTGTTGTAGCGGTTCGCTGCTGATTACTACGAATGCAGTACTTAAACAGACACCAGGTTCTATTGTAATCTTCTTGATTAGCACATGGAACATAAAATACCTGAATAAGCTCATTTAGAGATTGTCCTGGACTCTCTTACACACCGTCTCTATGACATCTACATTTCATAAAAAAACTAAAACGTTGTTAAACTCATTTTAATTGTATGTTTTGTCTTGATGTGTGTCCATTTAGGGACCTGCTGAAGTGGTGTGAGCGGATCAGTGTTAACTTCGACAGCACCTCTTCAGCCACAGCACAGAACGTCTTCCAGGAGGTCAGTGGGTTTGTTCCGCTAAAATGTTCACAACACAGGATACACATCTGTCCCACGCAGAGGCCAGCAGATAGCATGTACTTCAATACTGTTCAAAGTATTGGATTACATGTAATGAGATTGCTTAATCAGGATACAAAATAAAGGTAACTGTATTTGATTACAATTACATTATACAAATAAGTAATCAGATTAGTCTTACATAAAAAAATAGAGCAGGATGACAGTGTTACAGGGAAATCAGGTTACATTATTTTAAAATGTTGATACTCAGATTAGGTTACTCATTACATTTTGTACAGGTAATTAGTTATTGTAACGCATTACATTTTTAAAGTAACCCTGCTAGGAGGTTACTGGAATATCCGTTTCTATTTTTAGAAGTACAAATGTGTTTTGGCTGTACATCGGGTGTTGATTGAGGATGAAGGATTTATATCGACTGATGTCTCTCCATAATGTCCCTCTCCATAATGTCTCTCTCCATAATGTCTCTCTCCAGGCTCTGGACTGCTTCACTGCCATGCTGTCCCGTCCTGAAGGCCGTCTGCGAATGGCCGAGATCATTGGAAGCAAGCTGAACATTTCCAAAGAGAAGGTACCTGACCTCTGCTCTGGAAAAAAAAGTTAGAGAGGGTCGGAGGCATTCATATGAAGTGTTTGTGATCTGCCAAGTGTGATCCCTCAGGTTTTCTCTCCTGAGTTTAGTATTTACAAACCAATCAGAAAAAGGGTTGATAGGATTATCTTTATGAAATCCTTTAAAAAAACATAGATGCGTAATATAGGCCTTTAGTCGTTAATCATCGTTACATGTGAAGAACTGTCAAGTTATACTGTATAGATAGATTATTTTTTCCAAGTTTGGAAATTGTTTTGTCACAGTGGCATTTTTTATCTACAAGAATTACAAAATGTCCTTTTTAAAATAGAATAAAATACAAATCAAATAAAAAATACACATTAAAAGTTAAAACATAATATATACATATTCTCGGTAAAAAATACATATATTCAGAGGAGTATCTAAACACTATAAAATGTACAGAAGACATTAGAATGTTATTTTTATTTTATATACCAAAACAATCTAGTGTACTATGTATACATTAAAAAAGTAAAATATGAAAAAAAAAGACATCTGTGTTTCCCACCAGTTTCACAGATAAAACAAATGAAATGAAGTAGATTTAAAAGGTGATCTTGGCTTTAAAGCATCCCCTACTGCATTGATTGATAAAAAAGAAAGAGAAAATAAATTGGAAATGTAATCCTAAAAGGTCTCCCTGTTTTATGATCTACATCAGGGGTTTCCAAATTCTAGAAGTATAATGGAATATGGCCCACACATAAAACGTGTGCTTGTCTTTTAATTGTACTTCTGAAATATGTAAATATATTGCACACTGCACAGTATTCATGTGTTAATGTGCCTAATTACCAGCTTGAAATAGACCCTTCATATTTCCCCTTTTTATATTCAATCTGAGGCTCCTGTGTTAAGGGATGAGCTGCCAACACTGTTTGTAACCAAATAAAGGAAACCCTCTTCAGAGCTGTGAAGGAGGCTGGTTTGTCCTAAGGCATATTCAAGTATCAAGAATACGTTTTCTACATTTGATTGATTTTGCTAACTGATAACTTAATTTATGAGGCATTTGACATCAGCTCTAGTGAGGGGCCCAGCCCTTCGTCTGTTTTTCTGTATGTGGCCCTTAGTGAAGGATGTTTGGACCCCCCTGGTCTACAGTGGTAGTAATGTTCTGATGCTGTCTGTGTTCAGGCCCAGCACTTCTGCCAGATGTACCAGCCGGGCATCTCTGTGAGCGAGGTGGGGGTGTCAGTGGGGAGAGTGACTCTGTGTCGGAAGCAGACGGAGGCGGTGCAGCTCAGTGTGTAAGTGGGACACCTCGCCCCCCCTGACCTCTCTTTGCACCATATATGCATCAGCTGGTTGTTGTGCCAACATTCCCCCATCCGATAGGAACAAATAGTCCCCCCTGCTGGCAAATTGAATAAACATTGCATTGATTTTAAAATGCATTATGGTAAGAAGAGCAATCAGGTCATTCCCAAATATTCATAGATTACAGTAAAGGCAATATGAATGAGAGTCAGCCTTTTTATTGAAGCCTGCCAATAGTGTGTGCATGTTAAAAGTAGTTTGAGGTTGTAATATATATATATATATATATATATATAGTATAACACAACATCTCTGCTATTGCTGCATCTAATACAACCATTATTTATTTTACAAAGGGAGACATTGAAATCATAAGCAATTTTTAAAAAGAAAAAAAAACACTCTTGCCCATTTCGCTGCCGTTTTGCTGGTCTGGTATGCGGTTTGTTAAATCACATGACTGATCTCTAAACATTAATAACCTTTGAGTTTATTACATGTGTCGGCTCTGGAGACAAGGCAACGTAATTAAACAGTTAAAAAAAATCAACCTCCAGGCCTGTTAAAGTATTTGATCCACCACTGAATATCTAATGATTTAATGGGTTAATTTATTTTACTACCATGAACAGGGACAGCCAGACGTTTGCTGCCACGCGGCCCTCTGCTGTGCTGCTGGAGCAGTTAGCAGTGTGTGTGTCTAAAGGGGAGCCGGTGCTGCTGGTGGGGGAGACGGGGACAGGGAAGACCTCCACTGTGCAGCACCTGACCAGAGTCACAGGTGAGCCCAGGATCCCCCCCTCTCCACATACTTAAGTGTCCTTGAACCTCACATTTCTCCTGACAATTTTTTTTTTTTATTGGCATTTCGTTTTTTCACTAAAAGACATGACACAAATGTAAAACACCTAAATAAGAATACATAAAAATACAACAAAGTAACAATGAAAATGTATACAGATGTTGACACCGTTTTGTGTTTACAGGACACAGGCTGCGGGTGGTGAACATGAACCAGCAAAGTGACACCGCTGACCTGCTCGGAGGGTGAGTCAAAAGCACATTTTACATTTACATCCCAACATTTCATTATTTGAATAGCTGCTACAAATGTTTAAGCCATTGTTGTGTACTTATTTGTCTTTATTTGTAGTACTTGTGTGTGCTTTTCTTCTTTTTTTTAATACTTTTTTGACCTGCTGAGGCACTTTAGCTGTGAACCTAAATTTCCCCACTGTGGAATTAATAAAGGATTTCTGATTCTGTTTAAAAACATCAATATACAGTGGAGCAAAAAAGTATTTAGTCAGCCGCCAATTGTGCAAGTTCTCCAACTTAAAAAGATGAGAGGCCTGTAATTTTCATCCTCGGTATACCTCAACTATGAGAGACAAAATGAGAAAAAGAAATCCAGAAAATCACATTGTCTGATTTTTAAAGAATTAATTGGTAAATTCCTCGGTAAAATAAGTATTTGGTCACCTACAAACAAACAAGATTTCTGGCTCTCACATACCTGTAACTTCTTCTTTAAGAGCCTCCTCTGTCCTCCACTTGTTAACTGTATTTATGGCACCTGTTTGAACTCGTTATCAGTATAAAAGACACCTGTCCACAACCTCAAACAGTCACACTCCAAACTCCACTATGGCCAAGACCAAAGAGCTGTCAAAGGACACCAGAAACAAAATTGCAGACCTGCACCAGGCTGGGAAGACTGAATCTGCAATAGGTAAGCAGCTTGGTGTGAAGAAATCAACTGTGGGAGCAATTATTAGAAAATGGAAGACATACAAGACCACTGATAATCTCCCTCAATCTGGGGCTCCACGCAAGATCTCACCCCGTGGGGTCAAAATGATCACAAGAACGGTGAGCAAAAATCCCAGAACCACACGGGGGGACCTAGTCAATGACCTGCAGAGAGCTGGGACCAAAGTAACAAAGGCTACCATCAGTAACACACTACGCCGCCAGGGACTCAAATCCTGCAGTGCCAGACGTGTCCCCCTGCTTAAGCCAGTACATGTCCAGGCCCGTCTGAAGTTTGCTAGAGAGCATTTAGATGATCCAGAAGAGGATTGGGAGAATGTCATATGGTCAGATGAAACCAAAATATAACTTTTTGGTAAAAACTCAACTAGACGTGTTTGGAGGAGAAAGAATGCTGAGTTGCATCCAAAGAACACCATACCTACTGTGAAACATGGGGGTGGAAACATCATGCTTTGGGGCTGTTTTTCTGCAAAGGGACCAGGACGACTGATCCGTGTAAAGGAAAGAATGAATGGGGCCATGTATCATGAGATTTTGAGTGACAACCTCCTTCCATCAGCAAGGGCATTGAAGATGAAACGTGGCTGGGTCTTTCAGCATGACAATGATCCCAAACACACCGCCCGGGCAACGAAGGACTGGCTTCGTAAGAAGCATTTCAAGGTCCTGGAGTGGCCTAGCCAGTCTCCAGCAGCCAGATCAGTTTGATCCCAAAAAACTGGATTATCCTGATCCCACCAAAGGGGTGGATTACCAGAGCAAAATGTACTGTATAATTTATTTTAAAATATGTTTCAATTTAAATAAGATGGCAAAGTTTGTTAACTGAAATAATACACAATTTTTAGCCTTCATGGGAAATACATTTAATTTTTTCCATTTTTGCTAACGTTTGTGGTGACCTATTTTGTTTTCAACCAAATGTTGATGACATAAATGTTTATGCTCATAAAAGTATCACAGCAAAGATTGTCAATCACAAATGTAATTTAGATTAAAGTAAAAATATTTTCAACAAAAAAAAAGTCCATCATCTGTGATCACCTTTCAAATAAGAAAATATAATTAAACATTATAGATGTCTCTGCAATGTGGTCTCTTGTCTTCCTTGTATTATTTTTCATGTCCACTAGATGGCGATCGGTAGGATTAAAGCACTGATATTCAGGATCTAGTCATCTTGAAAAATCGTAATCTGGATCAGGCTGATCCTATCCTGAATTGCTTTGAACTCCAGGGACAAAATCTGTCCGACTTGTCTGATCCTGGATCACAAAAAATGGGATTTCAAAATCGGATCGGATCTGATTGAGATTAAAAGTTTTGAACTCCTGGGCCCAGATCTCAACCCCATAGAAAAGCTTTGGAGGGAGTTGAAAGTCTGTGTTGCCCAGCGACAGCCCCAAAACATCACTGTAGAGGAAATCTGCATGGAGGAATGGGCCAAAATACCAGCAACAGTGTGTGAAAACCTTGTAAAGACTTACAGAAAACGTTTGACCTCTGTCATTGCCAACAAAGGGTATATAACAAAGTATTGAGATGAACTTTTGTTATTGACCAAATACTTATTTTCCACCATAATTTGCAAATAAAGTCTTTAAAAAAGTCTTTAAAAATGTGAATGTGATTTTCTGGATTTTTTTCCCCTAATTTTGTCTCTCATAGTTGTGGTATACCTAGGATGAAAATGACAGGCCTCATCTTTTTAAGTGGGAGAACTTGCACAATTGGTGGCTGACTAAATACTTTTTTGCCCCACTGTATGTATATCAAATACCATTATTTTTTCTGAAACAACATACAGTATCAAAAACAATATACAGGAGTGTGCATATTGTCAATTTTTGACACCCATTGAAGTTTAAAACTGTTATTTCATTGCAGGTACAAGCCAGTAGACCACAAGCAGATCCTGCTCCCTCTGCGTGAGGCGTTCGAGGACCTGTTCTCGCAGACGTACTCCAGGAAGCAGAACCTGAGCTTCCTGGGCCACGTGCAGACCTGCTTCAGAGGGAAGCGCTGGCAGGACCTGCTCAAACTCATGGACCACGTCTGCAAGTCTGCCGTCACCGAGGAGCTGCAGAAGAAGCCCAATGGTAGTAAACCAGACAGAATGAGCAATGATACGAACTCAGCTCAATGAAAGACTGATATTAACTGTGTGTGTGTGTGTGTGTGTGTGTGTGTGTGTGTGTGTGTGTGTGTGTGTGTGTGTGTGTGTGTGTGTGTGTGTGTGTGTGTGTGTGTGTGTGTGTGTGTGTGTGTGTGTGTGTGTGTGTGTGTGTGTGTGTGTGTGTGTGTGTGTGTGTGTGTGTGTGTGTGTGTGTGTGTGTGTGTGTGTGTGTGTGTGTGTGTGTGTGTGTGTGTGTAGCCGCTCAGCTGCAGGAGCAGTGGGAGGCTCTGGCTGCTAAGCTGAACCAGACCCAGCAGCAGATCCGAGCCTGTGAGGCGGCCATGGTGTTTGCATTTGTGGAGGTAAAGACTCACAAAAATGTTTCTTCGCTGAGTGCCCTGATAGCATAAGGACCACAATGCATACCACATAAACATCCCCGTTACTCTCCGTACATTAGAACTTCAAATAACCGGGGGTGGAGGAGGTAAAGATATGAATGCCACACAGTACAATTCCTGCATTTAAAACCTTTCTTAAGGAAGTGTTATAAGCAAAACGTTCTGAAATGATCTCAAATTAAAAGTATTTATTGTACAGTAAAATGTTCCCTCTCAATATTTAACTGTTATAAATATGTTGATGTTTATGCTCATTTCAACTCCTTTATATACTATATATATATTATTTAAGATAGTTATATTTGTGTAGCTACCTCATGGAACACAGCCCTGTTTTCAGCTTTGTCACAATGCATTTTCCAGCTGTTTTAAAGATGCTTTTGAAAATAGTTTTCAGCTTAAGAGTTTTTCTCAATACATATAGAAACATCCTTCTGTTTATTAAAAACTTTCAAAAAACATGGTTTTCACTGGACAGGAAGGGTATGAAGAGTTGTTGTAAGAGAGATGAGGTGGGGTATGTAGAAGGAACCTCTTGTGGTGGAGCGGCTCTGACCTCTGTGTAACCTCCTCAGGGGACGCTGGCTCAGGCGGTGAAGAAGGGCCACTGGATCCTGTTGGATGAGATCAACCTGGCAGCAGCTGAGACTCTGGAGTGTCTGAGTGGGCTGCTGGAGGGCAGCGCCGGCTCCCTGGTGCTGCTGGACCGAGGGGACACCGGTGAGGACTCGACACACAGGGCTGGGATTTAATAGTATTTAACTGAATATAAATCAAGTGCCAACTCTATTTCTGTGTCTCATATTGAATGCTGTCAGATTCAGATTTCAACATTTGAACCATAGTTAAATACTCATACACACAGTGGTTAAGCATATTTTCTATCATTATTGTTTCTCTAGAAGTCCAGATTTACAATCAAGTGACATGTCTTACCCGTATGGTCTTTGGAATAGCACTCTGGCTGGCAGACCACATTAGCTGAATGCTCATCAGACCATTTCATCATAAAAGTTTAGCAAATGTTTTATATAACTGGAACTGGTTATCTGAGTCTGACTGTAGTTCCATTTACTGTGTGACATCAGCTCAGGATGGGTTACATGAAGAGTCAACATGCTGTTTGTGCTGCTGTGTACACGTGTGATAGATGAAAAGTTGAATTGATTCCTCCACTTCCATTAAAGACTACAAAGACAGTACTTATCGATATTGCAGCTTTTAAGGACACACAGCATTCACACCAGATCCACAGCACCGAATGCATCCTCCCTAATCCATCACTCACTCAATCATCAAATGAACTTCTAACACTTTACAACAGCTCACCTCTGGCCGGCAGAGAGCTCACTGCTCCATAGTTTCAGTTCCTCTCTCCATTACTTGAACATTTTGCACAACAGCTACTTACACAACTGTATGTCAGATCATATGTATATATGTTTCTGCTACTGTAATATATGAGTGTTTTGTTGTCTAATATTGTTGTGTTGTCACAGAGCCCCTGGTCCGGCACCCAGACTTCCGGCTCTTCGCCTGCATGAACCCAGCCACTGACGTGGGGAAGAGGAACCTCCCTCTGGGCCTCAGGAACAGGTGAGTGCAGAGTGAAAGGCTTAGGTCATCAGTGTGGTGGCAGATTCAATTCCATTAGGAGAAATACATCAAAGAATGAAATTGATCTCAAATTGTAGGAACTGAGCAGTTATCATTAGACATTCTCTAAACATTTCCACCATTAAAACATAAAACCCTCCATTTGCAAATCCACCTTTTGCCCTTCTGGAAGGACCATTCTAAACAAATGTATTTTTGTAAATCTGTTTCTCACATATAAGAAAAAGATAGTATAGTATAGAGCAGGGGTGGGCAAACTTTTTGGCTCAGGGGCCACTATGAGTTTTAAAGTTTGACAGACGGGCCGGGCCAGTAGCAGATCGGTGAAAAAATATTTAGCTGTCCACTCCTAATTATACACTCGGCACTCAATGTTGATTTTTCTTTGGTTTCTTTGGTCCACTCATTGTGTCGGCGTCGGGTATTTTTTAATTATACGAAGCCAGATTAAATTAAAGAACTACCTCTCCAACCTTATACCTTTCTCCAGAGTGCCGTGGTGCATTGTTTATTAACGTGGTTCAGCTGCATTACTGCCCGCTGCAGTGCTGCTCGTCTACCAGAGTTTATTCTCCCGTTAACTCGCGGCAGCGGCCGCTGTAAAGTTTTCATTGTCTGACTGTCACACAAGCAGCTGATAAATATCCCCCATCCCCATCCGTAAATGTGTTTTAGTCTGAAAGCTGTTGGCATCACAACGCTGTTATGAACGTTTCTCTGGCATTCTACTGGTGGTATCAGACTATCTTGACTACTTGTTGCTATCATATTGTGCATAAGCCGTTTTCTACACGCATATTTGACCAGCGTAGTTTTCGTTATGATTTTACTTGTGATCATTCCCTTGAATATTCGTTAAAAGCAGATGCAGCCTTTTGTTTCCCCCTGTAGACAGTTTAAAGTAAATACGTATTCATCTGATGCGGCTTTTACTGTCAAATGTTTTTGCGACTGGAAACACGCATTACAGACTGATAAAGGATTGCTAAGACATGCCGCATCAGAAGAACACATTTCATGTGATAGTTTGTGGAGAGAGAGACAGATACGCCAGGAAACACATAAGAAAATTAGTACTTTGGTGCAGATCAGCTGGCACGGAACCGTTATTACGTGTCAGCTGTCGTTGATATTATAGCTTTTTTAGCTGTCAACCAACTCCCTCTCAGAGGTGACCACGATTCACTCCACAGCATGTCCGAGTCAGGCAGTGGGCTCTTCCTATCACTGTTTGAGTATACGCTGAACAAAGATGCAGAGTTGGCCAAAATAATGTTCTAAGTTAGCTCGGCTGAGCGAAAGGATGCACCTGCAGTGCATAGGAAAATAAACCATGCCCGAGGTGGGCTAAACAGTTCATCGTCTCCGTTTCTACTATTTCTCTCAGAGTGCAACGATGAGGAAGCTGCCATCCTTAACCAGTGTGCCTTGCTTGTGATTTACCAGTGTTTGTGCTGCCACGCACACAATGTTTCAAAAGTGGGTTCTATGTTGCCCTTTATTTGTGTATGTATTTACGATACGTGCGCGTCTTTGCGCAATGCTGTTGGCCTTGCTGTTTGATATATATTGTGCCGCAGGCCCGCAGCACATGACGGTTTTGTTTGCCCTCCCATGAAAATCATATACCCTCCCTTTAGATTTGTTCTGGTGCCGGGTCTGCTTGTGATGGCCACATGTAGCCCATGTATTGATTCCGTGTGTGTGTGTGTGTGTGTGTGTGTGTGTGTGTGTGTGTGTGTGTGTGTGTGTGTGTGTGTGTGTGTGTGTGTGTGTGTGTGTGTGTGTGTGTGTGTGTGTGTGTGTGTGTGTGTGTGTGTGTGTGTGTGTGTGTGTGTGTGTGTGTGTGTGTGTGTGTGTGTGTGTGTGTGTGTGTGTGTGTGTGTGTGTGTGTGTGTGTGTGTGTGTGTGTGTGTGTGTGTGTGTGTGTGTGTGTGTGTGTGTGTGTGTGTGTGTGTGTGTGTGTGTGTGTCAGGTTCACTGAGCTGTATGTGGAGGAGCTGGAGAATGAGGGCGACCTGCGGATTCTGGTGTCAGACTACCTGAAGGGCTTGAATCCACACCGGAACATCATCAGCGGCATCATAAGGTCAGCCTTTACTCACTGTGACAGTCCATTAACCACTGCTCTTTACACAGGGGAAACCGCTGAAAAGGCTTCTTCTCCTCATCCCTACTCAGACCCCTCTCCTTCCTCACTCTTTATGCTCACTTTTTAGAACCCTGCTGTAGTCTCAAGCTGATTCCCTCCTTGATTGTGTTTGTGTGCAGTTTTTACCTGGCAGTGCGAAAGGAGGCCCACTCCCACCTGGTGGACGGGACGGGCCACAGACCCCACTACAGCCTGCGGACCCTGTGCAGGGCGCTGAAGTATGTGGCAGCAAACCCTTGCTGCAGCGTGCAGCGCTCACTCTATGAGGTACACACACGATCTCCTTTTACACTACAACCCTGCATTTTTTAAAACAAGTGTCATTCTGTTGTAATGAAACCCACACATCTCTCACTGCATGGCTTTTCCTAGAATGTGTAAATGATGGGCTGTCATGAGAGGGAGAGACAGAGAGCGCTTTGTTTATTACTCCCATATTATTTTCCAAATTAATTTAAACTTTTGAATAATGTTGTTAATCTACTATTAGTAAATCAAAAATCTACTATTAGTAGTTTGTTTAAATTTATTAATTATGTTGTCTTTTGTCTGTAGAAGCGCGCCATTTATTATAAAAAGATCATTTCAGTGTGTTGGAGCCTCCATCAGCTGCATGTATTCCCCGCTGACAGTCTGATTCTCTGCAGGGTTTCTGCCTGAGCTTCCTGACGCAGCTGGACAGAAGCTCCCACCCTGTGGTCCAGAAACTGGTGTGTCAACACATCCTGATGGGGAACACCAAGTGTCTTAAACAAGTAAGAGCTATTTCCTTTTGACATGTTTTAATGTTCATTTGGTATGAATGGATACATCATTGAAATGTGGATTTTAATATTTGAGCTTTACAAGTATATTCTTATAATAACTGACACAGGAGGTTAATAGAGTGTGCTGAGGTTTTTTAAAGTCCCCAGCAGCTGCAGAAACCTTTCGATAATATACGTTTTAGATGTATCAATTCACCTACACAAGAATACTTTTGAAAAAAGCTATTTGTCCCGTTTCCTGCAGTCCATCCCGTCACCCTCAGACCGGCCCTGCGTGGATGTGGAGGGGTACTGGGTGTCTCAGGGGGAGATGGAGCCGGCTCTGGACCCAAGCTACATCCTGACCGCATCAGTCAAGCTGAACCTCCGCGACCTCTCCAGAGTGGTGTCTGCAGGGTAGGAAAATGATTTCCCCCAAATCAATGTGTTCCTCATTTTGTCAGAGCTAATTCTGGCCCTTTAGGATAGAAACACCAGGACAGAAATGTGGCTGTTCTGGATTCCCCGCTGTCCTTGATCTGCCTGGCAGGAAGTCATGAGCTTTTTATATCTCTGTGTATTTTAAGGACAGCTGACCTCCTGACCTCACTTAATTCCGTTTTAATATTAGGTATAACTGAAGTCCCACGCTAATGTTTGGAGATCAGGTCTGGATCTCTGTCAGTGTTCCTGTTCATCCCAAATGCAGTACAGTTGTTGCAGCCCTGTCAAGTTCTTAATATAGTACATGGGATAATAACTAGTAATGTTTGTTTTTGTTGCATTAATGGGACATAGTTTTTTGGCCAACATTTTGTATTTAAAATGGGACATGAATGACCTGAATAAATTCATAAAGTCATATTCTCCTCAGTTAAAGCTGCAATGTTTTATTTTGTTGTAAAAGTCCTGCATTCAAAATGTTACTCAAGTAAAAGTAGAAAAGTATTAGCATCAGAATATAGTTAAAGTACCAGATTGGTCCATTTCAGGATAATATATATGATATGTTTTATAATGATTGATCATGGAAAGTGTTCTCAAAGCTGGTAAAGGTGCAGCTAGTTTGAATGACTTTGTATACTGCAGGGTAGCTTGTGAATTTACTCCAGGTGGAACTAAAGTCTGATTTAACACTTGATTATATTTCACATCATTCATCCACATCTGTGAAGTAACTAAAGATATTAAATACATGTAGTTGAGTAAAAGTACACCATTTACTTCTGAATTGTAGTGGAGTACATAGTAATACAAAATTGAAATACTCAAGTAAAGTAAAACCTCAAAATTGCACTTAAGTAAAGTAAATCTACTTAGTTACTTTGCAACACTGCTCCTCAGTGCTCTATGGCTCTTTAGATGTATTGAGTACACTGATTTGAAGAGTGTGTCCTCAAACCCTCCCTCTAACTGTCCCCCTCACAGCACTCACCCAGTGCTGATCCAGGGGGAGACGTCTGTGGGGAAGACCAGCCTGATACACTGGCTGGCTGCAGCCACGGGGAACCAGTGTGTGAGGATCAACAACCACGAGCACACCGACATCCAGGAGTACATCGGCTGCTACTCCTCCGACAGCAGGGGCAAGCTGGTGTTCAAAGAGGGTACAAACACTCATCAGCCAGCGGGCACCACAGTAGCTGATGCATCCATTTCAAATATTTTGCTGCATGTCACTCCCTCTCTTTCCCCTCTCTGTTCAGAGGGTTAAAGGCAAAAAGCCAAAACTAAAAAAGATATATATAACTGATAAAAGAAAGCATTACAGTCACAAGGCAATTCAAATTCTGTTCATAAAACATTAAACCATTAAGACATAGTAGGGATGTAACGATATATCGAATATCGCGGTAAATAAATGTACCATGTACAAAGTAGGTTACAACATGAACATAAAACAACAGATAACACAAAAGTATGGGCTCAGAACAGTCTCATAATACACACATGCACACAGAAGGATTCACACTTGTATTTCATGATCCGTAAAAGGATTCACACTTGTATTTCCGCATCCACAATTGTGTTTTTCAATGCACACACACAAATGTGTTCCGTTTCATATACATGCAAATAAAATCCAAACATATGTATTTTTGATCCACACATATTTGTTTTCCGTTTAAATCCCCTTCACCTGCAAACACAAACCGCTTTCTGTGCACGGATCGCTGTGCATTCGTGTGTGGGTTTTTTGAGACTCCCCTGACGCTCACCCGATTCGTACTTGTAATTTCTCTCATCTATAGCCAATCAGATGTCTCCTCCAGTCTAAGCCAATCACATGAACGCGCCCCCACGAGGGTATGATTTATTGCGTTCATGACACTTCATATACGCATTTTGCGCAGTCCGGTCAGCTCGCTAAACAGAGGGCGGAGCTTCAGGTGATCATGCAGAGCTGCATGTCTCAGTCAAACCCAGCAGCTGATCTGGGACCGTATTCACAAAGGATCTTAGGGCTAAAAGTAGCTCCTAATTGGCGAATTTAGGAGAAACTCCTAAACATAATGGGCGTGTCAGTCTTAAATTTAGGACTCCTAATTTTATTCACTAAGAGCAATTCACAAAGTTTGTTAGGCCTAAAAGTAGCACCTAAGTTTAGGAGAGCTTAAAAGTCCTCGAGAGGACTCCTAACTCAGTAAGACCTATTCACAAAGAATCTGAAAATGGCTGCGAGACGAAATGTTTTGGAGACAATGGAAGACTGTGAATTGATCAAGAGATATAGGCTAAATTGTGAGGGTATCAAACTTGTTGTGGAATTAGTGCGGGATGCAATAACATCCCCGACTAACGGGAATAACCCGATTAGTCCGGAAATAAAATGTTTGGCAACACTACGATATTTAGCAACAGGGAAAATGCAACTTTGCAATGCCGACGATTTAG
The DNA here is from genome assembly GCF_949606895.1 of Notothenia rossii. Lineage (NCBI taxonomy): Eukaryota > Metazoa > Chordata > Actinopteri > Perciformes > Nototheniidae > Notothenia > Notothenia rossii. The sequence goes on from NC_136906.1 coordinate 50,163,160, forward strand.
GAATATCGCAACCATCAGTCAGCCGTGCCATAAACCAAACCATCAACGCGCTCTCTAGACCACATATCATCCAACAGTTTATCCGGTTTCCTTTGGACAATCAACAACTACACAGGACCGAAGCCAACTTCATGGCAATTGCAGGTATGCCCGGTGCTATTGACGGGACGCACATCAAAATAATTGCGCCATCAAAAGATGAGGACGTGTTCGTCAATAGAAAGAAAGTACATTCCATCAACACGCAGATTGTTTTCATTCATCATGATAAGGGGACTTGAACGGCGGTATGGGCTGTTATTGAAAGTGTTTAAGTGCTGGAAATATGCTCATTGGATAATAGTTTGCAGGGTGCTTTTAATTGCCTCCTTGATTTAATACAATTTACGTATTTTTATTGTTTGCTCTCTCTTTAACGTGCATATACAACGTCATTATCGTGGTCTGCACAAACTTGTCATCATGCGTGTATTCTGCTAACTGCACTGTCCATAACTATTTGATAGGAATACATTTCTAGCCTAGGCTATTTCCTTGTTTTTCGGTGATTTAGTGGGCTCGTTTGTGGGATGTTGCGGATGAGTTTCACCGAGACCGCCTGCTCTGAACAACCAATCACCGTACTGACCGCTTCTAAACTCATGCACGAGAATCAACGTAATCCATAGCAACGGCGCGTCACTCTTAGTTCACTCTTAGTGATTTATCCTTAGTATGAGTAGGTCTCAGCGGCTTTGTGAATAACTTTTAAGAAAAAACTCCTACGTAAAATGTTTTAGCGCGAGTTAGGAGCACTCCTAGTGGTAAGATAAAATGCTTTGTGAACACGGCCCCTGATCTCTCTCACGCGTCCGGTTACACTTCACTCGCGTTTATGTCCATATCGATCAGATCCAGCTCTCCTGACCGGCCTTTATAGAGAGCACCGATCAAACTATTTAGAGTGAATATTGGCCGATAATGACCGGCGGGGCTCCCCCCGTTGACAGTTCACTGTCTAGCACTGGCTTCGAAGTGCACTGATCAATTAGGCTAAGCTAACCTGTAGCTGCTCCCTCCACACTCACAACAACTTCATACAGACATAAATAAAGCTGCTGTATTCGCCATACAGGAAACACACATTTAAAACGGTTTTGCCTGCCGTTTTTGTGTACACAAGCATTCATCAATGGTTCGGAAAGTGGCGCTGTACCTTAATAAAATAAAGGCTTGTATTTGCGTGCATTTCCTGTTGGGGAAAGTGGCAATGTACTGAGAGTGGAGGTGTCCTGAGATTAGCTCCATGGACCTGTCAGCTCCGGACTGCGCAAAGTGCGTACATGAAACAAGTCATGAACGCAATAAATCTACCCCTCGTGGGGGCGCGCTCATGTGATTGGCTTAGAATTTAGGAGACATCTGATTGGCTATAGATAGAAAAAATTACAAGTACGAATCGGTTGACCGTCAGGGGAGTCTCAAAAAACCCACACACGAATGCACAGCGATCCATGCACAGAAAGCGGTTTGTGTTTGCAGGTGCAACGGTTTTAAACGGAAAACAAATATGTGTGGATCTCAAATACACATTTAAAACTTTTTTCTGTGTTTGGATTTTATTTTCATGAAACGGAACACATTTGTGTGTGCATTGAAAAACACAAGTGTGGATCCGGAAATACAAGTGTGAATCCTTTTGCGGATCATGAAATACAAGTGTGAATCCTTTTGCGGATCATGAAATACAAGTGTGAATCCTTCTGTGTGCATGTGTGTATTATGAGACTGTTCTGAGCCCATACAAAAGGACATTGTATTTACAGGGCTACATGTACATACCTAGAGACATTGACAAGTACCAACAGTATATTTATATCTCACCCTGTCAATAAGCCTCACCTTCTTGGCAAAAACTGTATTGTTATTGAAATGGTGGAGAGACAATGCACAGTTTTACCCACTGCTGTCACCCATGGCCAAAGCATATCTCTCTGTCACAGCAACATCAGTACCAAGCGAGAGAGTTTTTTTTACACAGCAGGGGATATTGTAAACACCCAAACATCCCAGCTTCTACCTGGAAATGTGGACATGCTCATATTCCTAAAAGATAACCTTGATGATGCTGAGTGAGTAAGTTAGAGTTGAGTTACTTGAAAAACTAAAGTGAAACTTGATTTATTCTATTGCAGGGTCTGATTATTATATTGTTGACACTTTAAAACTATCCTCCTAAAGTGCTGTAAAGATAAATAAAGGAAAAAAAATTCAAGTAAAAAAAAAAAAAAAAAAAAAGTTGCGATAAATATCGTACCGTGGACTTTTTATCGCGATATTATCATACCGTGAGTCTTTGTTATCGTTACATCCCTAAGACATAGTGTAGAAGAAACGTATCATAACATGTTTAAATACTAGAAATTAGAATGAAATTAGGAAAAATAGTAGAATTTGACAGGAATAAATCACAAGAATTAAAGTTGCAGTGTAGTTTACAAAAATCATATTTATTTGATTTAATAAAAGGCAGCAACAAAAAGAGTTCTTCAGTCAGGATAAAAAAAAAAGGTACAGGTTGTTTGGGACCTGCAGTTTTCTCCTGTGTTTGTTCCAGATATATGGAGCATAATAAGTGAAAGCTGCTTCAGTTTGACTCTGGGGACAAAAAGGAGACCTGGATGGTTCATGATGTAGCGGGAGATGTATAGCCCATTTGGTGCTTAATAAAGCAGAAGTAGTATTTTAATGTCAATTCTCTGAAAGACAGGAAGCCAGCGTTCTGAATCAGCTCTAGCTGTCTGATAGATTCTTTAGTGCGAGCTGCAAAGACCCTGTTATGTAGAGGAACTGTCTCCCAGTGGCCCCCCCTGGCCTCCTCCAGTCTGATGTTCCTGTTCCCCCTCCCCTCCAGGCGTTCTCATAGACGCCATGAGGAAAGGCTACTGGATCATCCTGGATGAGCTGAACCTGGCCCCCACGGACGTGCTGGAGGCCCTCAACAGGCTGCTGGACGACAACAGGGAGCTGTTTGTGGCCGAGACACAGGAAGTCATCAAGGCTCACCCCAGGTTCCTGCTGTTCGCTACCCAGAATCCCCCTGGACTCTACGGCGGTAGGAAGGTAACTATGCCTCTATTTTATCCTGATATCTATAGGTGTCATTGTAACTGTGACCTTCAGATTTACTTAGTATTTAAAATGTTGACATTTCAGAGCAAAATCCATTTATATGAATAGATTTGAGGGAGTCAACTATGCCCATGTTGTTCTAATAAAGCTTAACAATACATTTCAACATCACCAGGCAGAAACCATACTGAGCTGAAGAACAAGAAAACCTAACGATCATGATAAACTCTATAAACATTATATACATTTATCTACTAGTTTGATTTGAGCAATCAAAACACTAACTACTGCTACTAGTGAAATGTTTTATATTGTCCTCACCTTCGCTGCTAGAAAAGATACACTGAACAAAAATATAAACGCAACACTTTTGTTTTTGCTCCCATTTTTCATGAGATGAACTCAAAGATCTAAAACATTTTCTACATACACAAAATAACCATTTCTCTCAAATATTGTTCACAAATCTGAAAAAATCTGTGATAGTGAGCACTTCTCCTTTCCCGAGATAATCCATCCCACCTCACAGGTGTGGCATATCAAGATGCTGATTAGACAGCATGATTATGTAGAATATACTAATATTATAGAATGGCGACCACCTCGAGGGGGACACAAGACATACATGGTAGGGAACTTCTGTGCTATGTCATAAGTGAGTTTAAAAACATTAAGAATAATCAATACAAATATTGTTAAGAAACAAAACGGTGAGTATGGTTGTCTGCCTGCCCTCCAGGTGCTCTCCAGGGCCTTCAGGAACCGCTTCGTGGAGCTGCACTTCGACGAGCTGCCCACTGCAGAGCTGGAGACCATCCTCCACCAGAGGTGCAGCCTGCCTCCGTCCTACTGTAGCAAGCTGGTGAAGGTCATGCAGGACCTGCAGGTAACTGACACTCTCATGTTGCACTACTGCGCACCCAGGGGCAGATTATGGGATGACGGATCCCTGGGCACAGACCTGCTGAAGGCCATACCTCCTGCATAGGAGCCAGAAACAGGCTTAAAGCTATTGAGTTATTGCGGTATTTTTGTGTTTTCTTTCGGTCTCACACATCTATTCCTGACTTACATTTTGTACTTGCTCTTAAATTCTGGAGATAACTCACTTTTTAAACTCAAAGGATAAGCTGAGAACATTTCATTTTCTGTAAATCTTTTGTTCTAGTACTGCTTAATTAATTAATCAAAAATAGCAATATGGACCCAATATGATTATGGAGAATCAAAATATTTGTTAAAGTCTAAATATGAGTTAAAATATGGTTTTGAATGAAGTATTGTGGAACTGCAGAGATATCCCAGTCTATAAATCATAATCCAACACATTTTTGGTATCAATCCTCAAAAAAAACCCGACATCAAATAATTTAAATAAAAATGTTCATGATAATGAGAACTAGCTTTCAAAAGGATCAGTTCCACTAATATGGTGAACCATATCACAATTGCCATATCAGTCAAAATAATCACAATACGTAATTTGTTCACAATCATGCAGCTCTATTTTGTAGTAATGCACCAATGTTATGGTTTATTGAGGAGAACGTACTTGCTGTTCTGAGTTTCTATCTTCATGGTTCATTGCACTTAATGTACGTTTCTCTGGATGAAAGTTTCAGCTAAATGTGATGACAAAGATGACAGCACTTTGTTTTCCTAGGCCTGTGCCTCTTTGTATCGCCTGCCTGTGTTGGGTGTTCTGACCTGTGTGTAATGTGTTCCCCTCCCCAGTCCTTACGCAGGGGCTCTACAGTGTTTGCGGGGAAACACGGCTTCATCACACTCAGAGACCTGTTCCGCTGGGCCGACCGGTACCGGCTGCAGGAGCAGACCGACGCCTCGCAGGACTGGCTGCAGTACCTGGCCGACGATGGTGAGGCCTGGGGGATGATCTGTTGGATAGATAGATAGATAGTTAGTTAGTTAGATGGATGGATGGATGGATGGATAGTTGGATAGATGGATATATGGATAGATGGATAGATGGATAGATGGATAGATAGATAGATAGATAGATAGATAGATAGATAGATAGATAGATAGATAGATAGATAGATAGATAGATAGATAGATAGATGGATAGTTAGATAGATAGATAAATATATAGATAGATGGATGGATAGATGGATAGATAGATGGATAGATGGATAGATAGATAGTTGGATGGATGGATAGATAGATGGATAGTTAGATGGATAGATATATAGTTAGATGGATGGATAGATAGATAGATAATTAGATGGATATATGGATAGATAGATGGATAGATAGATAGATAGATAGATAGATAGATAGATAGTTGGATGGATAGATGGATAGTTAGATGGATAGATGGATAGATAGATAGTTGGATGGATGGATAGATAGATGGATAGTTAGATGGATAGATATATAGTAAGATGGATCGATAGATAGATAGATAGTTAGATGGATATATGGATAGATGGATAGATGGATAGATGGATAGATAGATAGATAGATGGATGGATGGATGGATAGATGGATAGATAGATAGATAGATAGATAGTTGGATGGATAGATGGATAGTTAGATGGATAGATGGATAGATAGATAGTTGGATGGATGGATAGTTAGATAGATAGATAGTTAGATGGATATATGGATAGATGGATAGATGGATAGATGGATAGATAGATAGATAGATAGATGGATAGATAGATAGATAGATAGTTGGATGGATAGTTAGATGGATAGATGGATAGATAGATAGTTGGATGGATGGATAGATAGATGGATAGTTAGATGGATAGATATATAGTTAGATGGATGGATAGATAGATAGATAGATAGATGGATAGTTAGATAGATAGTTAGATAGATGGATAGTTAGATAGATGGATGGATGGATGGATGGATAGATAGATAGATGTTACAGCAGTGGTGTGTTAAGGCATTACCATATTTAAAAGGTGGAATAAAGTATAAACATAATGAAATAAAAACAATAAACAGCAAATATAAACATATCTAGTGTAGAAAATATATAATTCACAAATAATTCACACATGTTATTTTACTCTATTCTAATCTGTTCCTTCTTGCACTATTCTATAGTTTAAATAAGTGTTAATGATTTATGTCTTATATATGTCATGTATCATTGTTGGAGGGCCCTGGAAGCTAAGATAATCATTGCCATACCTTCACTGTAGCTGCTGCGCATGTGACATAACGTCCTCAGTGTAGCTGCTGTGCTCCTCCTCAGGGTTCATGCTGCTGGCAGGGCGGGTGAGGAAGCCGGAGGAGGAGGCCATCATCCTGTCCACCCTGCAGAAGCACTTCAAGAGGACGGTGAACCCTGAGAGCCTGTTCTCCAAGAAACAGGTCACCGCACAGTTCAGTGAGTCAAACATCAACTACCACATACTGATCCTGGACCAGCTCATTCTGTCTCAGTATATCAACAGCCTGAGTATACCTCCTGCAACACAAACAATCTGTTCAATTAAGTTGCAGTTAAAGAACAAAAATGCGGCGCTTCCAGAGTGTCTATGGTTTTTCAGGTAGAGGTTTTGATCATCTTACAGTCAACCTACTGTTCTTACATTTGACCACATTGCACTGACAGAATGTACATTGTATAATCAGCATTTTCTTTATACTGCATACTGATGTTTCTATTCGCCCTACAAGATTTAGAATAAGTATTTTACTGTATATTTAGATGTATAACTGTAATATAGGAAAACAAATAAAAAGTAATTTTACTATAGAACAGTAGCGAGCCGTCAGGGCCCTTTAGGCCCTCTGTGAGGGCCTAAGATATTCTAAAAAATAATATTTGAAAACATTAAAAAAAAAAAACTTTTTTTAAAAAATATTTTTTATATTTTTTTGTTGTTACATTTTTCATTAGTTTTACCAAAATAACTTGATTTAATTGTATTTAAAATAACATTTCCAAAGAAATAAATCCTTCGAATCTGCCTGTTCAGTTTCTGTTGGAATGTGAAGGGTTAAATGCCGTCTCTGCGAGTTACTGTGAAGACGGGAGGGCTTGTTGGCGGGCCCGGCGCTACGAGGGGGCAAAAGGGGGCATTGCCCTCTCAGTTGTATTCTTTGCCCCCTCACTTTGAGCATCATTCATCCATCAAAAAGTAAAATTATTAAATAACTTTAAATAATTATTTTGCCCAATACATGTTACTATGTTTAGATCAGATATGTGGGCAGGAAGTCAAGCAACGTGTAAAAAAGCCTCAACCCCAAGTGAGCTTGTAGTCTTAATGTTAGCGTGTGTGCTAGCTGTAAACACAGTCGGATGGGTGACCAACACGTCCCCGTTTTCCGTGGGCTGGTACCCGGTTGAAACTCCCGAAAATGTTCCCGTTTTTGAACGTGCGTTAAAAAATAGAGCAAGGTGAAATAAAATGTTACATGTCAGTAAAAACAGAGTAACAGGCCGTTTCTCAATCACGAGGATACTGGCTTGGTAGTCACATACTTCCAAGTCACTTCCTTCAGAAACGAAGCAAGTATACTTCCAAGCCACGGCTTTGGAAAACAAAGAAGAATGGAACAGGCTAACAAGTGTGCCACTCTCTCTAACGGTTTCAACATAAACTGTACCGAAAATAAATACCTCACGACAGTGGCGGCTGGTGGAAAATATTTTTGGTGGGGCTATGCAAATGGTGACAAAACCATACTAGGGCATTTAAAATCAGGAGACTAAATACGAAGTGTGTGTGTGTGTGTGTGTGTGTGTGTGTGTGTGTGTGTGTGTGTGTGTGTGTGTGTGTGTGTGTGTGTGTGTGTGTGTGTGTGTGTGTGTGTGTGTGTGTGTGTGTGTGTGTGTGTGTGTGTGTGTGTGTGTGTGTGTGTGTGTGTGTGTGTGTGTGTGTGTGTGTGTGTGTCATACTTGCCAACCCTCCCGATTTCTGAAAAAATCTGATCTACTCACGACCGTTTCCACTCGGACTTTAATACAGCTACACCATTGTTTAGTTTCCATGGTAGCGCATCTCTTTAGCAGCACGCGCAACTCAAAGTCTGAGAGGGTGAGGAAGATGAAAACTGAACAAGAATCGACAACTTGACCCTCTGATCACTCCTTTCCTGTAAAATACAGGTCCAGCCCACACATATGCTCCATGGTGCCACAGGCATTGCCCTTACAACTACAATAAGCATGCAAATGTTAATCTACAGCTCCGGCGATCCACTAGCACCAGAGTCTACACCTGCAGACGCAGCCATCCCCTACTGTAGCGTCACCTTGGATACGAGTCTAAACAACTCACAGGTCAGGGCGCTGAAAGGGCGCCCTTTGAGCATCAGATCTGACGACGCTGATTGGCTGAAATTATGTTTCGGCGGCATAGTTTACAGATAGCAACAGTCAGCTTGTTGGCTGCAGCTGCTCTGGCTGAGGGCTCCTTTCTACCGCCCGGACGAGAGAGGGTAATGATACACGCTGCGGCCAGGCAGGAAACATGTGACTTATCAGTAACTTTAAACATCGTAACACAATTTTAAACGAGATTTTATTGTAGATTATACATTTTACTGATACCAACTATATCATATTTACCTTGATCTTTAAAAATATATATATTTTTTTTTTTTTGGGGGGAAATATATATTTTTTTATTTTTAATGACAATCAAACATGTGGGAAGAGGGGGGGCGGCGCCCCTAGTGCCCCTATGGGCCGGCCGCCACTGCCTCACGATGTCTATCTAATTATGAACTTGCTTTACTTTCACAGAACACATTTTTGGTGATAACAAATGCAACAAAGTAACATATTTACCAACACATGTTCTACGCCACTACATACTTACATTTAAATGTGTGCTGCGTCGGTTCAGCCATTCTCCGCAAGGGTTTTTGAAATTGGTCCGTGCTCAAACCATTGTGGGGATTTGAAGGACGCGAAGTCTACCCATGTGCAGCCTCAACATTTCCCCCAAACAAAGGACGTGGCCTCTGTGGAATTCCAAGTATACTGGATATTGGAACAGTCCTTCGACGGCACTCGATGACGTAGTATCCTTGAAATATTGGCTTGGAAGCCAGTTTCCTCGCGATTGAGAAACGGCCACTGTGTTGTGCCTGTTTGTAGCGTTAGCGTATTTTTTCTTCTACTTCTTCTTCTTCTTCTTCTTTTGTCTTTAATGGCGAATCGCTTCCACTTGGAGCATATATCGCCACCTACTGTTGATTTATTAAATGTTTATATTAAATCCTTGTCCTCAGACCAGTGTTTTTGAGGAACTTGAAGATCAGCTTGTTTACTTTATTTCTTGATTTACTTTCGTATATTGACTTGAAATCCATGTTGTTTGACATCAACACAAAATAAGACAGACAACTACAGATAGCACCACACATGATGGTTATTTGTTATTATTTAGGGCTGCCTGTATGCATCAGGTTTTTGTCAAAGCGAGCCCTTTTACTAGAATAATAATATGTTATGTATTATATCAACCGTATTGGTACAATGAGCGACATCTAGTGACGGATTTTGGAACATTGATTTGATTTTTCTCATGGCAGTTCGACTCTAGAGACAAACCAGGGGACTTTATTTTTATTTGTAATCTGTGTCTGTCCATTTGGTGTAGTATTTGATCCAATATTACATTTGATTTATATATTAGTCACTTTCTTATGAAATGCCAGGTTTTAGGCCTTGATTTGAACATTCAATCCCGAAAATAAAAAATCAACCAGATTAATGTTTCTTTAATCCTGACCTGACTAGAGGTAAGTAAATCTGTATAGGAAGATGAGTTAAGGGATAGAGGAGAACAGGTTATGGTATAATTACAGAGCCTGTCCATTTATAAATTGAGGAAATCAATGTTAGTCTGTTAACCAAAGTGCAGCCATTTATCTATCTATCTATCTATCTATCAACTATCTACTATCTATGATTAAAGATTAGAGAAAAATAACAGAACGAGAGGGGTAAATCCAGAATAAAAATAAAGAAGCAAAGAGATTGTAGAGCAGTGAGAAGGAAAAAAGCTTGGTGTGTCAATTCATTACATTGCCAGTATTTTTCGTTGTTGTGAAAAAAAAATCGCCCCCTCGGATTTTTTAACAGCCCCCTCAGTAATTTTATCCTGGAGCCGGGGCTGCTTGTTGGTCCCTCTCTACATTCACAGAGGGCCCGCGATAGTAACTCAATGAGAGAGTAATTTCAAATGACAGTACAATTGACCAATCATATCTTCCCTCTAAATGGGCGGGCTTTATTTTCGCGGACTTTATGACAAGTTCCGCCCGCTGTGAGGTCTATGCATGGATGTATAATAAGAACTATGGGTATATATATATATATATATATATATATATATATATATATAGGTCTATGCAAGTGGTGCAGTGACGCGTCCTTAACCCCGGAAGTAAGCTGTGCTCGGATTCCCTCGACAGAAAGCAATGGGATTTCTCCATAGGATTTTGGAAAATACCTCGAAATAAGGTCTGTGGAAAACGAACCTGTTAGATAAATGCACGTTTTGTTCAGCCGGATAATATCCACATGTCTACCCTACTTTTATTATTTTCGAATCATAAATCTAATCGATAGTTTTATGATCGATAGATTTATGATTAGCATAAGTTCGTTCATGATGGCTCACTTCAGTGATAGTGATGACATCGTTGCGAAATTATTAAAAGAGTCATTTTCAAGATTGAGTTACAATGATAAACTGAATGGCAAAGGATCAGCTGAATGACCCCCAAGTGCTTCATCCAAAAGGACAGGAGGATGGACTTTGTGTTTAAGTGATTTGATCATCAAAGGTAGGCCTAAGTCATTTTCAATGTGGGCCGCCGTGCCGACTTAATTCATTTGTAATTGTTACTTGGCTGTGGGTGCCCTGTCATGATAGGTGTTTATATAAATGGTGTTGTTTTGTGTGGTAGAGGGTCGCTGTCATTGATGCGTTTTGCACCCCGGGCCGCTGTTTTGATATTCCGCTGAAGTATACGCTGTGACCATAGACTGTATATATAAATACTGTGACGTAATATCTCTTCTTTTTAACCCTTCTCTTGCTTTTTAACCCTTCTCTTGCATTTCGGGTCAAAAGTGACCGAATGACTTTTATTTTAATCATAAATATTGTGTTTTTCATCCAATTGCCTCAATACCTTATGTTATCCTCCACACTAGGCCTCTGAACGTATACACTTGATGATCACCACTTGCATTTTATTTTGAGTGATTTATTCAACAGTCAAACACCCTCTACGTTTTCGGTCAGATTTGACCGCCATAGAAAATGAATGGGTATGAGTGTATTATGTTCATCCTGCAGATGGAAAACATCTATACACACACACAAACTCACTCACTCACTCACTCACTCACTCACTCACTCACTCACTCACTCACTCACTTTCTCGCAGCAAATGCTCCTCCCTTACTGGCTCTCAAGCAGTTATATTTGTGCCTTGCTTACATTTGACTCATTGACACAATGAGCAGGCGACCGATTAGGCGATTTTCTGTACGAGGGGCTCTGGACACATTTTTTAACCAGATGAAGAGGAGATTGAACCAGATGAAGAGGAGATAGAGGAAGATGTCTCAGAAATGGAAGACAACAGCGATCCAGACTATGAGCCTACAACAGACCAGATAGAGGCCCCTGAGGGAGAGGCCCCTGAGATAGAGGCCCCTGAGATAGAGGCCCCTGAGGGAGAAGAGCCTGAGGTGACATTCCACAATTTTGCATCGCCAACTATGTACGTGAACTAGGGCTGCCCCCGACCAAAGATTTTCGTGGTCGACCACTGATCTGAATAGTGGCGCGAATGAAAGCGCACGCAGAGACAAACCGCCTTTTTCGCGCAACCGGCAAGTAATTAAATTATGATTCTGAATGTGTTGGAAAAATCAACAAGGAGACTGTCTTAACATTTTGTTAATTTATTTCAACACAACACACCATATAAAAACATCACACAACTTATGAACTTTTAAAACCAACACAATAACTTTATAAAACAAACAAAAAACAGTCTTCTTTTAAAAAACTACATTTAAACTATATTTTTCGTTTCTTTTAAACATGTAAAATAAATATAAATTATATAAACAAACGAATAAATAAATATAGGCTCAAGCCAACTTAAATATTTAAATATCAATACAAAAGTAAACAGGCCTACAGAGAAGTATTCTCAACATGAAAATAAAACGTTCAGTTTTTTCCTGAGGTCGGAATGCAAACAAAAATTATAAATATACCGCAAAACTTAACTTAAACACTTCAGTTGAACGAACGAAGAACGAAAACTATAAACTACAAAACTATGGTGTTATATTAGGCTAGGCCAATACCTGACTTTCAGGGTTTCCCTCCGATCTTAGTCTTCTCACATTATGAGACAAGAACACGAGTTTGTCTGTGTTGTCCGGGAGAAGTGAGCTCCGTGTCTTGCTCACAATGAAGCCGGCTTTGGAAAATATGCGCTCCGATGGCGTGGATGTGGAAGGGATGGAGTGGATGCGCTTAGCTGTTCTGGCAAGCTTGGGATAGCGTTCCTCATTCATTTTCCACCAAATCAGTGGTCCCTTGTCAACCTTGGTTCGGTCCTCCAAGTATGTCTTCATTTCATTTTTCTCTTCTTCCGTCTGTTGATCTTCATCAAAGGCCATCAGCATTGATATGTCCTGCTGCTTTTCCCTTTGCCTCTTTGGTGTGGGCTCACTTTCCTCTGCGCCGCTGCTGTCCTCTCTCTGAGCAGTAGCTTCTTCTGCTGGAGATAAACTCTCAGCCAGATCCCACACCGTTGTGTATGCATCGTCCCGTTTCTCTGCACCGAGGAATGACAAGCTCTTGAACCGTGGGTCAAGGACTGCAGCTTGAATATATATGCTGCCCTCCAGACTCCCTGTGAGCAGCCCCACCTTTTGTCGATTTCCTCTGTGATTTTTTTCTTAACTGCCTTCACGGTCGTGCTGTCATCATCACGACTCAACAAGTGGCGCCTCTTCATGTTGATGAGCATCGGCAGCGTAGCAGACAGAGATGCGTTTATATCTTGTGAGAGCAGCTCGGTGAGGGTGTTAATGGGCCTCAGCACAGAGACAATGTCCTCCGCTGTCCTCCATTGGGCAGTTGTGAGATCCAGATCTCGGTCAGACTGGTGGGTGGTCCCGGGTTCTGAAAGCACAGCTGTAACCGGACATCTCTGTTCCAGAAGACGCTCCAGCATTGAATAAGTGGAGTTCCATCGTGTGGACACATCTTGTATCAGTTTGTGTTCAGCCACATTCTGTTGCTTCTGTTTCAAAGTGAGAGCTGCTGTTGCCTTGGCACTTTTTTTGAAGTGTTCCACAAGGCGTCTGGCAGCAGCAATCACTCGGCAGATGGGATCTAATTTAACAGCCGCGTTTATGCACAACTGCAAGGTGTGCCCCGCACAACGAATTCCCTGGACATTACCCCAGGACGGGTTTTGAGATAGCTGTTTAGCGCACAACACCATATTAGCGGCATTGTCGTGTACCACAGCGACCCTCTTTTCTGGCGGAATCCCAAACTCCAACATCACTTCGCTGAGTCGCTCTGCTATGTTGGTAGCTGTGTGGCTCACCTCCAGCACTTTAGTCTCCAACACGAATGAATGTAATTGCCATTTTTGGGAAATAAAGTGTGCCGTCAGTCATGTAACCATCCATTTGGTTGGAGGTCCATGTGTCAGTAGTGAAGCTGACTGCTGTGCAGGCTTTAAGTTTCTCCAAAAGTACCTGTTTGGTCGTGTTATATTTGTTTTTAATGGCGTGCATTACGGTGTCACGTTTGGGTACAGTGTAACCCAGTTCGATGAACTTCATCATCTGTTTGAACCCTTCCCCCTCGACAATGTTTACAGGTCTCATGTCCAGTGCCACAAAATCTGCAATTTTGTCGGTGATGTCTCTCTTCCTTTTCTCGGAAAGAGGGGGCTTCAAAACGAGTGTTGTCTGAGAGTTTCAATGGCGGCTGCGAAGATGAAGTTGAGGTAGATGCGGTAGCCCTATCAACGTATAGTGGATGAGCCTATTGAGAGAAATGCACATTAATTTAAGTTTATACTAAGCCTAATAGCCCATAATATGACAATACATTTTATCTAACAGGCTTTTTATTAAGGCTAGAGCCGCAGAGCGTCCATCTTTTAATGGCTTGAACGGTACTTACATGTTTCAGGTGATAAGTCATGTTTGTAGATGATGAATGATAGGAGAATATTTGCTTGCAAAGTTTGCATATCACCTTCTTCGGGTTTTCTGTTACTTTTTCGAAATGCTCCCAAGCTCTTGATTTTACGCCTGACATGGTTAAAACTATCAGCTTATCTGACGTGAAAACAAGTGACTCACTGTCACCTCCTGTTTCCCGTTTTTTTTTTTTTTTCCCTCAATCTTTTTTTTTTTTTTCCGGCGACCAACGACCAATTAAATCTTGACCGACCAAAGACTCTTTGGCCGACTAACCTTTGGTCGACTAATCGGGGGGCAGCCCTAACGTGAACACACACGTTATGTTATGGTATATTTCTCTTCCAATAAATGTTCATTGAAGAAAACAGTATCAGTGTCTTATTTTATATTCATTACAGTGAATGCTGAACTTGATGGGCCCACCGGTGGGTCCGGACCATGACATGAAACACTGGCTTGCTTGTATCCAATCAATACATCCCTAATACCATTGGAACGGGAAGAATCTCAGCTACAACACTAACTAAATCATTTATATCTCCAGTAAACACAGCCTACATGGCAAGTATTTTTATAATATACAGTAATGAAAAATAAGCACTATCTTTGAACTTACTGCCAAAGATAATATGAAATTCACCCCTGGTGTCATTCTGTCTGTCATCCCTTGATCCTACTTGCTTTTACTGTTCAAATGAGATGTCAACCATCAAAATTGGATAAGGGGTTCCAGAGATATCACTGTGCAAAACCGGTCAATTTTGACCGAAAATAGCATGGGAAGGGGGGTATGACCTAACGCAAGACAAGGGTGAAGAGGGAAGGGGGAGTGGGGGTCAGAGGGCCTAGGTATAAAAGTCACGGCTCGCCACTGCTATAGAACAACCCGTTACATTCCCCAGAAATAAAAGGCTCCCTTGCTTTGTGCATTTAGACTTCTGCTAATGCAGAATGATCAGATTTTGTGTGACCAGACCACTTCTGAATGTTACTGTGCGATTGATTGTTTTGTGTAACTGTGATACGACATTCATGGGTCAGTTCTCTGATTTGGTAACCCTCTATTTGTGCTAAGTGGTTATATCACAAAAGTGAATCAAGAAATCAATTGAATGTTATTCTGTCATTGACACATGTTGCCTTTGTGGCTGCAAAGTTGCATAGTCTAGCTTCAAGTCTTTTCTCTACCCACTACAGTTTTAATTTATTAAACTTGCTAGTATCCATCACATTTCTGTGGACTATTAAACTCTGTGTTTCTATAGGTTGCCTCATTAAACTTCCATTTAAAGGTGGAAGAGGAATTGGACACTAGACTTAATTAAACTGTTCAGAGAGACATGAAGCTAGTCTGATGAACACAGCATGATGTCGTCTTGTTGCTCTGATCGACAGGTCCCTTCATCGACAGCATCGCCGGGGTCCCAGAGGAGTTTCGCCATGTGGTGTGGACCCTCGGCATGAGGAGACTAGCTGTGCTGGTGGGACGGGCGCTGAGATTCGGAGAGTCTGTCCTGCTGGTGGGAGACACCGGGTGAGATTCTAATCTTTGTGACCTTCAGAAGATTAGGGTAAAAGGGTTCTGGAGAGCTTTATCCCTGGCTCTATGGAGGGATAGGGGGACCAGACTATGGACATGTTTTTTACTTTGCTATTAACTGACCTATGCCCTAGCTCCAAGTTGTGATGACACTAGTGACTAATGACTAAACATTCCCATCAGCCTCAGCTCTACTTTGTGTTAATTAGTAAACATTATGACATGTTAGCATACCGATGTTAGCAATTAGCGTTAAGCACTGCTTTCTCAGTAGAACCTCTCGGAGCAGCTACCATGGCAGTGTGGTCCTGACCTGTCAGTGAATGTTGCTGCACTTGCTGCTGTTATTATTATAATGTTAAGATTTGTTCCTGTCCCGTCACCAGATGTGGAAAGACAACTATCTGCCAGCTGTTTGCTGCTCTGTCTGCACAGAAGTTCTTCTCTGTCAACTGTCACCTCCACATGGAGACATCGGACTTCCTGGGAGGCCTGCGACCCGTCAGACATCAGGTACCTTTATATACACAGTCTATGGTACTTTCACACATGACAGTATTGATACATAAAGAAATCATGAAGGATATCATTATAATGATACAATTTAACATATTATGATATTTGTAGAAACATTTTTATTTGATTCATATCGTATATAAATAAAAACACGATTTATTTTTAACCTAATTAACATTACACTTTAATTTGAAAAAAATTGTCTCAACAGATACTTAGAGTAACGCATATCTTGCAACAAATAAATTCTATCTGGTTTAGGTTGTAGCAAGGACCAAACAAGCATCACGTGTTGCACTACTGTATTTTAACCCTATGATTTTAATATAATGTGGTGTGATATTTTGCAGGACACCCAAATATACCAAAGGTTGAACATTAGATTAGTTGCCTGGCAGTTGGTATTACAGCCAGTGCATGAATGTTTTTGTGGAAAGATCTTTTGTCATGATTTATCATCCTCCCTGTGCGTGTGTCTGTGTGTAGACTGATGGGGAGGACTGCAGGCTGTTCCAGTGGAATGATGGGCCCCTGGTGCTGGCCATGAAGGAGGGGGGGGTGTTCCTCATGGATGAGATCTCCCTGGCAGACGACTCAGTGCTGGAGAGACTCAACAGGTACACACACACACACTCACACTCACACTCACACTCACACTCACACTCACACTCACACTCACACTCACACTCACACTCACACTCACACACACACACACACACTCACACACACACACACACACACAGACTTTAACTTTGTAAGTACTAACCCCTCCTGTAGAGGGTGGGGCACAGGTAATCTACATCACATTGTTTGAAGGTGGAGTTAGCAGCAGAACAAAAGTCTATCTGCACAGTTCGGATGTGATGGTCAAACTGTCATTATAGGGCTAACCTCCTTTAGTCTAATGAAAGATAACATTTGTATCTTTGTTCTAAACATGCTGTTCTACATGATGTCGGGAATCTGTCAGACCAGATTCACACATATCAACCGCTTCAATTTCAGTACCTGTATGTGTGGCACGAAGTTGCATAGTAAAATGCATTGTGACTAATGAGCATTACAAGAATAAGATCGGTCAGATATCGGATATCTAAAAAAACTTTTTAGGCAGACTGTAATCTAGACATGTTTGACTTTGAGTAAAAACAAGGAAAGAAGCAGCGCTGTAGTCTGGGGGTAGTCTCTATCGTCATATCACAGTAGGGCGAATAAGCTGTTCTCAGTGCAGATGGCCTGTGTTCTATTAGACATTGATGGTAAAATGTTGCAAAAAAAAAAATAGAACTGCAACAAACTTGGCAAGAACTGTGTTCTAAAACACACCTTCTCTTTCCCTTTCAATCAATAAGGACACCTTGTGATGACAGTTAGTAAAACATATGTGCAACAAGTGGTACTGTTACGAGACTTTTAAGAGTATACTGCCACAAATTATACTTTTGCTACACTTGGAATGACATTTTGAGACACAACCACATGCAGGTGAATAACAGATGTGGCTGGCCCTTGACAGTGTGTGTTTCCTCTCAGTGTCTTAGAGACAGAGAAGTCCCTGGTGCTGGCGGAAAAGGGCAGCGGAGATAATGATGACGTGGAGCTGATCAGAGCAGCTGCAGCTTTCCGTCTGGTGGCCACCATGAATCCTGGAGGAGACTTTGGCAAGAAGGAGGTAGATACAAAAAAAAAAAAAGAATAATGTTGCTGTGTTGCATTTGCCTGTTATTGATTCTACTAAAAATGTAAATACAATGTTTTTCCCAAAATGCTCTTCAACCTTTGTGTTGTCTTTCTATCAGATGTGCAACTGTTTCCTGGTTTGAGTGTGTATAAAGCATGTAGTATAAATCATAACTCAAATCTTGGTTACAACTTTTCAGCCAACTTCATATAATAGTAAATTAACCCTCATTTACAGATACAATTAAATGTTATTTTTGAGTTAAAAAAAAAAGGTCCAACATTTAAAAATGTCTAAATGTGCTTTTACCTGTATGAAGGCATAGTATAACTCTTGTGCTTGTTTGTTTTGGCCAGCTCTCTCCTGCCCTAAGGAACCGTTTCACAGAGATCTGGTGTCCTCAGAGCAACAGCCGCAGTGACCTGGTTCAGATCATCCAGCACAACCTGCGCTCAGGCCTCTCCATCGATGGTAAACTAGCTTAGAGACGAAGTTGCTGAAACAAGTCTTAGTTACATCCAGTCAGTCCTAGTTACAGCATAGCAAACGATTGATGTGTGAAAACATAGAAGAAAGCCAATTGAAAGTGTTCCTGATGTTGTTCCTTTGTCTGGCGCAGGCGGCGATATCGCGGAGCTGATGCTGGACTTCATCGAGTGGCTGACTCAGCAGGACTTCGGCCGGCGCTGCATCCTGAGTGTCAGAGACATCCTGTCCTGGGTGTACTTCCTGAACGTTGTGTGTGAGCGGGACGAGGACGGCTTCATGACCATGGGAGCCCTGGAAGAGGAAGAGGAGACAGAGTGGGACCTCAGACTGGACACCGTGACCGCCTTCATCCACGCAGCATGTCTGGTGTACATCGACGGCATTGGCTCTGGTGAGCTGATGGATTATTATTTTCACCGAGAAAGATTCTCTCCAAGGAGGTGTTGATTGTTATCTGAGGGTCCCTCTTCTTGCAGGAACCACGGTGTCCTCTGCAGACAACGCCTTCCTGGCTCGCCGAATGTGCCTGGGCTTCCTGCAGCAGCGGCTGAGCAGCATGACCAAACTAGACCAGGAGGTGCTGGACGCCCTGAGGGTGTACGACAGCGGCCTGCCGCGGCAACCCCAGTGGGGGGAAGACTTCTTTGGCATCGACCCCTTCTACATTGCTTTAGGTTTGAACGCTCCAGATTTATAACATTCTATATCATGGCTCCTTGAGTTTTTGTTCAAATGTTTTATAATATGCTTTATAGTAGGCTGTAGTCTTATGTGACCTAGAAAAAGCATAGTCATATATATATATATATATATATATATATATATATATATATATATATATATATATATATATATATATATATATATATATATATATATATATCAGTGATGCAAATTAGTCGCTTTTCGGCGCCTCCCGCTTTTTTAACGCTGCTTTGGGTGACTTGTGTAATTCGTGGAGAATCGAAGAGTTTTCGTTTTCAAAAAAGAAGAAGAAATCTAGACCGCAAAAATAATTAAACAAGCGATTGCCTGTTTTTCCTGGCCAAGGACAGGTTCCTTGAACACAACACGAGCGTAACGTGTCTTCACGTGGTTATGTGTCGTCTGAAAGGAGTGTAGACTACACTAGAGTGCTTACGGAGAGCAGCGGAACGCCGCTCCAGCTCTTCAAATATTGCAGTAGCCATAAGGAGCCGTACACATGCCGCAGTGTTTGCGAGGCTGTGTCTTTAGTTGTAAGCACAGTGGCGATCTGTTGTTATTAGCATCTGGTTAGCTAGCTATGCTCAAGAATTTAAAGAGCTTTTCTACAACCAGGTGGAAGAGAGCTCTCTCCTGAGAGGCTCAAATAACCTCAGCTCAGTGAGGTTAAGGCACACCTTGATATGATCATTATAGTTATTAATGAGACATTAGAGACTAAATGAAAAACAGGTATAAAATACTATGACAGTAACAGAAAAGTTGTTAAAAATAACAAGAATAGAGTTTAAAAAGGGAGTTATTTGTAATATATCCAAAAAGAAAAATCTGCTTACAGTTCTGTTTCATATGGGTGTTGAGAGATGTACCCATAGATCTCCTCATGTTGCTCTCAAAGTGCACCAGATTGATGCTTTTAACTTCAATATTTAAAAAAAAATCTTCCCGGGGGAGCATGCCCCCGGACCCCCCTAGAGGAGGTTAGGTCCCCCCCACTTAAATCATATTCACATGGATAGGATACTAAATACATTTGCACACATCTTGTGTCCATACCTTTCTGCTTTGGTGGTCATGCCACACCGTGCACGTGCATGCATGCGCGAGTCATGGTAAGATATCTGGATTAAGAGGTTGCTTTTTCTTTGCACAGCATGAAAGAAAGGCCAAATGAATGGGCTGTGATTTTAGTTTTTTTAAGCAGAGGTTGAGTTCAATAATTTGTACGACCCTCGGAGGATGTTTTAAAAATTGAAAGGAAAAAGGTTCCCCACCCCTGCTGTAAATAATAATAAAAACCCTTGATTTATAACTTAACATCTCTGTCTCCTATTGATCTGAGTATATTATAAAGAATAGCCAGTTAATTGAAGCATTATAGCACAGGCCTTTGTCAGATGGTATATTACGCTGTTTTTTTCCTGCTTCGAATAGTTCTCTCTTTTTTCACCATACCTGTGTTTGCATCACTGATATATATACTGTATATATATATATGTATGTCGGGATTGTATCTGAAATGTATAAAAAGCCGACCATACATTTGCAATGGCCAGATTAAGAGACATGGTAAATGAAATGACGTCATCTGCATAGAAGATGCACGTTACAATTTGGGATGTCACTGATCCCTAGATACAGTTGTTATAAAAATATGGTGAATAAAGAAAGGAGAAGAAAGCAGTTCACCTATACTAACTGAGACTTGAGTTTTAACTGTTAGAAACTACGTCTATTTATCTACTCCAATTGTACATTCCAATAAAATCCCATGACCGACCGACTCCACTGCTTTAGATAAGTCTATGATGAGTGCAGCCCAGTGTTGTTTATTATCTAAGGCTTCAATAATATTACTACTCATAATGGATCTTGTGTTGTTGTGCTATGACTTGATCTAAATCCCGACTGCTGCTGTAATCTGATGCAAAATGAACTTCTTTAATAATCAAATACCCTGCCCTAAAATTGTCCATAAATAGTTATATAAATATAACAAAAACATTTTTTAAATGAATTACCCACCGTAGCTTTAAATCATTTTTGTAGGTCCTAACTAGTGATACTCTTGGCCTGCTGGTTATAGTAAGTTAGTGCGCCTTTGGTTCCAAGCTGCATTGGGTGTCTGAGACCCGGTATACATGCTTTAGGTCTAGTTCGATAAAGAAATTGTTTAAGATTTGAGACTGATTACAAAGAGTGTAACTTAATAAACTGGTTCAGTTGAGTTTCTCTTCAGGTTCTTGAATCAAAGACCTCTTTACACTTCCTGTCCCTCCAGGCCCTCAGACGGAGAGCCGGGACCTGCCGGACTACGCCATGGCAGCTGGCACCACGGCGGTGAACGCTCAGAGGCTCCTGCGGGCTCTGAAGCTGCAGAGGCCCGTGCTGCTGGAGGGCTCCCCCGGAGTGGGGAAGACCAGCCTGGTGGCAGCGCTGGCTAAAGCCTCAGGGAACCATCTGGTCAGAATCAACCTGTCGGAGCAGACGGTGAGACTTCATTAAACAATGCTCCCCTTGGAGCTCCGGATCTTTTAATACTTCCTGACTCTGATGCTATTGACTGATGGTTTGCTCTCTGGCAGGATGTTACAGATTTGTTTGGGACAGATCTCCCTGTGGAGGGAGGAAAGGGGGGAGAGTTTGCGTGGCGCGATGGCCCCCTGCTGGCTGCTCTGAAGGCTGGACACTGGGTGGTCCTGGACGAGGTAAGCACAATGTTTTTCATTTAATTTCGTTAAACGACCTCCATTTTTAATTACTAACTATAGCGACAGCAGGAAACTAACAAAGTTACTGAGAAGCTGAGGCCGGGCCTGTTTGATATTGTATGACACTCTAAAAAAAGAGTACTTGCTGAGATCAAAACTCTTTTGAATAATAATGTAGTTTAATGGACAAAACGTGGTGATCAGACATAGATATTGTAATAATAATAATCAAAGCAATCACAAATCTTGCGGTCAACAAAAAGCATAACGGCCCTGTGTCACCCTCTCTTCCACACACACACCTCACGCAGGTGAACAGGATTATACTGAGTGCCGCCCATATCCATGTGACCCAAGCCGACCAATCAATAGTGATCAAAAAAATATCTTATATTAAACAAAACGCATTACTATACACGTTTCATGGCTCCTACAATAACCTTAATTAAACAACCTGTAATGCGTTGATATAATCTGGGATTTTAAACTGACTGGACTTGTTGTCATGGTGACAGCTGAACCTGGCCTCCCAGTCGGTGTTGGAGGGTCTGAACGCCTGCTTCGACCACCGAGCAGAGATCTACATCCCTGAGCTGGGCATGAGCTTCCAGGTTCAGCCGGAGAAGACCAAGATCTTCGGCTGCCAGAACCCCTTCACTCAGGGGGGGGGGCGGAAGGGGCTGCCCAAGTCCTTCCTCAACAGATTCACCCAGGTGAGGAGCAGCGGGATTCATACACATTTTTTAAGATAGTTCAAAATGATTATCGATTGCAGTTTTTAATTTTGTTTAATTATTTTTCTTATTTTCTTGTCTATTAATATATTTGGGGATTTTGTAAATTGATATCTTGGTAATTTAATAAAAAGTGCATGCCTTTTAAATTAAATGTCTTTTTTTTTATTTAACCTTTTTTCCAATTGCTCATGATAAAATCTTTCTCTTTGGTTAATACATATTTTACAGTAGAAATCATTTTAGTTATTTTTTAAGCAAATATTCTCTGGTTGCAGATTTATATTTGAACGTGCATTTCTATGTAATACACCATTGTTTGTCGCCTTGACATTTCACAGACTAAACCTTTAATTTAGAAACATTTACATATCACTTAAGATCTCTGAGATTACATCTGCCTTCCCCCTGTGTCCTAGGTGTTTGTGGACCAACTCACAAGCAAAGACATGGAGTTCATCGGAGACTCCATCTTCACCAGCATCGATAAGGAGATCATAGCTAAGATGGTGGAGTTCAGTAACAGGGTGAGTTCCTCTCTGTCTGCTGTGAGAAGATATGACCTGCGAGGCGAGCATCAGGCCAAGTTTTACAAGTGAGGTTTTCTTTCTGCATTTCAGCTGGTCCAGGAGGTGTGTGTGGAGCGGCGCTGGGGTCAGAAGGGAAGTCCCTGGGAGTTCAACCTGCGCGACTTGTTCCGCTGGTGTGAGCTGATGCAGGCCGACCAGTCTCCAGGGTTCTTCAACCCCGGGCAGCATGTAGCCCTGGTGTTTGCTGACAGGATGAGAGCGGAGGCTGACAAGGCTCAGGTACACTGCTGCTCCAAGCTGCACCACAAACATAATCAGTACATTCATATAGGCAACTAGAAAATGCATTTCCTGCTGAAAATGCGTGTGAATGCTGTAAACTGTGAACATTTGTTGCTGAATTTAGCTGAAAATGCAGAAAAAGCTGAATATGTTATTAGTTGAATGGTCTCTGTAGCTGCTTTTAGCTACAGAAACCAAGTAAGTGTGTTGCTGAACTTAGTGGAGAAATGCAGAAAAGTGAAATGATTTGAATCAAAATTGTTACAGCTCAAATGCATTGCAATGACTTTGTTGAAAACTTGAAAGTGAAATGTTGAACTGGAAGAGTAGGAAAAATAGTGAAGAAGCTAAATATTTAAAAGAAAAGGTTTAAAAAAGGTATAAACAACAAAATGTATAGCCTCAATGTTCTGAAATAGCTGAATAATGTAATAGTTGAATGGTTTCTGTATCTGAAAGTAGGCTGAAGGAGTTAGATATTAAATTTAAGTAGTAGTGAATGAATGTGTATTAAGAAGAGAAAAGAAAGTAAAAACGCTTTGAAAAGCAGCAGAATATTTTAACTGCAAACTTTTGAACTAACTTGATGGCAGTGATCTGTCGCCATGGCAACGGCATTTGATGAAACCCCATAATACGCTTAGATGTGTTGATGGCTGCATCGTTACCAAACCTGTGATGTTTTGGGCCGTTTGGAGCATTTTCACTGAAGTTATGAGAAAACTGTGTTTCATGGCGAGCTTTGTGTTGCCATGGCAACGGCATTTGAAGAAATCTCAAAACTGTCCCGTATATGTCTTCATGGCTGGACTGTTAGCAAACATGTGAAGTTTGAGCACTTTTTGAACATTTTCATAGGAGTTTTAGCAATATCTTGTTTTCTAGCGAGGGATGCGTTGCCATGGCAACAGCTTTTGAGGAAGACTCACGATTGGCACATAGACATGTTGAGGGCTGGACCATTATCTGAAGTCTGGTGCTGTTTTGACCCTTTTCATATGCGTTTAGACAACATCGTGTTTTTTGGCGAGTGATGCGTTTCCATGGAAACAGCTTTGGGTGAGATCTCAGATTTGGCGTAAAGCTGTTGAGGCATGGAGAGGTGATATACAGGTGAATATTGGGGAACGATCGGACCGTGTCCATTGGAGTTACAGCGACATCGTGTTTTATGGCGAGGGATGCGTTGCCATAGTAACACCACATTACGTAACATCAGATTTAATGTAGAGCTGTTCAGGGCCACAGTGTTAACCATCATGTGATGTTTGGTGGCGTTCTGAGCATGTCCGTTGGAGTTATGACATCATCGTGTTCCATGACACAGGTGTTTATGTTTGAGTTAACAATGTTACGAAACACCTGTGCTTGAGCCCAGAGATCAAAGGTTTCCATGGTGATGTGCAGTAATCAGTGAGAGGAGAGCCTTTCCATTGATCTGAATGAGAGATAAACCTCTGACATGTGAAAGTTTTGTTGAAGAACCGTAGCAGATATCGGTGAAATTTCAACGTGTGAAGCGTCTCAGGACCCCGACGAGCGTCTGAGTGTGCTTTTTGTGCACTTTCGGGTCCATAATGTGGCCTTTTTGGCAGATGTACTAAAGGTGTGCAGCTGCTGAAGGTCTTGTGATCATTTTGAAGTTGGAATGAAGTCTCTAGCTGAAAGTATATGGAAGGAGTAGCATTTGGCGCATTGTGTAGTTAAAAGAGGATTTGAAGAGTCGTCCCAGACACCCATTATGAAATCGAAAATGTACCTAAACGTTGATAAGTCAAAAAGTGTAAAAGATATAAAAAATTTGAATACGATTTCAATAGCTGAATGTCTTGTGATCATTTTAAAGTTGGAATGAAGTCTCTAGCTGAAAGTATGTGGAAGGAGTAGCATTTGGCACACGGTGTAGTTAAAAGAGGATTTGAAGGTTCCTCCCATTGAGTTTCGTGTTAAAAAAAGAGTTTAAAAAGCTGAATATTTCAAAAAGTATCAAATATTTTGAAAAAGTTGAAAGTTTCCCATCATGTGCTGAAAAGGCTGAATAGTTTGATATTTGAATGGTTTCTGTAGCTGAAAGTAGGCTGAAGTTATTTGACGGCAAAATATTGGTTGAAATAAGAAGATGAAGAGGAAGAATAAAGATTTGAAGAACTATAGTGGAATGCTGTTGCACAGCATTTGCACTAATTATAAGTAGTTGAATAGAGTGGTGCAGTGACGCGTCCTAAAACCCGAAAGTACGCTTTTTCTGGTTCCCTCGACAAAAAAGCAATGCAATTTCTCCATAGGATTTTGTAAAATAGCTCGAAATAAGGTCTGTGGTTGACACACATTTAAGATACGGATCACGTTTTCTTCAGTCGGATAATCTCCACATGTCTACCCTACCTTTATAATTTTCGAATCATAAATCTAATCGATAGATTTATGAATTGAAAATGATAAAAACTTACTTCCGGGTTTTAGGACGCGTCACTGCACCACTCTATTGGGTTTTCAAACAATCATGTTTAATGAATTAGTGTCTGTTGTACTTGAGATACTTCCTTGTTTTCTTTTGTGTTTTGTTCCAGTTGTTTTTATACTTTTAATGGTGATACTGTTGCACTTTTGAAAACACTATGAAACAAAGACGATCTTTTACAAAAACCTATGATAGTTGTTTGGGACGTGTGTTTGTTGTCTTGCCATCTAAGTAAAGAGAGCAGGACATTTCAGACTCAGGCATAACATAACCAGTCTTTTGGTTGTCAAAGTAAAGGGTGCTGGCCAATTGAACTGACCATATCTGATCCTGGTTTGAAGGTCTGGGAAAAATACATCTACAGGTCCCTCAGAACAAGGCAGTCGGAAATGTATTTGGTTTGAACGTAATGGGTGGTAATCCTCAATATATGGAGCTGTTTCAGAAAAGAGACTCCCTTCTGTCCTCCTCTTGGGAGTTTGTGTTTATGATTTTTTTAACGCTGAGGTTTAATACCAAAATGCATACTTTTAACTCTAGTTTGAGTAGTTCATTACACCAAGGGGATTGTTCTTCCTATTCGGGCAGCACCATTGCCGGTGCAGAGTAGTTCAACTGCTTATCATGCAAAGATTACACCCTCTAACTTCAGTGCATTCAGTCGCCAACCTCACTATTCCTTCTCTTGTTACTCACCTCTTTGTAAAGTGTTTTCCACTGTTCATTCTGTGAACCCCTGCCGTCCGACAGGTTCTGTCGGTGTTCAGGAAGGTGTTCGGGGAGGACTCTGAGCCGTACAGCGGCTCCCGGCAGTTCCACATCACTCCTCTCAACCTGCAGGTTCGTCAGGACTACTAAACCTCTGTCTGGTGTTGTAGAAATCTAAATGATGAGGAGAAGTTAATGTTTTTTATCCCATGGATTGCTCCTACAGGTGGGCTTCTCCGTCCTGCAGCGCATTGGCGGGGCCCCTGTGGCCCTGGATCCCCCCCTGTCCATCACACACCAGGTGCTGCGGCCCCTGGAGTCCCTGATGAAGTGTGTGGAGATGGGCTGGATGACCATACTGGTGGGCCCCACAGCCAGCGGGAAGACCAGCCTGGCCCGCCTGCTGGCTCTGCTGACGGGACACCGCCTCAGGGTGCTGGCCATGAACAGCGCCATGGACACCACGGAGCTGCTGGGGGGGTTCGAACAGGTAGTGGCACCTCAGATCTCTAGTGTAACCAGCCTCTTTCTGTCTCGAAACATCACACTACATCTCTCTGTACTAAATTATGATTTTGGACATTTAACATATTAGATATACTAACATTCTCTCTAACCATAGTACACAATATGCAAATATAGCAAACATATCAGAGTGTATAAATGATAATTAAAAAAATATATGTAGCTTAAAATCAAATAAATGGCAAAACGAATAGTTAGAAAGGACAAAGACTTTAACTTAATTCCCATACATTTAAATCATAGGAATGGATCAGCTAACATTCCTCACAATGGTTCATTCATATGGACAAACATTTCCTAATTTAAGTGCCTCTTCAATGTCTACATTTTCAGTTTTTATCACTCTGCACCTTTTCTTCGTCCCAGGTTGATATCATGCGGCCATGGCAACAAGTTCTGGAGAGCGTGGACTACATAGTTGCTAATGTAATAAGGCGTGGCCTGATGTCGCTGGATGTGGGAATCCAGGACACGGAGTTCCTGCTGCAGACCTGGGGTCTGTTCTGCCACTGGCTGAAGGAGGAGAGGCAGCAGAGGACGGGGGGGACCATCAACTCAGAGGCTCTGAACAAGCTGGAGGTCATCATCCTGCTGCTGCAGAAACTCAACACAAAGCTCAAAGTTTTCACTGGTAATGGCCCAGCAGTGTCTGACAGCTGAATACTGCCTGATGGGACGATCAGGAGTATGGTCCCACTGCTGTAACACGCCTGTGTTTCTCCTCCAGACATGTCCAAACTGCAGCTGGACTTCACGCTGCTGAAGGAGCGCCTGGCTCAGCTGGAGGACGGCTGGACCAACGGAGGCTTCGAGTGGCTCGACGGGATGCTGGTCCAGGCCCTTCAGGCTGGGGACTGGCTGCTCATGGACAACGTCAACTTCTGCAGGTGAGAGAAAGTGATTTGGGTTCTTGTTGACCTATTTGTAAAATAGTTTGTTTAGTTGCAATTTGGCCTTTACATGGTGTGTATATATAAGACATGGCCTCAACCCTGGGCTGGGTTAAAAGATCCTCATTAAAAACTCAGGGTCTGAGAGCTTTGCAGAAGATGTTTTAGAAAATATCATAATTTTGATACCGGCTTCAAGAAAAAACAAACTAAAGCTTGTTGCACATATTTACAGAAAGTAATGCAGATGTGGGGAGCAAAGGAATTGAAGTCCCGAACAGTGTGAGATAGTTATTGGAAATGAGCTGTAGATAAAGCAAAGTATATCAACATATTTAGCTCATTGCACTGACCATGTGTTCTTGTTAGTGCCTCCGTCCTGGATCGCCTCAATGCTCTGCTGGAGCCCGGTGGATCTCTCACCATCAACGAACGGGGCGTCATAGACGGGAAGACCCCCAAAATCACACCTCATCCTAACTTCAGGTAGCATGCAATATTGTTCACTTCTTTTATTGAAGTTGTTGAAAAGTTTGTCCTTGTTCAGCTGATGTTCGGGCGTTGCAGGTTGTTCCTCACCATGGATCCTGTTCATGGGGAGCTCTCCAGAGCCATGAGGAACAGAGGGGTGGAGATATACATCCCAGGGGAACATGAGGGGGTCTGCTGGGACACACTGGACCTGAAGACCTTGCTTCACACTGCGGGGGTGACCGGGGACTGTGTGTGTGATCTGCTAATAGGAATACATAAAAGTATCAAAACCGCCATTTGGGGTAAGCATTGATAACAACAACACAAAGAAATGCTGCATGTCAGTCAGTCAGTCAGTCAGTCAGTTTGCAGAGGACTTTATTGAAAATGTTCACTTATTAATCATAAAAAAAAGAAAGAGCAAGATAGAAAGCAGATACACATCAGGGCACAATATAAATATATAATAAAATAAAAATTATACAAAGGTTACTGTGGTGTTCTCCCCTTCGAGGAAGGATAAAAAGCTTCACCAAATCCCATCAAAGGTAGAATATGCAGCCTTAAGCATAAGGGTGATTTTCTGAAGAGCAAGGGAATTTGATAGCCCTCCAAGCCAGACCTGCAAGCTCGGTTAGGTTCAAGGCTTTTATTGGTCATGCGTACATAGCTACAGTGTAGTTATGATCTTAGGTCACAGGCTCCTCCAACAGTGCAACAGAAAAAAAACTAAAAGAATTGTGCAAGTAAATACAAAAAGTGAAATAGTGGAATAGTGCAGGGAACTGATCTCCAGGACTTCAGTCTCAGAGAAAATGTAAACGATGTGCTTCCATCCTTCAGATTCCCCGGCCTCCTCAGTGGCCTCCCTCCTCCATGCGGCCTCCCTGCTGTCCTGCCAGCTGCAGAGAGGCGTGGATCTACCCAGCGCCCTGCAGCATGCCTGTGGAGAGGCCTACTCTCAGTGCCAGCGCACCAACACCAACCAAAAGGTATGGACACCCCCTTTTCAATGCATGATCCCAACTGTCTCAATGTGGTAATGCCCTCATACCCGTGGTGTCCACCAGACATCTAACTTGTTACCCCTTTTGTTTTCTTTCTCTCTTTGGGTCACATTTCTCTGAGATTTGCATTTATATTCCTCCTCTATGCTGGTGGCACATAACAGTGTGACCTATCAAATAAAAGACAGTGTAAATACTTGATATATTTGGTGATATTGTCAATGATGAGGCCCAAAGTTAGACTACATTTACATTTGTTATAACCTTAAATTATTGCTGGAGCATCACAAGCCAAAGTCTGCAATTTCAATTTGATTAATCATTTTGGTGCTTGACATGGTTTCTGGTAACTAACCAATCAGATTCCCAAAACATTTGCTGTGACTATTCATGGTCCACCCAAGCATACATTTGTAACCTTTCCTCCAGCATAAAGACATTTAGTTAGAACATATAATAGGAGTAAAACATTGATGCATTATTTCCTTCCAGCAAGCCCAGCTGCTGATAGAGCAGCAGCTGGCCATCCTGGACACAGAGGACTGGGGGAGTGGGCTCCTGTGTGCGGGGGTCTGGCCCGACGGCTTCCCCTCCGCCCTCCTCTCCACCGAGGACTCCTGCTTCTCCGCTGTCCTCCGAGACGGACAGGTCCTCTCATTCTGCCTGAACACCCTCAGCCTGCAGGGCAAACGGTGAGGAGAGTATTGAGAGCCATCCCAGAAATATACAACACATTATATACACTGTGTGTATTTATCCAGGTGTTAAAGGAACATCAGATGTACCTACTATTAAAATACAGCACCCGTAGTGGCAATTTAAATGTAGAATTCAGGAGAAAAATTGTATAGTGTATGTGCTTAGTAAAGTGTTGCTTTATTTTAAGAAGCTGACAATACAGTCAGTATTAGTTCAAATGGATGATTTGTTGTCAGGGAAATGTATACAATTGAAATGTCAGCTGAAGTGTAAGTGCATGATGTCACATGAGATCTGAAATTCTTTGCAGTGAAGGTCTAACTGTAAGCATTACAAGATAAAGTACTGTATGTGTTTACTATGGTGTAACTGCTGAACATTGTCTAACTGCCAGTTAAAGTGGAGTACAATAAGAGTTCAAATACAAGGCAGATATGTTGTAGACTTTAAACCCTGGCAAATTGACTCATTGCTGTTGTCCACAGGAGCCGCCCCCTGAGCCTGAGTGACCTGCGCAGGGCCCTGCAGGGCAGCGGGGTCCATGAAGGCCTGAGTTTCTCCGGGGGGGTGGTGGATCTGGCAGAGGGAGACGCTCTTCGGCTGATCCCCACCGCAGTGAGGCTGCTCACTGAGAGGGCCTCTCACGGGGACTGGATCCTCCGCAGCAGCTGGCTCTCACACCTTGGGAAGAGCTACAAGCAGGCCCCTGGTCTGTAACTCACACACTGGCCAGAATATTTGGAAAGATGTCAACATTCATGTTTCATTTAAAATGTCATATATAAGAGACAATGACATCACAGGACATCTTAGGGATGTGTTTAACAGTTTTATTTTGTAACCACACTACCTCGCAGAAATGAAAATGATAGTTTTCTTTAGTGTTCAGCACTATCCAGTACTGTGGATCCTGAAACCTTGTGCTTGTTTATCTTCCAGACTCAGCTCTGGTGCAGGTGGAGGCAGGGAACCGGGCCCTGAAGGCGGTGTTCGGGGGCAAACTGGCTGCCAAGGGCAAGTCCCTGACTCAGCTGCTGCAGCCCCACAGCACAGGTACACACTTTGGTTGGCTTGTTCTTCCATAAAAAAGTCATTTTGTAATCCATGACTAGAATATGCAAAGCACATCCTGCACATATGATTATATATGCTTTCTGTATACATAAAAAAGAAGGCACTGCTCAATACCATTTGTTCCTGTCTGATACACATACTGCAAATTAATTAACTGACAATACGATACAAATCAGATTTTCTTTCTCAAAAACTAAAAACAAAATAGCTTTTAATAATTCAAGTGTTTGGATGCACTTTGCTTAACCTTGCCATCTGTAAATATCATGCTCAGAAGGCATAGCTTGCCTAAAACATGACACTGTTACTTCTTCTTACAGCACCAGAGGTTTACAGAACCTTTAGCAGCGTTTTTGATCGGTCAACATTTTAGTTTACACTTTAATATTTAGAATAACAAATGAATAACAAATGAATTTTAAATCAACAATCATTGAGAATATCAAGATTTGTTCTCTCTGTTCCTGTTAGCTGTAGCTGTTTGCTATCCTTCAGGCAGGGGGCTCAAACTCAAGGCCCGGGGGCCAAATCCGGCTCGCGATTTCCTTTTATGTGGCCCTGCAAGAGCTTGCAAAGAATATAATAAGTTTATTATACGATTACATGCCACTTTACAGAAGCAGGTTGCCCATAAACTACATGTCCCACAATGCATCTTGTTTTGTGACCTGCGCACTGGAGAGACTTGCAAATATTTGCCCTGGACTTCTGCTTTCAGACGTAGTTAATTACTAAGTTATTATCCTATCCGATAATAATCCAATTCAGAGGCAATAATGTTATATATAATACATTATTTTATATATATATTATATATTTATATAGTTACAACCGGCCCTTTGAGTGCAACCTTTATGCAAATGTGGCCCGCGATGAAATTGAGTTTGACACCCCTGCTTCAGCGCCTTATCCTTACAGCAAAACCTAAAGATCATGTGACCTGAAATAGAAGTTCATGATTTTCAGTCATTCTTGGTCAAAACTGACGATGATTTCAGTGCATGATATTCTCTGCTCTTTATCAGATATTTGACCCATGTTACTCCATACTGCTGCCACCATCATGGAATCTGACCACTGTCTGTTGCTTTGCAGATGAATACAGGAATCTTGTGGACATGCGATGGAACAAGCAGTACCTGGACATTTTAGCCAACAAGTGCAACTTTGAGGACGAGGAACGATACACAGAGTTCCTTGAGGCCCTGAACGCAGTCGCCAACAGGTACTGCAACATGTGGCCCGTTAACTTTATCCTGCTGCTCATGTATATACATATATTTGTATTCCTGGGCCACTCCTCCCCGCTGCATTGTATACTAGAATACTACTACTGCTCCTAATAGTAACATGGTTTAAATGCAGGAATTACAAGTCACTGTGTGTGCGGTGCTGTTTACATACGTGTAGCCATTAAAGAGGAATTTATATGAATCATCCATTTCCAAATGTCTAAAATGATTGGAAGAAAACACATTTCTATGACATTGGTTCTCCATGCAAAGTGTATTAAATGCATGAAAGTAAAAGATAAATCAAAATGATCTTCCAGCTGTTGGTCACGTCAAAGTGTTTTAAAAGAGGTTTGTGTTTGCAGGATTGTTCTGATGACGGACAGAGAGGAGAGGTCGGTCATCTGCACCTGTGCCATCAACCTGTCGGCTCAGAGCTCCGCCCTGAGGATTGCCACAGCCTTCAGTAAAGGTGAGCACCGCACCCTCAGCATCATAATGAACTGATAGAAATAATTTCAGATCTACATGAGCTGCAGTGCATGCAGCAGAGTATGGACTTCAGCCTGAGTTAACGCAACATATGTCCCCCCCCCCCTCTTTACAGGCACTGTGGACATCGGTCAGCTGCCCCACCCAGTGCTCATGCACCTGCGCACCTTCTTCGACCTGTGGGACTCCTTCACCCTGCAGGCGGTGCAGAGCGGACAGCCCTACATCTCAGATCACATCATGTTCGAGGTCAGAACCTTCATCGTGTTACTCTGTCTCTCGATAAGTAGAGCAGGTGGAGCAGAATGAACTGGAAGGAAACGTATTGCATAGCTCCACCACCCGGTACTATGAAGGTGGTGGAACTATGGAAGTAGGAAGGATATCATGAAGGAAATGCAGATCTCAGGGTTTCCGCTAGGATTTTTTCTTGCCAGTCAAATGTCCAGAAATAATTTATTTTACCGGACAAATTTGAAACATACCGGTCATGTTTCAATAATAAGAATAATAAGAGTTGTGTAGCAGAGTGTCCGTTAGCAGGTAATTACCGGACTAGGACCAGATATGCTGATGTTTAAAACGCAGTTCATGGGGCTCATTTTTATATTGCTTCAGTTTATAATTGTAACAGATCGAAAAGTTCAGATACATTTTTCAATAAATGATTCCACAAACAACAAACAGCATAATTATTACATTCAAAGAAACTACTTGTAGTAGATGAAGTACATTATTCAAAAGTTTACGTTAACTTTGAATAATAACACGGGAGAAACGGATCCTCTCTTTTCCTCACTCCCTCTCTCTCCTGACAGCCCGCAGCTCGCTAAACAGCGGGCGGGCCTTCAGGTGATCATTCAGAGCTACGTGTCTCGGTCTGACTCAGCAGCTGATCTCTGATCTCTCTCTCGCGTCCGGTTATACTTCACTCGCATTTATTTCCATTTCGATCAGTTCCAGCTCTCCTGATCGGTCTTTATAGAGAGCACCGATCAAACTATTAAGAGTGAATATCGGCCGATAATGATCGGCGGCCAATCGATCGGGGCATCCCTAATTATTACCGGACATTTTGACCGGCAGGTTTTGAATTTACCGTTTTTTTTAATACATTATATCAGCTAAAAACCGGTAATTACCGGGTAACGGAAACCCTGCCTCAGAGGTGAAACCATGATAAGCTCATGTCTGTCTCCCTGGTTTCAGATCCTGCAGCTGCTGCAGTGGCTGGACCGTTTCTGGGACGTGTGCAGCACGCTTCCGGCCGACTCTCAGGGCATCTCAGTGCTGTCTCTTCACTGGCAGTGGGTGCAGAAACACCTGATCCTCCGCCTGCCCCACCTGCTGCTGGGAGACGCCCACACCCTGCCAGAGTAAGACTTTTCTCTACACTGCATGGTGTAACTCGAAATTAGAGTTTGTTATTATTTAGTATTTCTTACATTCGGTTTAACCTTACAGACATTGTATGCTGTTAATATTGCGTATGACTGGAAGATGCTTGGTTTTCTAATGATATCTTTCTTGTGTTGAAGACAACATCTTACTTAAATAAAAGTTCAAAGTATGATCAGCAAAATGTAGTACTCATTGTGCAAAGAAGTTGCCTTTTAGTGTGTATATGATTATATTTATATATGTGAAATTTCGGAGTTGTATCGATGCACCCATATTGTTGAGGGGGGGGTTGTCTTTATTTGTTTGATGTTTTACAAGCATGTGTGAGGATGAAATGTAATGGCAACCATATTCATTAAAAATGTTCCCGTATATCTTTTTTATTTGTATTAGGGGTGCAACAACTAATCGACTTAATCGATTAAAATCGATGACCAAATTAGTTGCCAACTAATTCAGTCGTCGATTCGTTGGTGACGTCATCACATGTGTTTTACGCGCCGTTAAGCTCCAACGTTATTGGTCTTTTTATTGGTACTGGAGACATTTAAAAAATATATGTCATGTATTATTGCTACATAAGCATTATATCGCAGTCTTAGTGTCGCCAACTCGTTTCTAATATGCAAAAACACAAACAAATGCGTCTATGATGTATTTTCGATTGTTCCAACCCAGAAGAGAGATCTTTCTCTCCCCCGTCTGTGTGCGAGGGGGCGGGGCAGTTTACACACATGCAGCTGCTACATGCAGCAACACACTGCGGAGATGGCGGGGTGAACGCGCTCCGAGGTGTGGTTAAACTTTACCCGTCTCGATGTGGACAATGCTCGTTACCTAAAGTGCAATAAGAGTTTAGCATGTAAGGGCGGTAACACGAGCAATTTGTCTTAACATTTAGCAAAAGTGCACCACATTCAGACGGAGGAATGCACCGGGTTCGACTGTCTTTCTAGTAGCTCTGTAGCCCCATCCACGAGTAACGTTTCCACGTCAGGTGTTATGTATGCTAGCAGCAACACACAGAGTTAACTACATTATACAAACATGGGTTAATGATTAGAGGAAACTGAGTTATTTATTTTGTTAAAGTTTCAGCCATTCTGTTTACAGTCCTGTCATCACGATTTGTTAAAACACTGTTGTTTCTTTTGATCTGAAATTATATTTAATTTAAATAAAAAGCAATCTTCATTTTGTTCAAAATGTGTTTAGTTAATTTAATAATATATGTATTTTTGAATCAAGTATTCATCTTTATTGTCTTCATTGTTAGTTTCCACATGCCTAAAACAGCCTCAACCTAAATCTAAAAGTTGATGGCTAAATAAGAGCATTTGAGAAATTGTGCAAGGCATAGAGTAATAGTCGATTTAATCGATAGATTAATCGATAATCAAATTAGTCATTTGTTGCAGCCCTAATTTGTATTTTGTATCTATGTTCATTATTTGCTATTATCTCTTTGAATAATTTTTTGGATCAAGTTCATTTTTGGTTGTTGTTGAAATCTTGAATGCAATGTAATTCATCTCCTACTTATCCAGTAAATATAAGATTCTGCAGAAACATGTTCCACCCCCTCACATCTGACTGTTGTGTCCTCAGATGTCAGCAGGAGCTCCAGGCCGTGTCAGCAGCCATCCAGACGGTCCTCTCCACCCCGCTGTCTGTGGCCACGGCTCTGAAGGGCGTGCAGAAAACTTTAGGAAAACCTCTGCCATTCAAGGTCTGACACTCCATCATTTCTACTGTTAGAACTGACTCTTCATCAGCAGCTGTTTTCATGTTTACTGTCATTCCTATCGTCTCTGCTATCTTTGCTATATCCAACTTAAAAGAAGAAAGTGTTTTAAAAGCAGTGGTCTAAAGAAACTAAGTACATTAACTTAAGATACTGTACTCATGTACAATTTTAAGGGACTTTAGTTGAATATTTCCATTTTATGCTACTTTGTACCTCTACTGCACTACAATTCAGTTTTAATTTGTGTACTTTTACTCTACTACATGTATTTAATACCTTTTAGTTACTTTACAGATGTGGATGAATGATGTGAAATATAATCAGTGTTAAATCAGACTTTAGTTCCACCTGGAGTAAATTAATTAAAAGTCATTCAAACTAGCTGCACCTTTACCAGCTTTGAGAACACTTTCATGATCAATCATTATAAAACATATCATATATATTATTCTGAAATGGACCAATCTGCACAATGACTACTTTTACTGTCGCTACTTTAAGTATATTTTGATGCTAATACTTTTGAACTTTTACTTGAGTAACATTTTGAATGCAGGACTTTTACTGTAACAGAGTCTTTCTACACTTCTACTAAAGTACAAGATCTGAGTACTTCTCCCACCTCTGATTAAAAGCCATTTCAGTAATGTGTTTGTGACTCACTCAGATTATCTAAGTGACTCCTCTAACCGTGTCCATTTCCTGCTGCAGCTGGAGTCGGTGGCGGAGTGTGCGTCCCGGCTCAGGTTCCTGAGTAAAGCCCTGGATGTGAGTGACCTGAGGCTGGACGACAGCATTGCGCCCTGGAGGCAGGAACTGGTCCGATTGCACGGCGCCGGGCTGGGGCTGGACCTCAAGGAGAGTCTGCTGGAGGCCTGTGGGCTGGTGCTGCTGGCCAACAACCAGCTGGAC
This sequence comes from Notothenia rossii, assembly GCF_949606895.1. Taxonomy (NCBI): domain Eukaryota; kingdom Metazoa; phylum Chordata; class Actinopteri; order Perciformes; family Nototheniidae; genus Notothenia; species Notothenia rossii. The sequence goes on from NC_136906.1 coordinate 50,200,284, forward strand.
CCACACAAGTCTGGTGAGCCTGGGCCACAAATACCTTTTGGACACCTAGACCTAGGATGAACTGATTAGAACTGGTGTACAAAGTTTAAGGTCACTTAGACCTTTAGAAATGACAATTACTAATATGAGCTGATGACATATTAGACATTTTGTGTATGGATGTCACCTGCAAAACTAAAACTACACGGAAAGTTGTATTTACTTTTTGTGTGAGTTGGTAAAAACTGACACTGATAAGCCATTATCTAATGGCTATTAAGTTGGCATGCTCCAATCAGGATAAATTAATTTTGTCATATTGAACCACCCTCAGAAAAAAACATAACCTCTCTAGCGCCACTGCTGTTCAGGCTCCAATAACTCATAAATAATGCTAACGTTGTCTCTCCTTTCCATCACGGTTATATTTTGGGGGTGTACTAAACATTGCATTGTGAATCGAAAACTTATGGGGCAGAGGACATGTTGTCTTCTTCCTCTACGTCTAATAGTAGGGAAGATGCTCCGATCGCCAATTTTGGGGCTGATCGCCGGAATCAGTATCGGCCGATACCGATCGCCGATCCGATCGAGTGGGCGGGGCCTAAATGGAAGATTTAAACATCACTTTAAATCTTCCATTTAAAGTGCTGTTTAAAACTCAGTTAATGAGGCTCATTAGGCGCGTTCACATCAAGTACTTTTCCCACAAAGGTTCCTGAGAACTACGATTTAGTTGCGTTCACACCAAAAAGTCCCAGGAACTAAATTAGTTCTAGAGAACCTTTTTTACCCCATTTTCAGTCCTGCTAGAGAGCAGGGACTTTCGTGGGAGAAAAAGGTTCCTGTGTCTGATTGGCTGGGCGGAATGCAAACCACGCCCCGTCAAACTCCCAAAAACGTTTGTGAAGCCGCCATTTTATTAGCATTAGCATTAGCCCAGCGCAGAAATGCAGAGAGACTAACTTATGGCAACACAAAAGAAAACATATTAGGAGGTGTCGATATTCTGGCCGTTTACTCGGAAGGCTTCAGTAGAAGCTGCTGGGACTTCCTAACTCCGGGGACTTCCGGCCGGGGATTTTGGGCGGCAGTATACGCCGTGAAGTTGTTTGCGGCCTACCAGTAAACCCAAAGCAGAAGAAGAAGTGACGTCAGCGGCTTCATTTGCCTAATCCTCCCTCAGGGACTTATTCCAGTGTGAACGCGATCTGTACTTAGTTCATGAGAACTAAAGAGTTCTCAGGACCCTTTGTGGGAAAAGTACTTGGTGTGAACGCGCCTATTCACTGGAGCTTCCACAAACAACAATCAACTTAATTATTACATTCAAATGATGTACATTATTCAAGTTTACATTAACTTTGGATAATAACACGGGAGAGATGAGCGGAAGCACTCTCTTTTCCTCTCTCCTTCTCTCTCTCCCTCTCTCCTTCTCTCTCTCCCCCTCCCTCTCCCCCCCTCTCTCTCTCTCTCCTGACAGCCTGTCAGTATCTCATGCAGCTCACTGATCCAGTAATGAGTGACCCGACAGTGAAGAATAAATATATTTATAACTAGTTTAGCTTGTTCCAGAGGTAGATAAAATAGCTAAGTGTGTTAGGTCTAACTCTTGTGTGTTTCGCTCCGCTCACCGGTCCGTCACAGCGGGCGGAGCTGCAGGATTTCTGCTTCACACACGCTGCATACCGCTATTTTACTGTCTTTTTCGGACACCTTAAAATAATGCCAGACCGGTGAAGCCATTTTGGCGAGCTTGTTTTGCTGCGCACAGACAAAAATTTCATCTATTTTACGTCATGCGATCGGCATATTTAGAGAGCACCGATCGATCGGTAGAGAGTGAGTATCGGCCGATCTCGATCGGTGACCGATCGATCGGAGCATAACTAGTGTTTGATATTAAAGGGTCAGTACATTAGTGCTATACTCTGATATTAAAGGGTCAGTACATTAGTGCTATACTCTGATATTAAAGGGTCTGTACATTAGTGCTATACTCTGATATTAAAGGGTCTGTACATTAGTGCTATACTCTGATATTAAAGGGTCAGTGTGTGAGTGCTATACTCTGATATTAAAGGGTCAGTGTGTGAGTGCTATACTCTGATATTAAAGGGTCAGTGTGTGAGTGCTATACTCTGATATTAAAGGGTCAGTGTGTGAGTGCTATACTCTGATATTAAAGGGTCAGTGTGTGAGTGCTATACTCTGATATTAAAGGGTCAGTGTGTGAGTGCTATACTCTGATATTAAAGGGTCAGTGTGTGAGTTCTATACTCTGATATTAAAGGGTCAGTACATTAGTGCTATACTCTGATATTAAAGGGTCAGTACATTAGTGCTATACTCTGATATTAAAGGGTAAGTGTGTGAGTGCTATACTCTGATATTAAAGGGTCAGTACATTAGTGCTATACTCTGATATTAAAGGGTAAGTGTGTGAGTGCTATACTCTGATATTAAAGGGTCAGTACATTAGTGCTATACTCTGATATTAAAGGGTCAGTACATTAGTGCTATACTCTGATATTAAAGGGTAAGTGTGTGAGTGCTATACTCTGATATTAAAGGGTCAGTACATTAGTGCTATACTCTGATATTAAAGGGTCAGTGTGTGAGTGCTATACTCTGATATTAAAGGGTCAGTACATTAGTGCTATACTCTGATATTAAAGGGTCAGTACATTAGTGCTATACTCTGATATTAAAGGGTCAGTGTGTGAGTGCTATACTCTGATATTAAAGGGTCAGTGTGTGAGTGCTATACTCTGATATTAAAGGGTCAGTGTGTGAGTGCTATACTCTGATATTAAAGGGTCAGTACATTAGTGCTATACTCTGATATTAAAGGGTCAGTACATTAGTGCTATACTCTGATATTAAAGGGTCAGTACATTAGTGCTATACTCTGATATTAAAGGGTAAGTGTGTGAGTGCTATACTCTGATATTAAAGGGTCAGTACATTAGTGCTATACTCTGATATTAAAGGGTAAGTGTGTGAGTGCTATACTCTGATATTAAAGGGTCAGTACATTAGTGCTATACTCTGATATTAAAGGGTCAGTACATTAGTGCTATACTCTGATATTAAAGGGTCAGTGTGTGAGTGCTATACTCTGATATTAAAGGGTCAGTGTGTGAGTGCTATACTCTGATATTAAAGGGTCAGTGTGTGAGTGCTATACTCTGATATTAAAGGGTCAGTGTGTGAGTGCTATACTCTGATATTAAAAGGTCAGTACATTAGTGCTATATTCTGATATTAAAGGGTCAGTACATTAGTGCTATACTCTGATATTAAAGGGTCAGTGTGTGAGTGCTATACTTTCTTCTCTCTTCAGGAGTGTTGGAGAGGTTGGTGTCGAGTGTGGAGCAGCAGCAGCGTCACATGACCTCCAAAGGGCTGCTGGAGGTGTGCTCCCTGCCTGAGGGGGAGGAGCCTGAGGAGGGGGTGCACCTGGCCAGGGAAGAGCTGCAGCAGCTGAGCCGCAGGGCCCAGCTGTGGCCCCTGATGGAGGGGCTGGCGATCCTCAACCAGCTGCGCCTCAGCACTGACCTGCTGCATCTGGCTCTGGCTCCTGGGTAACTGCCTCTCTCCTCAAAGCAAACTGATATAGAAACCGTTAAGAGGCTGTGATTTGATTCTTTTGTATTATTCAACTCTGAGAAAACCGAGGTTATTATACAGGACCCCAAACATATTCGGAATGAAATATCAAATTACATAATTGCTGTCGATGGTATCATTTTGGCCTCCAGCTCCACAGTAAAAAATATTGGCAAAGATTAACTAGATCAGGAGTCGGAGCATTCAGCTGCCAGGCTCCCTTTCTCGGGAACCTACTTCCTGTTTTTATCAGGGAGACAGACAGTCTCCAAAATGTTGAGTGCACTGAAGACATTCATTTTGAGTGCACTGAAGACATTCATTTTGAGTGCACTGAAGACATTCATTTTGAATGAAGCCTATATTTAGAGCTGGTTTTTAGATACCCTATGTTTGTCCTCCTGGGTCCTATATTTTATGATATTTTATTGTCTTTTTATTGTCTGTATTTTTTCTTGTTTTATTTAATATTTTATTTTACACTCTACATTGTCTTTTCATTATTTTCCTGTCATTTTCTTTTCCTTTTTGCACTTATTTGATCTGTAAAGCCCACTGAGACAGACGTGTTTTGTGATATTTGGCTATATAAATGAACTTAGATGTGTGTGCTGACGTGTTCTCCTGATGCTTGCAGTGACCAGGAGGCGGAGGCCAGCCTACGCAGAGAGCTCTCCAGACATCTGCGCTACTGTCTGCAGTCCACCCCCATGAACGTGAGCCAGCTGCAGCCTCTGTGGTTCCTGCTCAGCAGCGACAGGGTCAGTGCAGTGAGCTTTCACTTTCACCATTCCACTTTCAATTCTAGGGTCACGATTGCATTCAAAATTGATTATTTTTTCAAAACAATTTCCAATTCAATATTGATTCTGGAGGCTGCTGATTTCAGCATCTACTTCAATGCTAAAAAATGCAGTGTGGCAAATGATGGCGTACAAAAGGCAAACCAGAGACAAAAACGGTTCACTAAATGTATTTTATTATCTCAATTCTCAGTGACTTCAAGAAAAGTGATTCAAAACGAAAGTAGGCTTAGGTTAGCAGAAATGATTGACACAACTCTGACTTCGTTTATACATGTGAGTAACAAATGCGTCACTCCCGGGCAATAAGTACGGCTCCGCCCACTTTTGGTGTCAATAAAAATTCTGAAGTTTTTGCCAATCCGATCAAAAATGTAAGAAAACCGTGGATTTTTGGATCTTCAAAGAGCCCGATTACAATGGCCAGTCAGGCAAACAATTACATTAAGCCATTGGAAATCGACGATCGGGCTCGATGTATGGTTAAATATAGCTGTAGGCTATCGATTTTCATAGATGAGAGTAACATCTACGTCACTTTACGGCCCTGCCCACTTTTGGGGAAACCAACGCTGTCATTTGAACGGCGATCGAGCCTGAAGCCACTGAGATCTTCTGTTACTGTCCTTTCTTCTTAGAGGAAGTACAGAAACACGTAACTCTGGATTTGTTTTAATGTTTGAGGTGCAATAAACGACCCAGCAGCTTTTTGGCATGATACAACTATTATTTTCTGCCACGCTCATGAGAGTAACAGCTTGAGAAATGACAGCCTTGCCTACTGATTTTAATTTAACCATATATCGAGACCGATTGTTGATTTCAAAGGATTGAATGTAATTGTTTGCCTGTCTGGCCATTGTAATCGGGCTCTTTGAAGATCCAAAAATCCACGGTTTTCAAAAAATTCTGATCGGATTGGCAAAAACTTCAGAATTTGTATTGACCGTCATTCAAATGACAGCTTTGTTTCCCCCCAAAAGTGGGCGGGCCGTACATTTTCGCCCGGAAGTGACATGTGTTACTCTCATCTATAGGATAACTTTCCATCATTACAATTATCTAGATTATTTGTCAGTAACAAAAAAAACAATCAGTCATTCATTTTAATATAAATATAATATTCATTATTATTTTTAAGTTGTGGATCGATTCAGGATGATAATATTCGATACAAAAAAAAGAAGGTATCCCATCTTCTTTTTGTCAGTTACAAAATTGAAATTGCCCCTCCAAAATATGTGTGTTGCTTAATGTTACTTTACTGAAAACATCAGTAACTGAAAATTGTTCCATGTCTTATAGGATGTCTGGAGGAGATCTTTAAGTATCAGGAAAAACAGGAACCAAATAATCAATTTTATTAAGTAATGTCCCAAACTCCCAAACTCAATTCCAATTTGACTTAATCAATAATTGCCACACTAAAATATACAAACATGATACAAACTTCAGATTAAGAACTATTCCGTAGGGTCCTGGAGACCCACCTTGTAATCACAGCTTCCCTGCTGTGGATACCCCATTCTCCCTCTTGGTTTCCTGTCAGACCTCCCTGATGTACTATTACATTAAAATACAAAATATACGGAAAACAAGAAAGAATTTCCTTAGGCTCCAAACCCACAGAATGTTGCTCATGATTCCTTCTTCTTCTCTCCAGCCGGCTGAAGAGCTGCAGTTTGTTTGGTGTGAGCTGCTGTCAGAGGCTCTGGGCGCTCTGTGGACCAGCAGTGTGACCTCTGACCCCGACCTCTGGCTGAAATGGGACCCACTGAGCCCCAAGACCAAGACAGCTCCAAAGCTGCAGCACGGAGCAAAGAACATGGTACTGACCTAACATCTCATGCTGCTCTTACTGTATATACTACAATTATTATTAAGGGATTTCTTGAAGAGTAACACATGGCCATGTTGTTTTCAGGGACCAGCCTTAATGAGTAAAGCCGTGTGGTCCTATTGCATGCTGGGAGTTCTCTGCAGCAGTGAGACTGGAGGTGCATGGGAACCGTCAGGAGCAGCCCTCCTCTCCCTGTCCCATGTCACCCTGGGGGAGTGGAAGGAGAGGATCCAGCAGCTGCAGGACGTGACTGCTGTGCTGTGGGACAACATGGCCATCCCTGCTCTGGCTGAGTTCAGGTAGGTCAAACACGTTTTAATGTTCTCCAATGCTGCTCAAAAACAAGTAAAACAAATATTGAAATGTGTTTTTTTCTCTTGTAATAAGTAAAGAAATCTGTGAAAATTAGCTTTGTAAGATCTCTTGAAATAAGATGGGATATTTAGATAAAGGAGATCTTATAATTGGTCGGGAAAACTTATTTTTAACTATATTTACATGAATCAGGAAATGTTGTTTCAAAATAAGCCAGAAATGCTCAACAGTGTTCTGTTTTCTGATCTTAGTTGGTGGATTTCCAATAAAAATGTGGTTTCTAAAATCAAGTAAGATTCATTTGTTGAAACAAGATGATCTATCTTTTACAAATACCACATTAGCTTAAAAACCTTGTATAAAAACTTCACCCGAGTTCCAACTCAAAATAAGAGTCTTTAACTTAACAAGATACTTCAGAAGCATTGTCTAAAAAGTCCCTCTATCTCACTGCATTGTTACTTCGTACATTATTATGTCTCATATCAAGTGTAAAGACATATTCTGACCCGATAATAGACAATACTTAGACATACTTGGATAGATTTCTGTTTTTTACAGTGTAGCATTTATCATCTTGGGGCTTACTAACCCTCCGTCCTCTCCAGGGGCACAGACTTCCGTCTCCAGGGGGCTGTGCTGCGCCGCCAGCTGCAGAGCATGGCGGACCTGCTGCCCCCCAGCCTGCAGGAGGGCTTCATGGAGAGCTGCGAGAGCCTGGTGGAGGACTTGGACCCTTTGATAGCGGCCCAGGAGATCCAGACCGTCTTCAGGGACTTCCTGCCCCCCAACGTGCTCCCTGACGGCCTGCTGGAGGCCTGCAGCGCCTGCCTTCAGCAATACGTCCAGAGCAAGGTCCAAGGCTCCAACCAGCCCGCCCAGTCCGGAGTGTTCTGGGTCAACATGGGCCTGCTGCAGATCAAAGCCTGGACCCCACAGACCATCTTTGACCCGGCTGTGAAGAGGGCCTACAAACTCAACTACGCCCAGCAGGAGGTGAGCAACTGATGGTTTTTATCAAATGTATTGAATGAAAACAATTTTTTACATTTTTAAAATATTGAAAAATGGTATTCACCCTAACCCTGTACAACCTTTGTCCTGGTTTGAGTGTCTATACAACAGATAGTCTTAAGGTGTAACCAAGATTGAGGTAATAATGCTAATTCCAATTCATTACTTATCTTTTTTTTAATTATTTATTGTCAAACTTGTCAGTCAAAAAAAAGAATAATTATTTCCACCATGTTTAAGATCAGAGGAAAAGCATTTGATGGATTATCACATACTGGTATATGTAAAATTGTAGTCAGGGTTCTATATTTAAAACCATTTCAATGTTTTGGCAGCATGTAATTACACCAATAATTACCACTAATTTATATAAAACGCATAATTCAATGAAAGTTGTCATCATAATGTTATTTTTGCAGCTGGCTGTGCTGCAGGAGGAGTGGAGGGGCCGCAGCCTGTCCTCTCAGCTGATGACCGGAGCGGAGCTGGAGGAGAGCAGCACTACTGACGGCTTCCAGCACCCTCGCATCAGGTCAGAGCCAGCCACTAGTTCTCCTGTGTGAAATGACAAGTCAACCAGAGGCTGAGGTCGGGCCTGGTTGCTGATTTTAGATTTCTGGATAGTCCTTCATCCCCTTGTGTTGCTTGTTGTTGCAGGTACCTGTGGATCCGAATGCAGCAGGTGAAGGAGCAGATCGCGGAGCTCTCCAGGAAGCAGGCCTGCCGCCCTCATGACCCGCAGTACGGCCGCCTCTTCCAGGAGCTGCAGCACTACCTGTACAGCATCGGCCAGACGTCAGCCGTGAAGGAGCTGCTGTTCCGTCTGCTGAAGGCTCTGCAGGGCCCCTCCTCCTCCTCCAAGTCCAGGTCAGCCATCCAGGGCCTGCTGAAGGAGGAGGCTGTGTGGCAGAACTCCCAGCAGCGCTTCTGCCAGAGGCTGCAGGAGGATTACCCGCTGTACCCCGACGTGGTGGGGCCGTTGCGGACCGGCATCCTGCAGCTCCGTCATGGGATGAGGCTGGTGGCCTCCCAGGTGGCTGCCTCACTCACGCCTGTTCCCGGTCTGCCTAAGCTGGTGTCCTGCCTGCTGGCCTTCCCCTCCCTGTCCCCCAGCCTGCCCTCCTACCTGGCCCGGGCCGACTTCCTCTGCTCCAGATCCTGCATGGACATCCTGCGCTGCGTGGGGAAACTTCTCCCGCAGCAGGACTCTGAGCAGGTGGTGCCCCGGTCCTCCACGCTGCTTCTGAATGCTCTGCTGTACGTGCAGTGCCACACCCTGTCCACCGGGGAGTTCAGCTCCGATTCACGCAGCCTCTTCAGACACATCTGTCAGGTCAGAGCTCCAGATTACACACAGATCCAGAAATGGTTCAAGTTTGAATCTATCCAACAATAATTGCAATATTTTTCAAATGTTCTAAATGAATGCATGGCTGACTGTAACATGATGCTCCACAGGCTCTGGTGAACGAGTGGGACGAACAGGAGAGACTAAAGAGGGAGAAGGAGCAGATGGAGGCCAGTCTGTATCGTAACCGCAGCCGACTGCACGGATCAGGACTGACTGAGGACGAGCAGGAGGAGAGAGACTTCAAACAGCAGTTCCCTCAGTTCAACAAGGTATTCACTCTGTCCTGAGGAGGAACATGAGGTCTGTTAGACACTGTGAGATCTTAGTGAGGCTACAACAGACTGTTCCAGTTTCCCTGCCAACATGAATCATAATAAATAACTGAAATGTGATGTCTCAGTAATAACCTCTTTCATTTTGAAGAAGAATAAATACAATTCTAAAATGCTCATTTCAACTCACAAAGATGATAATCTGAAAAAACACGCTGATGATTTTTACTCTCATGCTTAGAATGTACTGTAGGAAGAAAGTATCAGACTGTTCAACACATTTCACATTAAACATTTGTATAAGATGTACGTTTCTACAGGTCGTAACTTCACCTGGTAATAAGGTGGCTGGCCATGATCCAATGGAACGGTTATCAATATCATAAAGATGTACCCTCTTGAAATGTCAATACCCTGTGTTTGTTAGTGCAGCAGAGAAATTAGATGACACCAAAGAGAGACATAACTCGAAAAAACAATGTTCAAACATTTAAAGGTCTCATTCCACACTTTTTCAGGACTTTGCAGACATCATGGCCCTGCCGAGTCTGGAGGGTCCATCAGACTCAGAGCGTCAGGAGGAGGAGGAGGGAGTCCAGGAGGAGTCCAGTGAGGGCAGCTTCCTGTCTGTGGCTGCCATGAACACAGTGCTGAAGGTCCATCAGCGCCTCTCTCTGGGACACGCCCGATCACTGTGGTACAAGGGCACAACACCAGCCAATCACAGCAGAGAACACATCATAGCCTTGGTCTCCTCCTACCAGATTGCTTCCCCTATGATGTCCCGCTTCTATCATCTGATTGGTCAGTGTTTACTGTCACTCAAACAACGCAGACTCTCCTGAGTGTTGTTGTTAAATGTGTTCCTCTGTGTCTCAGATGCTGAGATCGACCAGCAGCTCACAGGCAGTGAGCTGCTGCTGTCTGCCCTCCTGCAGAACACAGTGCAGGGCTCCGGGGGCCCCGATGGCCTGTCAGTCACCTCAGAGGGAGCCTACGACTTCTACCAGCAGCCCAACATGAGCGAGGCCCGTCTGTGTCTCCCTGTCCTGCTGCAGCTGGGTGTGGCGGTGAAGCAGAGGCTGGAGGACTGGCCCGAGCACCCCGCTCTCGTACAGGTCAGGTCCCTTTCAATCAGTTAGCAGTTGTTAACGCAAGGAAGGAAGCCAGCTATGGAGTCAGATTTGGGTCAATATTCTAGTGCGCAAAAAAAATGTGCTTTTACACGCGCATGAAATGACCCTCGCGCGCAGACAGCCCTCTTGCTCGCTCGTGGGAGTGTCAGCCTCACTCGCTCGCGGAGTCCGTCTGCGCGCGCGTGAAAAGTTTCTCACACTTTGGGGCGGAGCCACTGGACTTTGATTGACAGCTGCCAGGAAGCCCAGAGTTGCCAGGTTTGATAAATGCCTGAACTATCAATTAATTTGATAAAAAAAAAATGACACATTAATTCTAGTAGTGTAATGCTTTTACAAACACTATAGTAATAATATGCATTCATTATGACAATATCATACTATTACTAGGAGTGTTCTATAGTGTGTTCAAAAAACAACTACAGAAACACTATATATTATACTATAGTACTATTTAAAATAATATAGTCTTAATGCGGAAACAAAACAAAAAAAAAACTTTAGTAATACTTTTACAAACACTATAGTAATAATATGCATTCACTATGACAATATCATGATATTACTAGGAGTGTTCTATAGTGTGTTCAAAAAAAAAACTACAGAAACAGTATATATATTATACTATAGTTATACTTTTTAAAATAATATAGGAATACTACAAAGATCGAGATACATAGTATTACTATTGAAATATTATAGGGCTACTGTAGCTAATAAAATGGCACTACAGAAAAGACTATACTAATACAATAGCTGGTGAAAAATACTATAGTACACTATACAATACTATAGTAATACTATAGTTCATTTCGTAAGGGAGGTGCGTTCAGCAGACATACTGTAGCTTGCAGTTTTCGACAGATACAGCCCACTCAAAAATATATTGTTTTATATAAAATGTATTTGTGTATATATATATATATATATATATATATACACATACAGTGGGGCAAAAAAGTATTTAGTCATCCACCAATTGTGCAAGTTCTCCCACTTCAAAAGATGAGCGAGGCCTGTAATTTTCATCCTAGGTATACCTCAACTATGAGAGAGTTTTAAAAAAAAAATCCAGAAAATCACAATTTCTGATTTTTAAAGACTTTATTTGCAAATTATGGTGGAAAATAAGTATTTGGTCAATAACAAAAGTTAATCTCAATACTTTGTTATATACCCTTTGTTGGCAATTACAGAGGTCAAACGTTTTCTGTAAGTCTTCACAAGGTTTTCACACACTGTTGCTGGTATTTTGGCCCATTCCTCCATGCAGATCTCCTCTAGAGCAGTGATGTTTTGGGGCTGTCGCTGGGCAACACAGACTTTCAACTCCCTCCAAAGATTTTCTATGGGGTTGAGATCTGGAGACTGGCTAGGCCACTCCAGGACCTTGAAATGCTTCTTAGGAAGCCACTCCTTCGTTGCCCGGGCGGTGTGTTTGGGATCATTGTCATGCTGAAAGACCCAGCCACGTTTCATCTTCAATGCCCTTGCTGATGGAAGGAGGTTGTCACTCAAAATCTCACGATACATGGCCCCATTCATTCTTTCCTTTACACGGATCAGTCGTCCTGGTCCCTTTGCAGAAAAACAGCCCCAAAGCATGATGTTTCCACCCCCATGTTTCACAGTAGGTATGGTGTTCTTTGCATGCAACTCAGCATTCTTTCTCCTCCAAACACGTCTAGTTGAGTTTTTACCAAAAAGTTATATTTTGGTTTCATCTGACCATATGACATTCTCCCAATCCTCTTCTGGATCATCTAAATGCTCTCTAGCAAACTTCAGACGGGCCTGGACATGTACTGGCTTAAGCAGGGGGACACGTCTGGCACTGCAGGATTTGAGTCCCTGGCGGCGTAGTGTGTTACTGATGGTATCCTTTGTTACTTTGGTCCCAGCTCTCTGCAGGTCATTGACTAGGTCCCCCCGTGTGGTTCTGGGATTTTTGCTCACCGTTCTTGTGATCATTTTGACCCCACGGGGTGAGATCTTGCGTGGAGCCCCAGATCGAGGGAGATTATCAGTGGTCTTTTATGTCTTCCATTTTCTAATAATTGCTCCCACAGTTGATTTCTTCACACCAAGCCGCTTACCTATTGCAGATTCAGTCTTCCCAGCCTGGTGCAGGTCTACAATTTTGTTTCTGGTGTCCTTTGACAGCTCTTTGGTCTTGGCCATAGTGGAGTTTGGAGTGTGACTGTTTGAGGTTGTGGACAGGTGTCTTTTATACTGCGCGCGAGGGTAATTTCACGCGGGTGTAAAAGCACATTTTCCGCTCGTGAGTAGCTTGTTTTGCGCGCTAGAATATTGACCCAAATCTGACTCCATAATAGGGCTGCTGTTGATAAGTACAACTATTAGGGCCTGTGTCTTTTCCTAGGCAAGGAAAATATATATAGCAACTTTCCACACTACGCAAAGTGCTTTACAGAAATGAAAGACATTAAGAGCATTAAGAAATGTGCAGTGGACACACATTATACAATGGTATTTATAACAGTCATTAAAAAGCAAAGAGAGTACAATATACGTAAAACAAGATAATATATAAAATTAATGCTGTCAAAATTATCGCGTTAACGGCATTAATTCATTTTTTGAATTAATTGCGTTAAAATATTTAACGCATTTAACGCATGTGCAGAATGGCCCGCCCCATACATCCCACCAGTGGCAGCGCCAGGGTATGGCTGGGGTAGGCTACACCCATACCAAGAAATTGCTTAGCCCCACCATGAAAAATGATGTTAAAGTAAGCAAAGTAAAGTCCGCCAACTCGTGCGGAGTAAATTGCACAGACAGCATAGTAAGATTGATTTCAGCAGCCACTTGTCTGGAAATACCGAAGACTAGAAACGGTTTTGAAAACTTTTGTCACGTAGTGATCGTCTTCTCAATAGAACATATTTGATCATTTCTTCTGGCCAATCAGAATCAAGATAACGGCGTGGTGTTGTTGCAGGAAGTCCCGACGGAGAATACTTTTGCTGTAATTATCAACACGTAATGAAATGAGACCCCACGGTTTGATGATTTATAGGTGTGTGGGCTGTCTTTCATTTTGACACACAGAACAATGTTATAATAAACATACATACATACTGTATGTGAAATGGATATATCCGCCTTCTTTCATTTATCTTTCCATTCCCACAACAATATACATAAAGAAATGGCATATTTTGGACATAGTTCAAATGGTGATTAATCATGATTAATTAATTTTTAAGCTGTGATTAATCTGATTTAAAAATGTTAATCGTTTGACAGTCTTATATAAAATACATGAATACAATTCGCAGTGTGGGATATGAATAGTTTAAAAGCAGCGGTAAAAAGAAAAGTCTTCAGCCTGGATTTAAAGTAGTAAGAGTATCTGTATCTACCTACAGAGAGCATAACGGAGATAAAAAAGAAATGTCCATCAATCGATATCTCACAAACTGACCATGAACACTTTGCTTCTTGGATAGTGATTAGATACAACTCTAGTATCTTGCTTTAAAGGCCAAATTGATTTATTTTGTTGTGTTAGTGATGAGTTATTTTATGCTCAAATAAAAAATCTGTAACTTTAACAACCCACAATGTCCACCTAGGAGTTTTACATTTGATTGTTTTTAGGCAGATTAGACTACAAGAAAACAGTCCCATGTCATTGAACAGTTATGGACAGGCTTGGAATTTCGTCATTTTAGGGGCAAGGCCATTTGGCCTTTGGTGTCACACATTTTTTCAGGGCGCAAAGGCCACATGCCAGGGCGCAAAGGCCATTGAGGGAAACATTTGGATTTGGAGCTTACAAATAAATAACTTCACTTTTTGATAAGAAAAACACACGAATGACATGGAAAACAAATCACTTTTTTAATATCAATAATGTCAAACATTATATCATCATATAGGCCTATGCCTCCTTAGTATTACCGCATATAAAATAAAAATACTTTTAATAATTAGTGTTTGGTATGTTTTCCATCTACTACTTCTCCCATTCACAAATCCAAAATCAAATCAAAAAAATTAAAAATTATATTAAAATGTAATAAATATATTCCATTTCAGAGCAGAAGAAACAGCCTTCAAGGGTCAAACTCTGCACATCGTGTGTGTGTGTGTGTGTGTGTGTGTGTGTGTGTGTGTGTGTGTGTGTGTGTGTGTGTGTGTGTGTGTGTGTGTGTGTGTGTGTGTGTGTGTGTGTGTGTGTGTGTGTGTGTGTGTGTGTGTGCGCGTGCGTTCAACTCCTCACAGCTCTGTTCAGAAACTGGACAAAAGTTAGACATGTACAAACCACAGAGTGTCATGGCGAGTACAATCGCTGCTTTAATTCTGTCTTTAGGATGTTGTTGTGAGTTTGGACGGAGCAGCTACAGGTTAGTTTAGCCTGATTGATCTATTCAAAAAACACGCATTTTAAAAGGTTTTTCGCTTGCCGTCTTGTCTGCACACTTGTCAAAGCATTAATTCATGTTTTTTACTAACCTTTATCAGTATGTAGTTACTTCAGCATCATTTTGAAACGTGTATTACAATTAAATCACTGTAAAATAGGTTAATTTTCTCGTAGTTGTTTTCCACCACAGTATTTACATGGAAACAAGCCCAGCCCCCTCTCCAGCGCGTCCTGTTTGAATGACAGGAGTAAACACAGCTGACAGCCGCGGTGAAACTCCAGCGGTTAGACCAGGGGTCTGCAACCTTTTTTGACCAAAAGAGCCATTTTGCTCCTTTTTCCAAAACATTTTTTTGTCTGGAGCCGCAAAACATATTTCATAGCTTGATAGCTCATAAAGTTGTATTTATTGTTATATCAGACAAAAACTACAGTTGTTTGCATTTATTAGGCTATTTATTACATTATATAAAACTGTTAACCTCTAATAAGAAGCAAAGAACTCCTATAAGGAGAATTACAAATAATACACAGGCCTACTTTAAAATAAATTAAACACAGCACTTGAGGAGTCATCTGCACATTTGAAGGAAAAAAAAATATTATTAAAATGGGCCCACTTTGAAATAAATAAAACATATAGCTGCACCCTAAAACGAGTTAAAGGTAGGGTAGGTAAGAATGGAGAAACCAGCTCGAGTGCGCTAGAATTTGAAAATACACAACCGGAAAAAATATGCCTCTTCCTTCAGACTTCCTTACAGAGCCCCTCCTCCAACACATACAAAAGTGCATCATCAATGAGGCCACGAGATAAGTTTGTGCACAGATGGAAGGCTGACGGGCAGTTAGGCCATCCAGTTACTTTAGCCGGGCCGGCTCAGATGATTGGTCGTGCTTTTTACAGCGCTACGGCTTCCAGAGATTGATTTTTGTATGTATTTATTGTCAAAGCATTTAATATATTCATTGCTATCGGGACGTTAAGAGCATTCCATGGAATATAACAAAAAGTGTTTTCTGAAATAAATTACATACCCCATTGAATTATGACTGAAGATCGTCAGCTGTCTTCCTCTCCCTTGTTGTTCCTCGCTACGTAAAGGCTGCAGCACCTTTGACAACTTCTCTCTCCATATCAAACATACCGGTAAACCAGCATCGTTTGCTGTGAAAGCATATAACTCTGTCCAGGCAGAATTAAATCCTGTGTTCCTCCGGTACTTTTCTTTGATTTATCCATAGTTCGCTCATCGAGCCGGGGGTCAGGTTAAGGCGCTCGCGTGGGACCGTAGCAGGATGTGACGCATTTTAGTTGACCTAATTAAAACCGTTTTGTTTTTTATTTATGTGTCACAGTATCACCTCAAAATACAAGATACGAAACATTTTCAACCATGCAACAAAATATAAATAGTCCTACAAATACTTTTATTTTATTTCCTTCTTATTTTTGTCTAAACTCAAGGGAGCCAGAGCAGAGGGCTTAAAGGGCCGCATGCGGCCCGTGGACCGCGGGTTGCCGACCCCTGGGTTAGAGCAATGACAATATTGGAATCGCGTCGGTTCTGAACGAAGCATAATGCAGTTCAGAAACCACTGTTCTGACGCTTTTAAAACAACTTCGAGATTTTAACAGTATCAGGGGCACACAGGCCATGGTGGCCGTAGGACGTACAATTATTTGTGGGGCATAACGGCCAGACCGAGGGGCTACGACGGCCATGGCCGCCGTGAAAATCCTACCCTGGTTATGGAGCCTGGTATGTGTTGCTCTCAGATCACATGATGTGTATCCCTGTGTGTTGTCCTCAGCTGTCGGTGGTGATAGAGAGGATCCAGACCTTCACTCTGGCCAGCCCATTGGCCAAGTTCCTCAACGGTCTGGAGATCCTGCTAAGTAAAGCTCAGGTGAGCTCATGTAAATGGTAAATGGACTGTACTTATATAGCGCTTTATCCAGTCTTTAAGACCCCTCAAAGCGCTTTACATACTACATGTCATTCACCCATTCACACCCATTCATACAGAGCAGTGCACCTTACTCTAGGACCTAACATTCACACACCGTTGGCCATGCCATCGGGAGCAACTCAGGGTTAAGTATCTTGCCCAAGGATACATCGACATGTTGACTGCATGGGCTGGGATCGAACCCACAACCTTCTGGTTGAAAGACGACCGCACTCCCTTGCGGCCACAGTCGCCCTGTGCCATGCATGATTCCATCGGGAGTTCAACCTAGTGTTGACACAGCTAATCAACTGAAATAAATCTGTGACCTTTTTAATAGATGCCATCAATAGCAGGTCCAAATGTGATAGTTGTACTTTCTGAAATGTAAATGTGTTGCACTGAAGTGAGCTCCGTGTTATGTGCTCTCCTCAGGACTGGGAGAATAACGCCAGCCGCTCAGTCTCTCTGCGTAAGGAACTGGAAGCAGTCACCCAGCTCATCATCCAGTGGCGCAAACTGGAGCTCAGGTGAGACACAGAGGGTTTCAATAAGCCTGCATCTGATTAGGGTGCGAGATACAAAAGGGACAATATTTAAACTGTAAGAAATATTTGTAGTCTCGGAGATGAAACAAGGTTTTGCAGGCCTAAAACATGCTCCAAAATTTGATTCAATGTTGCACAAAATTCACACGTGGAGAAAATGTATTTAAAATCTGGGTATTACGCATGGGCGATGTCAAATGGCTCAACGGCACCACCTTAAAGGCAGGCCCTGCTGTGGGTTGTGCTTGATGTTTGAATGTTGGTAGGTACATTAGCTTAGGATTTGGTCCGCACCTTCTTAAAATCTTGAGGATCAAAAGTTATTAAAATATTTTCCAATGAGTCGAAGTCATAGCTACCTACTTGTTAAATACATATTCATGCTTAGTGTGAGAGTAGGCAGCATCCCATTTTCAGCTAATCAATACATACTGTCAACTCGTTTAAGGTGCTTTTAGGTACTGCATTAGGAAGATTCAAACTGGACTGGAATCCTCAGCTAGCAGTGTTTTCCTCTACCAGAGTATAGGATCAGAACTAGCTGTTTCCTGTTCCTGTGTGCAAAATGTAAACGTGTCCTCTCCTGTGCTACGTGTAGTTTCTGGTCGAGCAGTCTGGACAACGCTTTGAAGCGGCACACTGAGAGATCCACCAAACACTGGTTCTCCATCTACCAGCTGGTGGAGAGGTACCTGGAGGAGCAGAAGCAGGATGCTGAGAAAGGTTACACATCATGGCTCCCATGACACAAATATTCAGATGATATTTATTTTTAAACCATCAACACATTTTGTAATCGGCCGAGTTAAAATGTCCTTTCTAATGTGCTTTCATGGGGGGACTTTAGGAAATATATCAAACTAAAACTATGTTTTTTATGAGAAAAGTAGCTAAGTACTTCTTATCTGCTTAACCAAGTGTTAGGGTTATGTCTCTGTAACTGTGACAAATAGCAATGAAGAATGACATTCATCAACCAGTAGGTGGCTCACAACATAACTCATCAATATGTATTTAAAGGCAAAACAAAATACTGAAAACCATACTTCCTCCCATTATCAGACAACTGTATAACCAGAAAAAAATGTTTCTCTTCCTGGCTCTAGGTGAGGAGGAGGTGGAGCGCCTCTCCCTGTCCTCTGTGTGCTCAACCCTCCAGGCCTTCATGGAGGGCTCCACCCTGGGACAGTTCCACACCCGCCTGGACACGCTGCTCAGCTTCCACTGCCACCTGCTGCTGCTGGACCCCCAGCAGCCTGGACAAGGTCAGCCAGCACTGTTCATTTAGTCTGACCTAACACAGGGCTCTATGTGGAACAGATCCACTCTGTAATGTGATCCTTCCTCTCCTCTGTACCCGTCCTGAACCAATAATTGTTATACTGTGAAAACACTGCAGCAAATCAACACTCTTCATTCTGTTTGACTCACTTAGATATACTGTAGGTGCTTAATGTGAAAAGATGTTCCAAAGACTCTAATATACATGATATTTTGATTGCAGTGGAGCGCAAAGACAAATGATGCTAATTGTGCAAATTCCCAACATATGCAACTTAGCTTCCGGCAGTTTCTATGTGCTGGGGACCCGCACTACACATTTCTAACATAAAACTTTGGGGTCCTACAACATTTCCTGATTCACAGTGCTGGCAAGTAGACGATAGAGAAAAGAACAACTCATTACAACATCATTAGTGGAGTGGTGTATTGATCCGTTGATCAGACGGGGTCAGCTGCTACAATGGGACTATACATACTGGTTCAGACACCACTGATTGGATTTGGACTGAATTCAATAGTGCGGAGGAAATGATCATCTCATCTCTTTTAGTTCATGTTTATCCTCAAATACATTTGACCTTTGTAAAGCAAAAGGGCAAAACCAGCTAATATCAAGTGTTGCTTCCTGCAATGATGGAGACCGAACTATTGATCCGGATGACCTGTTAACTCGTTTATTTTACAGAGCCATTGTCCAGTCTACTGTGGAACCTGCACAAATACTACAGCCAGTTCTCTGACGGCATCCAGACCAAGATCACTTCGCTCAGGCAGCCCATCGAGAAGGAGCTCAAGGTTTCTATGAGTCTCCTTTATCATTGCATACCAATAACCTGAAACCCAGTCCAAACATGTCAGAGTCCACAGCGCTGCACATTCTGAAGTTCTCTGTGATGTCTTCCTCTCAGGACTTTGTCAAGATCTCCAAATGGAACGATGTCAGTTTCTGGTCCATCAAGCAGTCAGTGGACAAGACGCATCGGTAACATATCACCCCAATAAGATTGTGCCGTGTATTCATTTTTGAGTGTTATTAATAAATAATGAAGTAATAAATGTATATATTTTTGTATTATTTAATTGTATTCTGTATAAACATACTAAATTGTTTTACTTTTTAAATGTATGTATTATTTGTTATTTCTTTAATTTGTATTATTTGATTCTCATTATTTAATACACTTTATATTATTACAATTCTTTTTTTTATTTGAACTGTGTTCTTCCCCTGTCTTTTGAAATCCTTGAACACAAGATGGCCGCCCTCTCACCCCCTCTGTTCTGCCCATCTTCCCTTCTCCTCTCAGGACTCTCTTCAAGTTTGTGAAGAAGTTTGAGGCGGCTCTGAGTGGGCCGAGTGCCCCCTCTCTAGTGGAGGAGGGGAGCAGCGCCAGCCTGGACAGTGTGGATGCTAACCCAGAGGAGACCCCCCTCCATCGGGTCCACAAGGCTCTGAAGAACACCCTGCCTGGGAAGGGCAGAGATCTTCAGGTTGTTATATTCACCATGATTATTATATCAGTTATTATCACGTCCTTACTTATGGTGATAAGTACTGTTCTGACTGCATCTTTGCAAATAAAAAATAAAACAAACCTTCTGTACGTAGCACTCACAAAGGATTTGGCTTTAAGTGAAGCTAATGCAGTAGCACTTAATCTTATAGATAGGAAATACACCTACAGGATTCTTTCTTTTTAGTTTGTTTCTTCATAGTTGAATGAGATAACCTTGGCTGAATTAATAACCTTGGTTCGATTGTATATTTCAGCTTGAGGGCCCAGAAGAAGGTGTGGAGGCCTCCTCTCTGCAGGGCCGCCTGCCGGCTCTGACCCGGAAGATGAAGAAGCTGTGCGTCCAGCTGCAGAAGAAGAACCCGGCGCCGGAGCTGGCTGAAGACCTGGACTGCTTCACTGGTAACCATCCCACCTGGACACAGTGAATATCTGTCTTTTGACAGACAAGCGTCCCATAAAAGTTTTTCTGCACACAGTATAGAATCAGTTACACAAGGCTCTTGATAAAGTGGAGGGTTTAACCTCAGATTTCCACCTGCAGCTGATGATAGACATTAAGGTTGTTGTAAGGAAAATATGTAGTTTGTTTTTGTGTCTTCACCTCACAGAGCTGGTGTATTGCTCCCCAAACCCCACAGGGTAAATGCAGTTTATTTGTATACTCCTCCTCAGGTGAGGTGATCAGCAACCTGCGGGACCTGCAGAACCTGACCGTGGACATGACGGCAGAGAAGGAGAAGCAGAAGTCTGAAGTGAAGCACATCCTGCAGCAGAAGCAGAGAGCTCTGTCTGAACTGTTCAAGATGCTCGCAGGAATAGGTGCGTTCACTCTCATTAATCGGAAGCCATCAGGGACCCTGGTAGACCACCACACATAACAACAAAGACTATATCACCCCTGTTGTTCATTATTGCTATGTGGAATATACTGTACATATACCCCTCATCATAATTATTATTACTGGCTGCTGTCCCTTCATAAGAGAATTCATCTTCTGTAATAAATCTGTAAATAACTGCAATATATCTACTATCACCTGGCTGCTATCACACTACCTTATACATGCTACACTTATTTTTCACTGTCACTGGTACTGGATGTGAAATCTTTTAATTGTATTTTGTGTAATTTCTATTTATATCTTGAATATTTTATGCATGCTTTTTAATTTAGATGAAGCTATGTTTGGCTCTTTACTTTGGCTGTACCAATGTACATTTCCCCTCTGGGATGGATAAAGGTATTCTGATTCTGATAAGTCTCTGAAGGAAAACAAGTTCTTCAAACCTCACTCTGAAATCTCTCTCGGTCCTATCCAGGTCTGTCGTACCGTAAAGGCCTGCTGTGGAACCGGACCGCCGACCCAGAGAGGAACCTGTGTATGCAGCCGCTGGAGATGACCACCGCTCTGTCTGCTGTCAGGAACCAGGAGCAGGCTGAGAGCATGTAATAACACCTTTCTTACTATGAGGCTTATCAAAAATACATCCCAGTTTATAGAGACACTGCTTTAGGTGGTTGATGTTAACTACTGAGCACATTTTGAATAGACACTGTTCACCAACTCCATGACTCCTCTCCAGTGTTGGGGTAGTTACTCCAAAAAAGTAATGCATCACACATTACCAAAAAAAAAAGAAGTAATGTACTAAATGGCTCACTGCTGAAAGTAATGAGATACACTTCTAGCCACATTACTTTTTGATTACTCTGTAACGCCCCGCCTTACCTGTATCTTGCTCAGTATGTTTCTGAAAGACGACGATTCCACCGTGGAAACAAGCAGCATTTCCTCCATGATGTTTGCTGCGACTGCTTATCTCTGCTGAGACTCTGCTCATAGCAGAGATAAGATCATTTTGTGCTCAGTAACTGTAATGTAATTACTGCTGTTCTCAACAGTAACGCGTTACAGACGAATGTAATCTGATGACTGTAACGCGTTGTAGCGCAATATTGCTCCACTCTCGTTGTGCTGTTCAACCCCATTTATCATTATCCATGAATTAGATTAAATGGATCACCAGAATTGATATTTTTTACCCTGTACAACTTAATTGATTTGTTTCCATTATCATCAGTAATGTTACTGATAAACTAGGCTTGGGTAAATCCTCTGTAATGACCTCTCTGACTGCTCTCTGTTCTGTGTGCTGCAGGTTGTTCACAGAGCTATTGGCAGCCTGGGATGGATGTCAGAAGTACTTCTACCGCTCCTGGGCGAGGAGGAGCGCCATGCTGACAGCTCTGCAAAACGCTGCCAAGGTCAATATAGCAATATAACATCACCACCTGTAGTATTAGTTACTCCTCTCTGTCTACAGGTTATAGTGATGAGCAGAGGTGGGAAAATTACTCAGATCTTGTACTTAAGTAGAAGCACCAGAGTGTAGGAATACTCTGTTACAAGTTTTGATTATAATTATTGATCACTAAAGTGTTCTCAAAGCTGGTAAAGGTGCAGCTAGTTTGAATGAATTTGTATACTGCAGGGTAGCTTGTGAATTTACTCCAGGTGGAACTAAAGTCTGATTCAACACTTGATTATATTTCACATCATTCATCCACATCTGTGAAGTAACTAAAGGTATTAAATACATGTAGTGGAGTAGAAGTACCATTTACTTTTGAATTGTAGTGGAGTAGAAGTACAAAGTAGCATAACATGGAAGTGCAGTACTTGAGTAAATGTACATAGTTACTTTATACAACGGGTGATGAGGGCAAGGGATTACAGGCGAAGAGCCAGCGTTGACATCCGCATCTGGTTAGTGTGTGTGTGTTTGGCCCTGTGGTCTGAAGTGTCTTTGGCCCAATTCCAATCCACCCGCTACACCCTACCCTCCGTTTGTGCGTTCACCACATTGCTGTTCCAAACCAACGAGTGTGGAGTGGGAGTGGGCTATCAAGCCCTCAAACAGCGAGTCTGCATCGGTCTTGACTTCACCTGCTGCCCTACCTTACGGGACTCAACGCTGTGTGTGTCCGTCAGGAAACACACAGCTAACAAAATAAATGTTAACAACCTCATGATAACCTCATCTTTTTTAACTTAGGATCATACCTGTGTTTAGTCTAGAAAAAGGTAAATGTGTGCATTTTATTATAAAGTTGTGTATATTTACAAACTGTTGCAAAAACTACGAAGCTTATAAACATCAGGTTTAAAACTAAAAGAAAGATGAAAGATGTTTGGAGTTTTATTTGAGTTATTAATTTACATTGTTTGTCAAAGAGATGTTGATTTGAAACCGTTGTTACATACAGTTATGGCATTTCCTGTTTCTGCCAGAGAGGGGAGGCCGTCCCAAAGCTTGCTGCTGTATTTACTCCCTCCATCTGACAGGAGGGAGCCTCATGTGTCACTCCACGGAGTTCACTCCATCACGGAGGGGTAGGGCGTGGTTTGGAATTGGGGGGCCTCTGTAGGTGTGTGTGTGTGTGTGTGTGTGTGTGTGTGTGTGTGTGTGTGTGTGTGTGTGTGTGTGTGTGTGTGTGTGTGTGTGTGTGTGTGTGTGTGTGTGTGTGTGTGTGCGTGCGCCCGTGTGTGCCCGTGTGTGCCCGTGCCCCTGCCTGTGGTCTGAAGTGTCTCTCTGTGTGTGTGCAGGAGCTGGGTGTGGGGAACATCGACCGCTGCAGAGGCTTCTCCTCTCACCTCTTCAAGCTGCTCCTCCAGCAGAGGCAGCGCCTGGCCGGGCTGACGGAGCAGTGGCTCCACCTCAGGTCAGTCCGCTGCTCCGCTCTCACAGGCCGTGTATCACTTTCAACCAATTTAACAAATACTTTTATTGGCATTCCTTCCTTTCTAACAAAGAAAAAAAAATGTATGGTTTGTAAAATCATTCAACATTTGTTTCTTTTATAACTCTGAAATAAGGTTTGGTTTTGTGTAAATGAGGTCTATTCACCATACATTTAAAAAAAAGTCAATCCTGTGGTAATAAGTAGGAATCAATATGCCTTACAGTAAAAGGTGTAACATGTACTTATACTAAATTCTTTATAAATAGTCAAACTTGGAGGACAAAAGTTGATAGGAAGTAAGGGTTAAATGTAGAGTAGATAAGAATGGAGAAACCAGCTTGAGTTTGAAAATAC
Organism: Notothenia rossii; assembly: GCF_949606895.1. Lineage (NCBI taxonomy): Eukaryota > Metazoa > Chordata > Actinopteri > Perciformes > Nototheniidae > Notothenia > Notothenia rossii. The sequence goes on from NC_136906.1 coordinate 50,224,406, forward strand.
ACAACCGGAGAAAATCTGCCCCTTCCTTCGGACTTCCTTACAGAGCCCCTCCTCCAACACACTCGAACGCGCACATGACCAATGAGGGCACGAGATCAGTTTGTGCACAGATGGAAGGCTGACAGGCCGGTAGGCCATCCAGTTACTTTAGCCGGGCCGGCTCAGATGATTGGTCGTGCTTTTTGCAGCACTACGGCTTCCACAGATGTATATATTTATTGTCAAAGCACTTAAGATATTCATTGCTATCGGGATGTTAAGAGCATTCCATGGAATATGACAAAAAGTATTTCTGAAGTGAATTACCTACCTCACCTTTAAGTGTAAATAAAAGCTGAATCTAGATTTTGGAAGTTGGACAACAGGTTGTTGTTTAAAGAGTAAACACACCTGGTGCAAAAAAAAGTATTTTAAAGAGGAAATGTATACAGTTACTTAAAATAATTATACACATGATGTCATTTTGGCATCCGGTTAAAATAGAAAAGCAATATTATTTTAGTATTATTACATTTTAATTATTGATCCCTTTGGGCACTTTCACACCAAGTACTTTGCCGTACTTAGTTCCCAGTACGTAGATTTTTTTTTTATCTGAACGCAAGATTTCAAGAGCTATCGGAAATATACTGGGAAAGGTACTCGGGTGTGAAAGCGCCTATTGGGGAAACTTGTTTGTAATCATCATGGCCTGCACACAGCGAGGTCAGGGTCAGATTCCTCACAGCAGCCATAAACAGTGATAGAAGATCCTTTACTGAACACTAACCCCTATAGAAGTCCTGAAATAAAAGAGAGAGGAAAAAATGGTCATCAAAATATCAAGAGTAAAAGTAATCATTATGCCTGTTCCAAAGTGTTATATTGTTCATGTTTAACTTATACAAGTAAGAGCTTTTTTAACGTGCATCCACAGTTTGATAACGTTGTATAATACTAGGTACATTTGTATTATTACATTTAATAGAAGTACAGAGTAACACATTTATCTTTCACAGTATACTTTTGAGTTCTGTTAGTTCTTTTTTTCTATTTTGAGATGTTTGTTTGTTTATTTTCTATTCTTTTTGTTTCAAATGATTTGCAATGCCTTGTTTTGACATGCTGCTCTAACAAAAACATTTACACAATTTGGGATCAATAAAGTATATCTTCTCTTCATCCTATCTTATAAGGAAAATACTCAAAGAGCCTCAGCTGCACTTTAGTTTAGATAGAACAATGAATGTGCTGTTATACCTTCGAACCCTTCTTCTCTCACCCCGCTCCCAGGAGGCTGACAGACAGTGTTCAGGGCCTTAAGGCCGACCTGCAGGGCCACAGTGAGGCCCCCGGCTGCACCCTGCCCCCCCAGGCCTCCCTCAGAGAGTGGGTGGGCCGGGGCCAGGCGCTGGCCGCTCAGTGCTCCACCCTCCTGCAGCAGCTGGCCTGGCTGCTGGAGTGCTGCCCCGAGGACCTCCAGCAGAAGGAGGAGGGGGGTGGCGGTAGGCAGCTCACCCTGAGGTGCCCCTCCCCACTGGCCACTCAGCGCCAACCCCCCGGCTGTCTGCTGCGGAGAGGAGACCCCGCCTGGAGCCAGCTGAACCAGAGCATGAACCTGATGCTGAAGCAGACTCAGGACCTGAAGGTGGAACTGGACGGGGTCGCTCAGCAGACCTCTGAGAGACAGCTGCACTCACGGTAACACACAAGCTGTTTACCTGATAGGGAGAGCAGGGGTCCCGCTTTAACATTTCTATCATTTGTCCTGGGTGCCACTAATTGAGACAATGGCCTGGTTTGATTGACAGTTGACGTGGCTTTTAACCAATGGCTGTTTTTAGCAAGAGAGGGCGATCAGCATTAGTTGTGTCAGATGTCAATCAAAAGTAAACACACTCATTATGCAGATTTGCCCATTTCAGACTAATATATTTAGTTTGAATTAGTTTTAAATCTTTTGTATACTGCAGGGTAGCTGGTGAATTTACTCCAGGTGGAACTAAAGTCTGATTTAACACTTGATTATATTTCACATCATTAATCTAAATCTATAAAGTAACTAAAGGTATTAAATACATGTAGTGGAATAAAAGTACATCATTTACCTCTGAATTGTAGTGGAGTAGAAGTACAAAGTAGCAAATAATTGAAATACTCAAGTAAAGTAAAAGTACCTCGAAAGTAAATTTACTTAGTTACTTCCCACCTCTGCTGGTCACCCTTCACCCTAAACTCTGGTGTCTGCTCTCCACAGGGAACACTTTCTCACATGCTGCTCAGCCTTCGATCAGCTGGCAGAAGTGGCGGCTCAGATGCCCAGTGTGGAGCAGCTGTTCACCCCCACCCTGGGTGTGGGGGGTGCAGACAGCCAGCCCACCATCACCCAGAGCCTGCAGTACGTCAGAGGACAGGTGGAGGCCAACATCAGTGAGTTCACCACCTGGAAGACCCAGCTGCTGTCTCTGGGACCCCAGCCCTCAGGTGAGTGAGCCTATAGTGTCACACCTTCAGATATCACCAACAGACACCTAGGGATGGGTATGGTTAAGGTTTTAACGGTACTACTACTTTTATCGATAGCGCTTATCGGTCCAATCTTTTAACGGTACTCTTAGCGGTTCTTTTGGAGAATAAAAAAGGTAAATTAACTAGACAAATTGTGAACAAAATGAACATTGCTTTTTATTTAAATAAAATAAATAATATTTCACATCAAAAGAAACAACAGTGTTTTAACAAATGGTATTAAATAATGTGATGACAGAACTGTAAACAGAATAGCTGAAACTTTAACAAAATAAAGAGTAACTCAGTTACTATACCTCTAATCATTAACCCGTTTTTGTATAATGTAGTTAACTCCGTGTGTTGCTGCTAGCATACATAACACCTGACGTGGAAACGTGTGGTGCACTTTTGCAAAATGTTTTGACAAATTGCTCGTGTTACCGCCCTTACATGCTAAACTCTTATTGCACTTTAGGTAACGAGCATTGTCCACATCGAGACGCGTAAAGTTTAACCACACCTCGGAGCGTGTGTGTGTGTGTGTGTGTGTGTGTGTGTGTGTGTGTGTGTGTGTGTGTGTGTGTGTGTGTGTGTGTGTGTGTGTGTGTGTGTGTGTGTGTGTGTGTGTGTGTGTGTGTGTGTGTGTGTGTGTGTGTGTGTGTGTGTGTGTGTGTGTGTGTGTGTGTGTGTGTGTGTGTGTGTGTGTGTGTGTGTGTGTGATCTTATCAGTGCTATCTGGAATAACTTGTCTGTAGTGGCTGGAGAGTGCTTCCCCAAATGATTTAGTAGCAACCAGTAATACTTTCTAGCAGAGGGTGAAATGAGAAAAATCAATGACACTCTTGTTTTTTGTTCTTTAAAAAGAACAGCCTGACACTGTTTTTGATTGGAACCAGAGGAACGGCTCACCTGCCTCTGTCCAACGGTAACACATAATATACCTACAAGCACCTCTTGTGTGTGTGTGTGTTGCGTTTGCTTAAACTGCCCCGCCCCCTCGCACACAGACGGGGGGGGGGGGGAGAGATCTCTCGTCTGGATTGGAAAGATTGAAAATACTAAAAATAATCATAGATGCATTTTGCAGTCTTGTTAGAAAACGGAGTTGGCGAAACTAAAACTGCAATATTATGTTTGTGTAGCATAATACGGGAGGCGTGTGGCGCAGTGTGTTGGTGTTCGGATCAGGGGGTAACAGGTTCAAACCCCACTGGAGTCAGCATGTCGTTGTGTCCCTGAGACACTTCACCCCAAATTGCTCCTGTGTGGTTTGCCCACAGTAATCCCCACAGGAGTATGTAAGTCGCTTTGGATAAAAGCATCTAACGAGTGATATGTAATATAATACATATGACGTATTTTTTAAATGTCTCCAGTACTGATAAAAAGACCGATAACGTCGGAGCTTAACGGTACCACGGTCTTTAATAATTCAGCCCCGGGGCCGGTTTAATACCGAGGCTCGGTACCCATCCTTACAGACACCTCACTGACGGATACAAACACAAATCGAGGAGGATAACAAAGTAACTTCAGCTACAAATCACATTTCGTACCTTGGTTCTACAGCTCCTCTGCTTCTTTCTCCAACAGATCACCAGACGGCTTTCTGTACGGAGTTCTCTGCTGAGCTGGAGACTCACATCAACACAGTGCTGTGTGCTGTCCAGGCGCTGGTGAAGAGGAGGGAGAGAGAGCAGCCTGGAGACGTGAAGACAGGTGAGAATGATGAAGTGCAGGGTGCCCGCCACACATTTCCACCTAATTACGATACTTTAATAAGCATGCTAACAAAAACTGGGCTTTTTCAAACTACACAACGCTCCAGGTTTGTTACTTCTGTGTTACTGGAGACGCCAGCTTCAGACATGGTCTTTGTCAGTTGTATCTTACATTTGAATAAGTGTTGTATTTTGCATTCAAAGAGGGCATTCTACATACAGTGTAGGTAGTGATGGCCTGTGTGTTTAGTTTTTCCCTGTATTTTTAAAAGGGGAGAAACAAAGTCCTGAGCAAGGCTTGATAAAGGCAGTAGTAATAATAAAATTGGCGACTTTCAAAGTCTTGTGCATGAGACAGAAAAAGGACCCGTCGTATAAAAGCCTCTGCCGATATATTAGAATATCCTGATTTTCCTGACAGCATTAATACAAATTATATAATGTTGTGTACATGTGATGTTTCAGAGGGTGCTGAGGAGGAAGAGAAAGGGGATGAACAGCCTGTTGAGGACCTGCTGAAGCCAGGTCACCTGACCTTGCTGCTGGAGGGGGAGCTGGAGGCCGAGGTGGGGGCTCTGAGTCTGGGAGAGGTCAGCGCAGGGCTGGAGAGGCTGCTGGACCTCCTGAGGACCCACAGAGACTCCTGCCAGCCCCTGCAGCTCCAGGTACCAACAACCGATCCCTTATCAATTCAAATCAATTTAAAAATACTTGTATCGGTTTTGAAAGCTCTTAATGGTCTTGGGCCTAGCTATTTATCAGATTTGCTCTTAACCGACAGTATGAGCCCTCTAGAACACTCAGGTCTTCTGGGACTGGTCTTTTAAACAAACCCAAAGTCAGAACACAGACCCTCGGTGAGGCCTCTTTTTGTTATTACTGGCCAAGACCTGAGGGCAGACCCACATTTTTAAATGTAGCTTCTAACTAAATTGTATTTGTATTCTTTTTTGTATTATATATGTATCTATATAAAATATATGTGTGTTGTTACTAATGTAATTTTTAATCACAGTAATGAATGTTACTCTGGCTTTATTTATAGATTTTCTATGTGTTTGAATTGTGAAGCACTTAGAGTTACCTTTGTGTCTGAAAAGTGCTTGATAAATCAAGTTTGATTTGATAATGGTGTGTGAAAGGCTTGTTTCATGTCAGAATGAGGCCTCTAGCTCAGTCCCTGTGTGTGTGTGCAGGAGGTGGACAGAGCGGTCAGGATGCTGGTGCAGCTGGAGCCGCTGCTGGGGGTGTACTCGGACACGGTGCGCTCCTACATGGCTGTGTGTCTGGGGGCTCACAGGAGCACCGGCAAGCTGCTGTCAGTGCTGGCCAACATCTTCAGCGAGCTCGCTCAGAAGGTAGGGGGCAACACAGTCTCTCATCAAGGGGTTCAAATAGGGTTTGCTTTGTGGGTGTGTGCTTTACTCTAAGGTTTTGATTATTCACATACGTGAAATATTTAATAACACTTTTACAAGAGCTTAATTTAGCCTCTTCATTTGATCTCAATGTGCAATTATTTGATAGTGTTTAGATACTCCTCTGAATATATGGCTTTTTTACTGAGAATATTTATTTATATTGTGTTTACATTTTTTATGTTTGTCTTTATTTTATTTGTATTTTATTTTTAAGAAATGTTGCTGCTTTGACAGGGAGGCAAGGAAGTGAAAGCAGTTTGTTTTAATTTAAATTTAAATAAATTATTTTTATTTAGTTTTTACAAAAATAAATATATGTATATAAACAGTATATTTTTTTCAATTCCCAATGAGTAATCATGATAAATAACTGATATGTTAATATTGTTGTTGGCCATAGTCTTGCAGGATAGTGTGTATTCAGTCAGTACTCGTGTCGTTTCCCTTCACCTTACTTTAGCAATACTGCAGTGAGTGGTCATCTAAAATGCAGTCATGCAGTGGCATAAGCAGTTACTCAATGATTGTTGTGCCCCCCACCCCCCCCAGGGTTTCTGCCTGCCTCAGGAGCTGATGGCTGGTGGAGATGGAGAAGGAGCCACGGAGTTCCACGAGAATGAGGGCGGAGGAATAGGAGAGGGAGAGGGCTCCAAAGACGTCAGCGACAAGATCGAGAATGAGGATCAGGTAACTTCACTTGTACATTTTCACAAAATAATCATGGTCAAATGTGACTTAATGCTTGTAGGAGCTTTCATCTTCTCTTGGTCTTAATTAGCTCAGCTTGTTCAGAACAAAAACTCACGTCAGCTGCTGAAGGCTGTGAGATGCGCTTTGAATTATGGGAAAGGCTAGGGGCACTGGTACACTGAAAACAGTGCTGCTTGTAACAAGTGAACATTTTCCTCAAGACTTTCTTGAAATAAGATCTTTTAATTAGCTGGGGAACCTAATTTTGAACTATTTGACCAAGATCAGGAAATGTTGTTACAAAATAAGCCAGAAATGCTCAAAAGTGTTCAAAAATGCTCGGCAAGATTTCACGTTTTTGTAGTGTAACCTTTTTTTCTTTCAAAACTAATCTCTAACATGTATAGTACCAATGACACGCCAATGCTACGGCTGAGAAGGGCAGCCTGGTTTCATATTACATTATGGGTCCTGTTCAAATGAGAAACATGCAGACTATAGCAAAATAAATCAAGAGTGCTGAACACTTTGAAGAAGTTTAGACTATAAGTATTATAGTATAGTATATTTAAGAAAAAGACTAAGTATTAATGAATGAGTCATTGATTACCATAAACTGCTGAATGTCAGTTTTTTTTATATATAAACCCAAATTGTTCTTCCCCAGGTGGAGGACACTCTGCAGGAGGGTCAGGAGAAGGAGGAGGAGCAGGATAAAGGGAATATCAAGGCGGAGGACAACGCCATCGAGATGTCAGATGACTTTGATGGCCAGATGCATGATGGGGATGAGAATGAAGCAGGTAACCTGAAGCGTCGTCTCTGGGGGAATCCTTTCAATATGTGTCTCTTGACTTCCGCTTGCTGGCTACGTTAGGGACGGTTCAAGTCTAGTCTGAATGGATGATGATTTTCTTTATCCTTTGCAGGTGAAGATGAGGACTCGGGGAAAGAGGAGGACCAGGATCTGGATAAGAAGATGGGTGACCTGGGGGAAGGACAGACAGACACTCTGGATGAGAGGATGTGGGGGGATGATGATGATGATGATGAGGAGGAGGAAGGAAGTGACAAGGAGGAAGAGTCCGGCCAGGGCATGGATGAGGTACAGAGTCCCCACCAGGCTGTAAAGCAGCAGTTTACATGAACTGATCCACCGGTCAAATGTTGAATGAAACCTTTTGAAACCCATGACTTCTCCTGTCCCTGTTCTCAGGGAGAATCTGAGATGGTTGCTAACGACGACAACTTGGATGCTGCAGACCCCAACAAAGACAAGAAGAAGCAGGACAAAGATGAGCAGATGGACGTGGAGGAGAAAGAAAAGATCAATGAACAAGGAGATGAGGTAGTCACAACCACAGACCCCTCCCCCCCCCCCCCACTAACCCTTCCCCCTTCCTGTCTCTTAGTTCTTTAATTATGTCCATTAGTTCTTTATATGCTTTTCTCTCTTAAATCAGTGAGCTTATATTCTGTATCATTGCCTACCTCCTTTTGAACCTGTCACGCCTCTTGTTGCTGTAACACTGTAAATGCCCCCACTTGGACTAATGAAGTTATTCTGGTTCTGGTTCCCTTAAGATTGATATTTTTCTTCCAGGATTGTTTTCAGATATTTCCAAAATGTCACAAATGATATCATACTTGTTTCTGATTCTCAGCGTGAGTTTGATGAGAATGAAGTGGACCCCTACCACGGTCAGCAGGACAAGAGGCCGGACCCCGAGGCCATGGATCTGCCTGAGGACCTGAACCTGGACCAGGATGAAGAGGCTGGAGGCGAGGGAGAGGAGGGCGAGGGGGAAGGTGAGTCAGGAACAGTTACTCTATTTGAAGGTGGCGGACCCCTTACTGTCCACCATGCTTAGTTAGACAGCCTATACGCCATCCACAGGTGTTCTGCTAAACTCTAACCTTATTTGAAATGCTTTAACACTTTGAACTGACCCGTTCAGAAGATAATCCGTTTGACATTGATGAGAAGTCAACGGCCCTGGATGAGAAGGAGGAGAACGGACAGAAAGAGGGAGAGGAGGAGCAAGGAGCTGAAAAGATGGAGGAGGAGCAGACAGAGCTGCCAGGAGAGGAAAAGGGTCAGGAGCCCAAGACTGAAGAGGAGGAGGAGCAGGAGGGGGGAGGAGGAGAGAAGGCGGAGGGAGACCTAGAGTCTGCTGAGAAAAATGAAGAAGAAGAGGAGAAGGAGAAAGGAGAGGAGGCAGGAAGAGACGAAGATCTGAGTGTTCCAAATGACGAAGGACAAAAACCAAAGGTGTGTATGTCAACAAACTGATGGAGCTGCGTGACCCTGAAGCCTCTGTTCCCTGTGTCACTGTGGTAATGCTTACAGGAGGAGGAAGGAGCAGGGGAGGATGAGGAGCAGCCGGAGTCAGCGGAGAGGAAGGAGCACAACACGGAGGGTCAGACCGGAGAGCAGAACGTCCAGAGCGACACGGCCGTGGAGCTGGGGGGGGAGGCCTCCGAGAGAGAGCAGGCCAAAGAGGTACTGACTGAGGGAGGGGGGGTTAAGGCATCGGATACTGTTATGTTTACTGGGGGGGGGATTGTTTGTCTGTTTTGTTCTTATAATGTTTTCAGTCCACCAACCAGACTAAAGTGGTCCTCTAAAAGGGATAGAGTTTAAACATACTTTACAATATTTGTTTCTGCGTTGTGTTAGGAGCACGGGACTGGTTCTGCTGATGCCAGCCAATCAGAGGGCCACCAGTCCAAGCTGACAGCCAGGATGGCCTCACAGAAACAGACCCAGAACAAGACCCAGGTGAGACCATCTGGAGACTCCACTCTTCTCCCTCTGCTATTGTTTAGTTTATATTGTTTTGTTGTTTTATTTTTGCACTTCAAGAAATGATAAAGTTACACGGCGTACACAACACGATTTAAATACAGTTCAAATGAAGATACAATGGAAAACTAAATAACATGCTCAGCTCTGACAAAGAGGAGGAAAAAAGTATAGAAAAAAAGTATAGTTGTTTACAGATGTATCATTAACTCTCATAAGTATATACATTTTCACATCTAACCACAGGGCTATATTAATGTTGTATCTTGTAGACCTCACCCACTTTTACCCAGCTCTTGTTTCTTGTTTAATCTTTTTATTATTTTATACATTTCATTTACAAAATCCTTCCATTTTGAGTTTATGAGGTTATCATATTTTAACCAATTCCTTGTCATTAGTTTAATTATTGATACTCTTATTAAAAGTAATAATTAAGAATCTTTCATTTGTACTTCTTCTGGTGTTTTTCCAAATAGTGGATAAGTATGTTTGTATTTATAAAAATCCCCAAATGGCTGATATCTCTCTGATAAATATTTCCCATAAGCCTCATAGAGCTTTATAAGGCCAACATATATGAGTATGGTTTACATTCTGAACTGACTTTAGGTTTGTCTTCAAATATGGAGTTAGAATCGTTCAAGTAAATGTTTCTTTAGTGCATCATCAGAGTCTTTATCTTTGCTGTTGCAGAGCTTCAAGAGGAAACCCGGTCAGGCGGACAACGAGCGCTCGACGGGCGACTACAACGAGCGAATCAACAAGCGGCTGCGCACAGTGGAGAGCAGCAAGGAGCGCAGCGAGGAGAGGAAGCAGAGCGACGCCCAGCAGGAGTCAGACCTGTACGAGCACATCCAGCAGGGGGAGAGCGCCTACGACACGCAGACATACGGTCAGTGACCACACACGCACGCACGCACGCGCACACACACACACACACACACACACACACACACACACACACACATACACACATATACACACACAGTCAGTTCAAACAGAGAAATCATAGGAAACACATTTCATCTCGATGATAAAGTTAAGGATTTTAACCACAATATACCCTGCATAAAGAGACAGTGGAAAGATTTAGACTTGGTATTGAATATGCATGTGCTTTTCTATAATTTATAAGAAAAAGGTATTGCCATTTATTCTATGATTGTATTTACTTCAGAAGTTTTGGTAAGAGGTAGAATTTAAGATAAACGGGACAAAAAGTACAACTTCAGGATAGAGACATTTGTACATACTTCAAAGGTGACAGTATGGATGCAGATTTAAACAAATATTTAATCTGAAATATGAAACTGTATTTTTCTTTATTTGTTTGATGCAGTTCTTTATTACTTTATATTTCTACCACTGATGTGAGCTTTTTTGTTTACAGAATATTTGAGGTTCATATATAAATGTTCTTGAATGGGTAAATATCTTTTCATCAGTTCCTGTCCTGCTCTGTAATTTATTTTCGTATTTGCTGTTTCCAGATGTTGCCAGTGCAGACCAGCAGAAAGCAGCAGGCCCTCATAAGGACCAGGATGAAGATCAGAACGATGAGGATGTTGCCATGGAAACAGATAAGCAGGAAGAGGATCTCCAGGCTGCTGAGGTCCAGGAGCTGAAGCCCGAGCAGCTTGACTCCACCAAGGCCTCCCAGAAAGGTGACACATTTAAGACGAAACCTCTGTGATTTTCTTAACAAATGCACCCTAGATGTATCTGTGTTAACCCCCACCCCCTCTCCTTATCCTGCAGGTGCAGACAGTGGGGAGATGGAGGTGCAGAAGCAGGGAGAGGAGGAGGATGAAGAGAGACAGAAGGACCGAAAGAAACCCAAAGAAGAAGAGCGGGGAGACAGACGGACTGAATCCACGATTCACACGGTGCCCGAGCTGCTGATGGACACCATGCAGGTACACAAGCTCTCTAATGAGTCAGCATTTGACCACTTCCCTTCACTGCAGTTCCCTCGTCTTGAAGTCAATAGGCGCGTTCACACCGGAGTACTTTTCCCGTTTAGTTCCGTTAGTAACTAACAGACTAACTAATTTGTTATGTCGCGTTCACACCAAAAAGAGTACTTGGTGCCGGGAACTTTTACCCCATTTTTAGTGCCTGCTGAGAGGTGGTACTCTCCTGGGGGAAAAAAAGTGCCCCAGTTCTGATTGGCTGGGCGAATTGCAAACCACGCCCCGTAAAACTTTTATTATCCTCGCATTAGTATTATTAGCATTAACATTAGCCCAGCCAAACGCAGAGAGACTAACTTATAATAATAATAATAATAAATGGGATTTATATAGCGCTTTTCTAGACCCAAAGACGCTTTACATTATGAGTCAGGTCGACAAACAAAACAAGAACAAAAACACAAACAAAAACAAAACAAAACAAAAACAGAAAAGCAGTCAGGAGGATGTTGGTTCAGAGGGGGAGGGGCGGGTTTAAGGATAAGCAGAGTTGAAGAGGTGGGTGGGTTATGGCAACACAAAAGAAAACATGGGAGCGCTGGAGATGAGGAGGTGTCGGCGTTCTTGCGATTTACTCGGAAGGCTTCAGTCGAAGCTGCTGGGAGTCCCAGCAGCTTCGATGGTTGCTAATAAGTGACTCATTGAGACTATTAAATGTCATCATGACAAAAATGTATAATTAATGCAACCATGATGTACCGTAATTTTCGGACTATAAGCCGCGCCTTTTTCCCCATTTTTCGACGCTGCGGCTTATATAACGGTGCGGCTAATCTATGGATTTGTACAGCTAACGGCCACTAGGGGACCTCCTAAATCTATGGATTTTACAGGTTACAGTCCACCACCTTTAACTCTATGGGCTCTATGGCCGGTCCGCGCCCCCCACCTTTAAGCGGCGGGCTCCAGCAGGAAAAGCTGGAGGCCGGAAAAGAGTGAGACAGGTAGCGCGCAAAAGTAAAAGTGGAACCGAGAGTGGTACGAGAGACAGAACGAGAGCAAGACAGACAGACATTACGAGAGCGAGACAGTTTGTGCAAAGGTGTTAAACGTGCGCTGGGAGCGCAGCATTTAAATTTGAAAGTTGAAAAGTTTGTGTGTCTGAAACGCTATGTGATACAGTACAGTTTACACAGCACAGTACATGTTCTGTAGCTACTATTGCACTAAATGGTAACACTTGAATACGTTATGCAAATATGCAACTTGTTTGTTGAAATGTTAATAAATGGGAGCTTCCTCAAACAGCCATCTCTTTCCCGACAATCCCCTCTGTGCACGAACCCTTACATATGGTAATTAAACATTAAAACACCTGCGGCTTATAGTCCAGTGCGGCTTATATATGTACACATCATTCAATTTAGCTGCTGCGGCTTATATTCAGGTGCGCCTTATAGTCCGAAAATTACGGTAGTTTGTTTTTAGCATAGCCGTAATCTGAAATCCAATGGAAAAATCCCATCGATTGTTGTCAAGGGGGCACTTGCTAATATCAGGGTTGGGTTCATACGGTTCATACTGAATTTCCCCATGGGGATTAATAAAGGTCCATCTTATCTTATACTTGTTATCCCTGCACAGCTCTATTTCACTCTGTTGCACACAACTAGTCCAAATGTCTCAGCACTGTGTTGTCCATCCATCCATCGGAGTCGGGTCGTGGTCCAGCAAAGGACCTCAAACTTCCCTTTCCCTGTCCACATCAATCGACTCTCCCAGGCCAAGGTGCCCGAACCCAAAGGAGTTTGGGCACCTTGTAAGGTCGTCAGAGTCCCTCCCCTCCCTTTATTCCTAAGAGAAATGCCAGCCGCCCTCCGGAGAAAACCCATTTCTGACACTTATATCCGCAATTTCGTTTTTCAGTCATCCCCCCTCCTTCAGCACTGTGTTGTAATGGTAAATAGTCAAATATAAAAAGCTTGCATTGAACTGTGTTTGTGTGTGTGTGTTTGCAGAAGGAGGAGAGGGACCCGGAGGAGATGAGGAGGGAGATGGAGCTGCAGCTGGAGGCCTGGCACCAGCTGGCTCCAGGCACTCAGGAGGAGGTGAGGCACAGTGCTTCCTGTAGAACATTACATACAGTACAGGCTGTGAAAGGACTGTGCCTGCAAAATAATACTCATAACATTATTTAACATATCTCCTCACAATAGAATCAGAATTCCTTTATTTGTCCTAAAAAGGAGACATTGACGTTGTTACTGCAAAGTAAAGATACAGACGAAGAAAATAGAACACTATTATATAAAAAGGCATGCACATAGTATTTAAAATGTGACTCTTAGACTGATGTGTTGTTGTCCGTGTTGCAGGAGAGTGCAGCAGCCTCCATGTGGCACCAGTACCAGACCCTGACCTCGGCTCTGTCCCAGCAGCTGTGTGAGCAGCTGCGCCTCATCCTGGAGCCCACGAAGGCCGCCAAACTCAAGTGAGCCCCCACACTCATAATCATAGTCTCCTATCAATTAGGGAAGTGAAAGCAATAGCATTTGATTAATTTCCTCTGAAATAACTCCACAATTGCAATAAAAGGAGAAGGGGTAAGTTTGACTCCAAAGACCTCATTAAAAAGGTATCATACAGAGGTGGGAGAAGTACTCAGATCTTGTACTTAAGTAGAAGTACCAGAATGTAGGAATACTGTTACAGTAAAAGTCCAGAATTCAAAATGTTACTCAAGTAAAAGTACAAAATTATTAGCATCAAAATATACTAAAGTACTAAAAGTCAAACTACTCACAGTGCAGATTTCAGAATAATATATATGATATGTTTTATAATGATTGATCATGAAAGTCTTATCAAAGCTGGTAAAGGTGCAGCTAGTTTGAATGACTTTGTATACTGCAGGGTAGCTTGTGGATTTACTCCAGGTGGAACTAAAGTCTGATTTAAGACTTGATTATATTTCATCATTAATCCACATCTGTTAAGACACTAAAGGTATTAAATACATGTAGTGGAGAAAAGTAAAATGTAGCATAAAATGGAAATACTCAAGTGAAGTACTGTAGTCAAAGTATTTCAAAATTGTAGTTAATTACAGTACTTGAGTACATTTATTGAATGACTTCCCACCTCTAGTATCAAATATAGATATCAAGCAATTATGAAGATTTGCACAAGTGTGAAAAGTATGTATGAGGGATCCTGTTAGTGTCTGATCTGTTGCATGGGGACCCCCCTGGATACCTCTTTGGCCCCCTGGTTTTGTCTCCTGTCATGAAAGGCTCATGTTTATCAATGCTAATGCTGTGTTACATGCACAGCCTCACAGTGAAGTTAAAGGTCATGTGATGTGGCTCCACAGGGGGGACTACCGCACAGGGAAGCGTCTGAACATGAGGAAGGTGATCCCCTACATCGCCAGTCAGTTCCGGAAAGACAAGATCTGGCTGCGGAGGACGAAGCCCAGCAAGAGGGAGTACCAGATCTGCCTGGCCGTGGACGACTCCTCCAGCATGGTGGACAACCACTCCAAACAGGTGAGAGGACACGGGCTGCTGCTGGAGGTCTATGAGACGTCCGCATAGAGAGACACGGCTGAATCTAAATACTTCATGTATCCTGTAGGAGTTG